>NC_057720.1:17286178-17341252 GCF_004010195.1 Chiloscyllium plagiosum
CAGTTGGAAATGAAGAGGTCGAGGGCAGGTAATAGGCCAGCGCGGGGTGTCCAGGTGGATGCAGTGTGTTGGAGGTGGGCGAAGGGGTCCTCGGAAGGTGGGCGGGGGTCCTGATTGTGAAAGTAAGCTCGGAGGCAGAGGCGACGGAAGAAGTGTTCGATGTCAAGGCGTCCATTTTTCACTTATAGTCCCCACAAAATTACTGTTCCTTGATCTGACTCAGCTCTATTATTTTACTTTGTAATTATCTCCATTTCAACTCCTGATAAATTTGGTGACCAAACCACCAATGGGAGAAAGTGAGGACTGCAAATGCTGGAGATCAGAGTTAAGAGTGTGGTGCTGGAAAAGCACAGGTCAGGCAGCATCAGAGGAGCAGGAGAATCAACATTTCGGAGATAAGCTCTTCATCAGGATGCCCAAAACGTTGATTCTCCTGTTCCTCGTATGCTGCCTGACCTGCTGTGCTTTTCTAGCACCGCACTCACAACCAAACTACCAACATCTACTTGAAGAAATGGATTAGAGACAAACATGACATTTTCGATCAAATGGAAATTCCTGAAATCACCTTTTGAATTCTTCTTAATATCCTCAGGCATGCACAGTAATTTTGTGGGTGGATCCATTTTTCTTTACTTTTGTGACTCAGGAAATGTTGCAGCATTTTCTTTTATTGATAGGACCACTGACCTAGTTTTAATTTTAATGCATTTACAGTTATGGATGTGCTAAATCTCTGGCCTTTCCCCGCAGTTCAGAATTTAGGTTTCATGTCATGTCTTTAAGGGATTTGAAGTTCAACAACCAATCGTTATCTGACAACTCACTGGACATTTCATTCCTTGATTTAAGAAAAGTGCCAATTTAAGGCATCATATCTTAAAAAAACAACTTTGTAGGACCTTCCCTCACACCAACATTGTTAGTTCACAGTCGGCAACATTAAGCTTGTTGAGTAAGGATTTAAACAAGTGGTATTGAATGGCTTTTGCTCCTATCCAGTTTACAATCTTAATGACAACTTACGTTACATGTGAAGGTCATAACTTTATTCACTAATGCTTTCTAGTGGGTTATGGGAAAGAGGGGAAAATCAGGATCATTTCTGTAAAATGCAATAAAGCCTACATTTGTACCAAGCGTGGTTGGTGCACCAGTTGTGGTGGAAACCAGTTCCTTAACTGTTGTGTTTCTCTCAAGCATGGATGTTTTGAATTTGTTGCAAGTATCATCGCTTCTCATTGTCTTTTTTAAAAGGGGCAAAATGCCGAGAAGGACATTTCTGACAATATCTTACAAACCTGCAACCTCTACCAACTAGAAGAACAAGTGAAGTAAATGTATAGGTACACCACGACCTACACATTCCCTTTTAAGCCAGACACCACCCCGATTTGGAACTTTATCACTGTACCTTCACTATCACTGAGTCAATAACAGTATTGTAGAGTTAGACTGTGTCAGTTCAAGGCGGCAGCTAACTACCACCTTCCCCAGTACAATCAGGGATGAGGACTAAATGTTAGTTTAACCAGCAATCCCATGAACAAAACAAAAAAATGGAATAAATTGTGAAGCAGGCTCAATGCCTGCTCTTAATATTCCTAAATATGAAAGAGGGAAAAAGGCAGAAACAGAAAACCAATGGGTTTTGACTGCTAGCCAAAATCCAGCCCCAAGATCTAGAGACACAAACAAAAAAGAAATTGCTGGAAAATCTCAACAGGTCTGACAGCATCTGTGGAGACAAAAAGTTAACCTTTCAGATTCAGTAATACTTCAAGATTTAGAGCATATTTTCCCTTTAAAAAAAGGCATATTTACAAATTTAAGAATTGCATTCTGGTTCTGTTCCAAACCCTGAAATACAGTGACAACATTTGGGCCATAATTATACCTTGCTTCTTATTTCAACAGTGTGCCCTGAAAAAATCTTGCACCTTCTAGAAATTGCTTTGGTTTGTTTCTCAGCTTTAAAATACAGAATTATTAAAAATAAAAGATGTGGTCTTCAGTTTTTTTTTCTTCCCTAAACAAGTTAATTATTTAATGAAAGGTTACTGCATAGGCGATTGCACCCAATCTCTGTCCCATCATTTCCAATCATTTGTAAAAGTTTGTAGATTGTTGCACAAGATTATTTTCATTAAAATAACATACAGCATAATATTAGACTGTTTATATAATTTTTATTATGGGTAACATCCATAACACCTAATTTCATTTTAGGTCAATATGGATATTTTTATGGATAAATTGATGCGTTGAGTTTCAATTTACAAGTTAACAGAGTCTGCTGAAGTGCTGACTTTTATTTATTTTAGTAATCCCTCTCACTTCCCCTTCTTTCCGTTCCAGGCATAAGGCACCTTGGTATTGTGATGGCATGGATGCCAAGATAATCAAACACAAATCTGATGTTAGCAGAGGTTTGGATTGAACTCTCGTATCTTACTTTATAACACAGAATACATTGAATGTATTATGCCACTATGCAGTTCCGTATCTTGTAACTTTTAATAGATTGGCTCTTGACTGCAGTCATGCTTGGATCTGCATAGAAATATTAAAAGCACAATCAAAAAAAAGTAAGGATGGAGAGTGTGGCTTGGAAAGAACTAGCATAATCTAATCAGTAATGATACATTATGTAGGAAACCTTAAGGACAGGTTTATGACATAACTCCCTTGACAAATTTGAAGATAAAGTTAATAAATAATTGAAGAAGAAAAAGATCGAGAGGGATCATAGGTCAAATAGTTTGTGCTATAAATTTCTACAGTTCTTTAATATGTAGTAATGAGTTGAACCATGTTTGAGTTTTAGGAGGGAAGAGAGATTAAAAAAAGGTGGAAATACACAATTTGGAGGTCCTGCAAACATAATGCATCCTGTGATGAGTCTTAATATACAAAAATGAAAATAGAGAAAAGAATTTTGAAACAGTTTCAAAACATCTGTAACAAAGTGCTCACCTGCAGATACTCCACATAGCAACACGATGAGCAATGTTGTTTGAATTCCATTTGAAGTCATGGTGCGAATAGAATGTAATAATTTGCTCTGCATTACACGTCCACTGACGATGCTTTTATCTTCTCCCACAGTCAAGTTGCTATGTCAATGGCAATATTTCACTACAGTAACTAAACTGCTCAGCAAGACAGAACGATTAAGACTTTTGATCTTCCTTCACTCATAACCCTGGAGAACAAAAAATATAGAAAATAAAGGTACATGATTAGCTACATTTTATAATCCTAATGGGACTGTGCTTTGGTTCAGAGACAACAATCCCCCATAGATTGTGCAGGTGAAAGGCCACTCTGTAGTCCAACAGGTTCCACCCTGGTTTTGTTCAGGGATAAATAAGGGGTGTACACAGCCATGCTTAAAAAAGTAAGACACTGTACACCAAAAACAATAGACTGCAAGAAGAAATTAAATTTTAAAAAGGAACATTAACTGCCGTGAGGTTTATCACGTAAAAAACTTTCAAATGTGACAAATAGGTAAAATACATGAAAATATCATGGTGCAGCAAGATCTGGAAAACATCCAGGTCTGGGCTGACAAAACATTCATGCCACACCATTACCAGGCAATTTGTCTCCAACAAAAAAAAATACAATCATCACCCATTAATATTCCAATGCGCTACTGTTGCTGAATTCCCACTTTCAACATTCGAAGGGCTACCATTTACCAGAAACGGAACTAGATTAGTCATAGAAATAGGATGACAAGAGCAGGTCAAAGGTTAGGAGTCTTGCAGCAATAACTCATCTCATGATTCCCCTGAAGCATGTCCACCAACAAGACATAAGTCAGGAGTGGGATATGGAATACTCCCCAATTGTTTTCGATGAGTGCAGTTCCAACAACATTCAAGATGCTTGACACCATCCAAGCCAAAGCAGCCTACTCGATTTCCATCGTATCCACAATATCCATTCTCTCCACCACCAACATTCAGTAACAACAGTGTGTACCATCTACAAGATGTACAACAAAAATTTACCAAGATTCCTTCGAACGCACCTTCCAAAACTTCAACTAATAACATTCAGAAAGACCATGGCAGCAGATATATGGGAGCACTTCCACTTACAAATTGCCTTCCAAGCCACTCACTATCCTGACTTGGAAATATATTCCCATTGTTTCACTGTCACTGGGTCAAAATCCTAGAAATCCCTTCCAATGGTATTGGGTGCTACCTACACCAAATGGACTGCAATGGTTCAAGAAGGCAGCTCACCACCACCACCACCACCACCTTCAAGAAAAGCTAGGGATGATCGGAGGCTATAATACTTAAGCATATCTTTATCTTTTCCTGTAAAATAAAGTTATACTAGACAGTCAATATGGCTTTGTCAAGGGCAGATCATGTCTGACAAATTTAATTGAGTTCTTTGACGAGGTGATACTGGCAGTGGGTGAGGGTATTACTGTGGATGTTGTATATCTTGGACTTCCAAAAGGCATTTGATATTGTACCACATGGCAATTAGCAAATCAGAAATGGTTGGGATTGGTGGATCCTTGGCAGCATGGATTAGAAGTTAGGAACGAGGATATCTCCAGACTAAAGAAATGAGCTGAGTTGAAAGCGGTGTTCCCCAGCAATCAGCGTTAGAACCCTTGTTTCTTCTTATTAATGAAAGATGTATTGGAATTTTAGATACCTGTGAAGGTTAGAGAAATTGGGCTTATCCTTCTTGGAGTAGAAAAGATTAAAAAGGTGACCTTAGTGAGTTGTCAAAATTGTACATAATTTTGAACATGGTAAAGAAGGATATTCTGATTTCACTAGTTAGGATGTCAGTAATAAGGGGTCACAATTTCAAGATTGTCAGCAAAAGAGCTAGGAGTAAGGAGAGGAGTAACTTCTTGGCTCAGCTGTTAGGATTTGGGATGTGCTTTCGAGGGCTATGTAGATAGGGTTGGAGAATGGGACTAGCTGGGTAGCTCTTTCAAGACTCAGTACAGGCACGATGGGTCAAATGACTTCCTTCTGTACCTGTTAAAAATCACAAAATCATAGATTTTTGTCATATCTATGACCGTGGAAGCATTAGATAATATTCTCCTCCAACTTTGAAACATAGACAGCACCAAAAAAAGATCCATTTGACCAGGAATAGCCTTGTGAATTAGCACCAATGCAGAAAAAAAACCAAAGGCTGCAAAAAAAAAATTTGCAAGAACTGAACGTAAAACTGTTTTTGATAGACGTGTCAAGATTAGATTTAATCTGGAATTTTCCAGAAAGAAAGTATAATTTGCAGAATAGATTCTAAACCCTTAACAGCTTCCAAGACAGCAATCCAATGCAACCACACCAAGAAAAACGTCCAAGATTACAGGTTACAAGATTACAGCTATCATCGAGATGTACAGCATGGAAACAGACCCTTCGGTCCAACCCATCCATGCCGACCAGATATCCCAACCCAATCTAGTCCCACCTGCCAGCACCTGGCCCATATCCCTTCAAACCCTTCCCATTCACATACCCATCCAAATGCCTCTTAAATGTTGCAATTGTACCAACCTCCACTACTTCCTCTGGAAGCTCATTCCATACACTTACCACACTCTGCATGCAACAGTTGCCCCTTAGGTCTCTTTTATATCTTTCCCCGCTCACCCTAAACCTATGCCCTCTAGTTCTGCACTCCCCAACCCCAGGGAAAAAGAATAATGCCCCTCAATTTTGCAAATCTCTATCAGGTCACCCCTTAGCCTCCAACGCTCCAGGTAAAACAGCCCCAGCCTGTTTGGCCTCTCCCTATAGCTCAAATCCTCCAACTCTGGCAACATCCTTGTAAATCTTTTCTGAACCCTTTCAAGTTTCACAACATCTTTCTGATAGGAAGGAGACCAATCCAGATACCTTGTTCCTACATTGAGGGGCATAGGATCACAAATTCTCAAATAATCCCCAATCTCAGCCAGATTAAAAGAAATTCCCTCTCTCAGCAGAAAGAGTTCGCAATAAATCACATCCCATCTATTCCTAATGAAGGGCTTTTGCCCAAAACATTGATTTTCCTGCTCCTCGGATGCTGCCTGACCTGCTCTGCTTTTCCACCACCACTCTGATCCACACCCCATTTTTAGTCATATGGCCATCAACACAACGCACCAGCTTCTCCTTACCTATCAAACACTGCAACCCTAACTCCATCAGAAACGGGGTCCAGAAACTAGGCCCCACCAATTACCCAATGAAGATGTCCACAATTAGAAAATCAGTGCACTGCCCTCCATTCCTCCCTACCAAGAAGCAAAAAACTACAAACTGGCACAAACCATATCACTGCCATCACATGGGTAGGAATGCTTTCTCGCAGACCTAAGTGGCATCCACACCCTTACACTCTCCCTCACCAATAAGAAAACAATTCTCCCTGCAAGCAATAACTCGATCAAGCATGGAACAAAACAGTCACTTCTATCTGATTTCCATCCCAGGTTACTTATATCTATAATGAACACATATCAAGATCTTCAAAGATCCCCTGAACAGAATTGGAGAGATGTTCTGCACCATCCTCTTCCTCATCACCTCTCTCCCCTGGTCTTCTTCCTTTATTGATTTCCTTGTTGCATGTACCTACTTACCTCTTTGA
This sequence comes from Chiloscyllium plagiosum, assembly GCF_004010195.1. Taxonomy (NCBI): domain Eukaryota; kingdom Metazoa; phylum Chordata; class Chondrichthyes; order Orectolobiformes; family Hemiscylliidae; genus Chiloscyllium; species Chiloscyllium plagiosum. The sequence goes on from NC_057720.1 coordinate 17,292,824, forward strand.
GCAAAATTCAAATAACCTGTGAAAACAGCAATTTTTTTTCTGGGTATGATTATTTAACTTGGGTATTTCCCTTTGTAAACTACACTAAATAAAAAGCAAATTCTAGTTGTATCTCCTAATTCCTTTACTTGATTGCACTCTTACTCTCATCTTCCTAATTATTTTGGAACTCTTTTCCACAGGATTCAATTATCCCTATACTTCATTCTTATTTGATACAAATATTGCACTGATTTTTGATTTAGGATTAGTTATATAATCTTGCCTCAATACTTTGCAAATACTGACACAATAATTTAAGTTAGAAAGACATTGAATTTATACAACATTTTTCACATCCAAAAAGAGTTACATCTTGAAGTACAGTCACTGTTGTATGAACAAGTACTGCAGCCACATTGAGTAAAAAGAGTTAGTTTATGTTTGGTACTGTTTGTTGAGTGGAATGTTGTCCTGCATGCTAAGAGAATTTCTTACACTTCTTCAAATACTGTATAGGATCAGTTCCATCCAGTTGAACCAACAGAACAGACAGATGTATACACCCAGTTTAAACTTCGTGAGGATAGTACCTCTAATAATGCAGCATTGCTGAAGAGCTGCATGAAGACATCAGGCTAACACATATACGCAAGTTCTGGCTCAGGGCTCCAGTGCATGCCAAGAAACAAAATTAGTGGAGCTGACCTTTTTAATGTTGTCATTTATAAGCTAAGTAGAAAATACATAGTTGGCATGAATGCTATAATTCTTAGTTAAAAATCAAAAAGGATTGGAACATTTAGTCAGAAAACCACAGATCAGAAGTACCCAAATTCAACATTTCAGTTGATGAGTTTATCTTAACCCCAATGGGGTTCTAGGACTGGTCTCAAGTTGTCTCCTAATACCACTCACCCTGTACACATTGGGGGGGGGGTTAAATAAGGGGATGACTCTCTACAAGAAATCAACACGGTATGACAGGTAAGAGGAAAGTTATAGGAACTGTTTAATAACGTACACATTTGAAAGTGATCATATAGAATTGCGGGAGTTCTGAATGTTCGCTGTGCTGGAAAGTTCATTTCCAGGGGTTTCGTCACCCTACTAGGTAACATCTTCAGTGGGCCTCCGAGCGAAGCACTGCTGATAATTCCTGCTTTCTATTTATGTGTTTGGGTTTCTTTGGGTTGGTGATGTCATTTCCTGGGTTTTTCCCCCCTCAGGGGGTGGTAGAAGGGGTCTAACTCGATGTGTTTGATGTTGGAATTCCAACTGGAACTCCATGCTTCTAGGAATTCTCATGCAGGTCTCGGTTTGGCTTGTCCTAGGATGGATGTGTTGTCCCAGTCAAAGTGGTATCCTTTCTTAACTGTATGTAAGGATTCTAGTGAGAGAGGGTCATGTCGTTTGGTGGCTAGTTGATGTTCATGTATCCTGGTGGCTAGTTTTCTGCCTGTTTGTCCAATGTAGTGTTTGTTACAGTTCTTGCATGGTATTTTGTAAATGACATTAGTTTTGCTTGTTGTCAAGTTCATTAGCTGCTGTTTTAGTGTATCGGTGGGCTACCGTGATGCCATGTGGTCCGAGTAGTCTGGCAGTCATCTCCGAGATGTCTTTGATGTAGGGGAGAGTGGCTAGGGTTTCTGGACATGTTTTGTCTGCTTGTTTGGGTTTGCTGCTGAGAAATCAGTTGACTGTGTTCAGTGGGTACCCATTCTTTTTGAATACACGGTATAGGTGATTTTCCTTTGCTCTGCATAGTTCCACTGGTGTTGCAAAGTGCGTTTGCTCGTTGAAATAATGTTTGATGCAGCTTCGTTTGTGGATGTTGGGATGATTGCTTCTGTAGTTCAATATATGGTCTGTATGAGTTATTTTCCTGTAGACGCTGGTTTGAAGTTCCCCATTGGCTGTTCGCTCTACTGTGACATCTAGGAATGGCAGTTTGTTGATGTTTTCCTCATCTTTAGTGAATTTTATGCCAATAAGGGTATTATTGATGGTCTTGAAGGTTTCCTCTAATTTGTTTCACTTAGTGATGACAAAAGGTGTCAACCACATAGCAGACCCAAAGTTTGGGCTGGATAGTAGGCAGAGCTGTGTGTTCGAGTCTCTGCATTACTGCCTCTGCTAAGAACCCTGATATTGGAGATCCCATGGATGTTCCGTTGGTTTGTCTGTAAGTTTTGTTGTTGAAGGTGAAGTGTGTGGTAAGGCATAGGTCCACTAGCCTGACAATTCTGTCCTTGCTGAAGAAGTTAGTGGTATATGGTGTATGTGTCTTTGGGTCTTCTAATAGTGTAGTCAGTGTTTCCTTGGCCAGGTTAAATGCTGATTGATGTAAACAAGGCTGTTACATCAAAGGAGACCTTTATTTAATCCTCTTCTATCTTACTGTCTTTGATGGTCTTCAGGAATTCTTGGGTGGAGTGGATGGAGTGGCGTGAGCCTTCTATTAAGTGTTTTAGTCTTTGGTATAGCTCCTTGGCCGATCTGTAAGTTGCTGTTCCAGGTAGGGAGACTATGGGTCTGAGGTGGGCTCCTGATTTGTGAATTTTGGGAAATCATGTTTTTGGCAAGCGTGGGGTGTTGGATCGGTCTGGTTTCACTTTTTGGAAGTGGTCTTAATTTTCCAGAGTTCTGAAGCTTTTTTTTTGAGTAAGGCTGTGATTCGGTTCTCTAGTTGTGGGACCAGGTCTATCGCCACTTGTTGGTAAACATTGGTATCTCGAAGTAGTGTGTTCGCTTTTTCAATGTAGTCTCTTCAATTTAGAAGGATTGTCAAGCATCCTTTGTCTGCAGGGAGGATAACAATGTTTTTTTTTAGTCTTTCCAGTGCTTTCCTTTCTTGTGTATGGAGTGTGTTTCCTTCCTTTTTTCTGCTTAATGTTGGTGCAACTACCTGTCTGATAGTTTGCTGGGTTTCTTCTTTAAGTTGGTTGTCTTTAGTGTCGTTTCTAATGCTGCTAAGAATTCCTGGGAGTTGTAAAGATGGCTTTTTCAGTGTCTGTTAAGAGTCGGTCAGATAAGTTTTTTTATCCATGCTTCTGTGTTGTCACTTTGTGTAAGTTTGTCTTGTTTTTTTCTGCATGTCTAGTTTTTCTTCTTTTTGTGTTTGCCTCTGTCCAATATCTATGGCCTATTGTACTGAGTCTGTCCATTCATGGTCTGTTGCACATGAGTAAGTAAAGATTTTTGGTGCAAAATTTCCCTGTTGTATTTACAGAGTCTGTTGTGAGCATCATTAATCATTTCTCTAAGCATTCTGCAGCTGTTTTGCTCTGCTATTCTTTTAATTAGTGGAGTGTTAAGGGGAGGTTTGTATTTAAGACATTTAGGTAGTCCCTGTTTCTTAGGCATTTGTGCAGGAAGTACAGCTGTTCACAGGTGGCACTCTGTCAGACGGCATTCATTTCCCATTTTCAGCCTATTGCACCCATAAGTCTTAAAGTTTTGAGATTTGTAGCTCACGTCGAGGTTCTGGATGTAGGTTTACTTGCTGAACTGGAAGGTTCATTTCCAGGTGTTTCGTCACGCTGCTAGGAAACATCTTCAGTGGACTTCCGGGCAAAGCACTAATTATAATTCCTGCATTTTATTTATACGTTTGGGTTTCTTTGGGTTGATGTCATTTCTTTATCATGATCTCTTCATCATACAGATAAGGAAGGACACCACTTCGACTGGGGCAACACATTCATCCTAGGACTAGCCAAACAGACACACACGCGAGAATTCTGAAAAGCATGGCATTCCAACTGGAACTCTCTCAACAAACACATCGAGTTAGACCCCTTCTACAACCCCCTGAGAGAAACAGATCAGGAAATGACATCACCAACCCAAAGAAACCCAAACATATAAATAGAAAGCAGTGCTTTGTCCGGAGGCCCACTAAAGATGTGACCTAGTAGGGTGACGAAACGTCTGGAAATTAACCTTCCAGCTCACTGAGCAAACCTACATCCAGAACATCAACCTGAGCTACAAATCTTCTCAAAACTTGCTAATTGCTGGAGTGTTAGTCAGAATCACACCAATGCAATGAAACAAAAAGCAGGAAAGATGCAAGCATATTTATCATGAACTTAGTCATGCCACTACCGAGAAACATTGGGATTTATTTATTTTACAGAACAGATTATGGTAGCTTCATCCCCCAAAGTTTCAAACTGACAAGAATTTAAAAATTTAAAATTACTTTTAACTTACCCAATCAAAACAGGTTAAGTACACCAAAAAGAAAAACCTAAAACTATAACCTCCGCATTTCATGCCTGTTGATCCAAAATTAGATCTTGGCTCTTTAGTTGTGAAAACATATTCATAATTTTATCAAAGGTCCAGCATACATTGAATACCTAATCGTAAGTAGTGGATAAGGAAAGATTTTTCTAAATTAAAATTGCACTTCAGGATTAACTTTGTTTCACTTTTGAATTATATTAGTTTTCAACTGAAGCACTGTGGCATGAAAAGAAGGAAACCAGTTGCCCAAGGGAGGCAGATGCTGGCCCAGAGAGAAAGGAGCTGAAAATGTGTTGCTGGAAAAGCGCAGCAGGTCAGGCAGCATCCAAGGAACAGGAGAATCGACGTTTTGGGCACAAGCCCTTCCTGAAGAAGGGCTTGTGCCCGAAACGTCGATTCTCCTGCTCCTTGGATGCTGCCTGACCTGCCTCCCCAGAGAGAAAGGAATAATTTGAGGAATTCTCTCCTCAAATCTTTGCATGAGTACAATAATGACTGTGCAAGATTGAAACTGGCTACTTTCTTTGCTTTCCAAAAGCTTTCTTTCTCTGCTCTCAAATTACAACAATTGTTTTAACTGCTTCATGCTTACAAAACAAATGGATACAAAAACAAACTGTTCCCAGTTATCATTTAGTGTTGGTAAACTGCTATTCAGTAGCCAAAAATAAAGTAAGTGTTTAAATTAGCTAAGTAGATCGGATACAAATAAGTAATTAGGTATTGTAGATAGACAAAAAAGGGACAGAAGTACAGATAGATAAATGTCATGCATTGAATTAATTAAAAATAGCTTTTAGATGATAGAATGATTTTTGAAAATGTGTAGTGAATTATATGTAGAATGTTTTGCATCAATATTCAAAAATGGACTAACAGAAACTTAACTCTATTGGTTATCAAATGTCCAGCATACATTGCTTAGAGTTAAGTTTCTGTTAGTCCATTTTTGACTATTGATGCCAAACATTCTACATATAATTCACTACACATTTTCAAAAATCATTCTATCTAAAAGCTATTTTCTCCTATCCAGGATAATTTTCAAATTCCTATTGTGCAGTTGAAAAAACAGATATTAAAGCTTAGTTCAATGATCACAAAACACTAGAAAAGGGAAAACAAGAATTAATATGCACATCAAAACAAACAAGAAAAAGTTATATATAACATTGTGCACAATATTTTTTCCTCCAAATCTGCACTAACCCACAGCTGCTGTAGAACTAACCTAAAACATATGTTCAATCATTAAAAACAAAAAAACATAGATCTGAATCCCTAATGTGTGGTTACATCATGACTAAGTATTAGTAACTATTTCTTAAAAGGGAAAGTCCACTGACCAGTGCTTTAAAAACAGTTACTGGAACCATTCTTTTTACATGAATACCATTAGTTATAACAATGCTTTGGTAATTCGCATTTTAATAGAAAAACATTGCACGTCTGCACAAAAAACCTTCAACATCATATAAAGCAAACTGAACACAGGACAAGAAGAAACAGTTATTTCAGGCTAAAAACTGGCTTTGCACATTGATGTAATGTTACCATTGTAAGTGTTCATACCAATTTCACTGGTATCACTCAATTTCCAACCAGAAGCATTATTCTATCAAATTTCACTACCAGTAGATGGCATCTGCAGCACTTTAATTGCTAACCAGTTTAACTGTCGTATTTTAAGCGACAGATCTTCATAAAAATAAGTAGAAGAGGATCTTGTAAATCAGTGGCAGCATACCTATCTAACAGGCCAGAAAGTCTGAGTTCAAGTCCCAACTGCTCTGAAGTTGTCATAACATGCCCAAAATAGGATGATTGAAAAAAATTATAAAAATTAGTTTGCTTGACTTTTTTTTTTGGGTGGAACTAAGAGTCCCGTAGCATACTGCAACAATATGATACAGTGATGTACTATGCATTATAGTTATATTACTCCTTTAATTGCAAAACAAAGATTTATTTGAAGCCTTTTGTCAAGATGATGCCCTTTTAACAACTTTATCTGTCAGTCAGTCAAACAACAGGTATGCAAAGTACGTCCAGTAAGCAATTGGCGGTGTACAGGCAAAAGAATGAGTAAGATACTAAAAAGCCAATTCTATTCATTCATAAGCAAAGTATAAATGCAGCATATTCTTATTTTGAACTTCATAGTTCCATAAAGCATCATTAAATGAAGCAGTTTAAGGTGTACAGACACAAAAATCACATTAAAACTTTTTTCAGCTACCATTAAGAAGTGACAATGCCAGAGAACATCTTTGCATATTTCCACATGCAGGGTTTCTTTTTAAGTACACTTATGGGATGTCCGAGTTGGAGGCTAGGGCAGTATTTTATTGCCCATTCGGAAATGTCCTTTAGAAGGTACAAGTGAGTTACTTACTTGACCATTGCTGTCCACCTATACCTGTGGTGTAGGTAGTCCCAATTGTTAGAGTCATGTAAAGCATGGAAACAGACCCTTCAGATCAATTTGTCCATGCCAACCAGACATCCTAAATTAATCTAGTCCCATTTGCCAACATTTGGACCATATTCCTCTAAACCCTTCCAATTCATTTACTCATCCAGATGTCTCAAAATGTTGTAATTGTACCAGCCTCCACCACTTCCTCTAGCAGCTCATTCCTTACACACACCAACCTCTGCATAAAAAAGTTGCCCCTTAAGTTCCTTTTAAATCTTTCCCCTCTCACCTTAAACCTATACCCTCTAGTTTTGGACTCACCCATCTGGGGGAAAAGACCTTAGCTATTCATCCAATCTATGCCCCTTGTGATTTTATAAACCTCTCTAAGGTCACCCCTCACCCTCCGACGCGCCAGGGAAAATAGCCCCAGCCTATTCAGACTCTCCCTATAGCACAAACCATCCAATCCTGGCAACATCCTTGTAAATCTTTTCTGAATCCTTTCAAGTTTCACAACATCGTTCCTATTGCAGGGATACCAGAATTGCATGCAGTATTCCAAAAATTGCCTAACCAATGTACTGTACGGCTGCAACATGACCTAACTCCTACATTCAATGCACTGAACAAAAAGGCATGCATACAACATCTTCTTCACTATCCTGTTGACCTGGGACTTCACTTTCAAGGAACTATGAACCAGCACTCCAAGGTCTCTTTGTTCAGCAACACTCCCCATGACCTTACCATTCAGTAAGTCCTGCCCTGATTTGCCTTTCCAAAATGCAGCATCTCACACTTATCTAAATTAAACTCCATCTGCCACTCCTCAGCCCATTGGCCCATCTGATCAAGATCCCATTTTAATCAGAGGTAACCTTCTTTGCTGTCCACTACACCTCCAATTTTGGTGTCATCTGCAAACTTACTAATTATACCTCCTTGTTCACATCATATCATTTGTAAAAATGATGAAAAGCAGTGGACCCAGCCCCAATCCTTACGGCATACCAAGTCATAGGTCTCCAGTCTGAAAAGCAACCCTCTACCAACACCTTCCGTCTTCAACATTCAAGCCAGTTCTGTATCCAAATGGCTGGCTCTCCGTGTCTTCCAGGTGATCTAACCTTCCTAATCAGTCTACCTTGTGGAACCTTGTTGAACACCTTACTGAAGTCCATATAGATCATGTCCACCACTCTGCCCTCATCAATCCCCTTCATTACATAGTCCAAAAACTCAAAGTCAATTTAGTGAGACACAATTTTCATGGACATAGCCATGCTGATTATCCCTAATTAGTCTTTGCATTTCCAAATCCTGTCCCTCGGGCTTCCCTCCAACAACATGCCCATCACTGATGTCAGGCTCACCAGTCTATAGTTCCCTGGCTTTTCCTTACCACCTTTAAATAGTGGCACCACGTTAGCCAACCTCCAGTCTTCTGACACCTCATCTGTGGTTATCGATGATACAAATATCTCAGCAAGTGACCGAGCAATCACTTCTCTAGCTTCCCACAGAATTCTAGGATACACCTGATCAGGTCCCAGGGATTTATCTACCTTTTTTGCATTTTAAGACATCCAGTACCACCTCCTGTGATATGGACATTTTTTCCAACATGTCGCTATTATTTTCCCACATTCTATTATCTTGCATATCCTTCTCCACTGTAAACACTGATGCAAAATACCCATTTAGTATCTACCTCATCTGAGGAGTTTACACACACATGCGGCCTTACTGATTTTTAGGGGACCCTATTCTCTCCCTAGTTATACTTTTGTCCTTAATGTATTTATAGAATCCCTTTGGATTCTCCTTAACCCTATTTGCCAAAGCAATCTCATGTCCCCTTTTTGCTCTCCTGATTTCTTTATGTGTACTCTTACTGCCTTTCCACTCTTCCAGGGATTCACTTGATCCCTGCTTATGCTTCCTTCTTATTCCTGACCAAAACCTCAATTTCTCTGGTCATCCAGTATCCCCTCCACCTCCCAGTCTTGTCTTTCACCCTAACAGGAATATACTGTCTATGGATTCTCGTTACCTAATTTTTGAAGGCCTCCCATATCCCAGCTGTCCTATTTACATGCGAACATCCACTTCCAATCAACTTTTGAAAGTTTATGCCTAATACCATCAAAATTCACCTTCCTCCAATTTAGAACTCCAACTTTTAAATCCAGTCTATCCTTTTCCATCACTATTTTAAAACCAGTGACAGAGTGTTCCAGGATTTTGACCCAAAAACAAATGAAGAAACAGTGATGTAGTTGCAAGTGAGGATGTGTGGGCTGGAGGGAAAATTTACGGTTGATGGTAGAAAAGATTTCTTTACACTGACCTTAGTACTCTACTTTGCTGTGAAGGGGACAACCTTACTATTCTACCAATTGCACTTCACCATCCACAGATGCTACCCTAAGGCCAGAGGCTGCAGTATAACTGCCCGTATAAAGCAGATTCATCTGAAGGCAATTATTGCACAGAATATTTCTAAGAAATATGCTTTTGGTACTTGCATTTTCATGCTGTAAAGTATTAACCCAACAAATATTCTAAAAGCCATTTTAATTCTTCTCTCCAGCACTTGAGCAATAGTGTTGGAATGGTAATAAGGCATCATTGTTTTCTACTGGTGCATTTTTCTGCCCTCAGTAGTAAGGTCCTATGCTACATCACAAAACCATTATTGTTCCTTCCTTCAGGTTCTGGTCTCAACATCTCTCTTTCAGCATTTTAAAAAAAAAGTCACAAAAACATGGAGAATCTCGTTCTTCCTCTCAACATCTGATCTCACCATCTTTCTTTCTGTATAATCTCTTGCAAACTGTAACTCTACACTGCAAAGTCTTGTCAACTGAACTCCAACAATTATCATGAAGTAGTTAAAGAACATACTCAGCAAGCAACAACACAAAAACAGTAGGATAGCTAACTGCAGGGAGAGATTACATGGCTTAGCATATGGCACACTATTTTTGTAGTTGTTGCATATTAATTGTAACTCATGCAACACCAATTCTGTCAACATACAAAAACAGTTCAGAAGATCTGTTAGCAAGTTAATACTTTGGCCCTTTTCAAAGGGTTTCACTCAATGAAACATCCAGCAAATACTCTTCACATGCAATTAAGATGCTGAGGTAGAAAACTTCACTTTGTGCACACAACCTTCCCCCAAGCCCTTGAGCACATTACCAAAGTGACACTTCAGAGCAGTACTCATAAAAGCTGCACGTGGCAATTAAATCAAGATTCTGCCTATTCCTGCCTTCTCCTCGTACCACAAAGATTATTTATTCATTCCTTCATTGACCAACTTCACTTAAAATAGGTTACCCGGTCATTATCTCTTTGTTGTTTATTGGAATGTGCTGGTTACAAATTAGCTGCTGCATTGTCAATATTATAAACATTCACTATACTTCAAATAGTATTTCATTGCCTATGAAGCTTATAATGTCTTGAGATTGTTAAAGGAATTGTACAACTTCAAATATAACTTTAAACAGCACATCCTAGTAAAAGCCATGACTCCTTGCTTACACTTCAATAATAAAAAATGCCAATATCAAATATTTTGATTGTACCATCTGTGTCTACAGTTGACTGAGGTTGCACTTTCATCTATGGCTTCAGTTTCATTCATTATCGTGGTATTTTTTTAAGGATAGATAAGATAATATAATTAACATCTATAATAATTAGTTTAACCATTTCAGGACTTGCAGCATAACGTTTTACAAAGATATACATGCCAAATAAAAGAAAAATGAAAACATTTCTTACTGGCGATATACTAAGCCAGTCAGCAAAACAAACTAATGCTAACAATCACATGTTCCTTAGTGAATGTATTTAATTTCAATTTATAGCTATATGGCATGTAAAAATTAACATTACGACTGTACCCCATATATACATTGAAGTAACGACTGCTATTATTTTAGTTGCTCTGTTACTTCAAGTGTCGGGATTCCTGAACTGATACCGCATGAGTCATATTGCTCGAAGTTTGGTGACTGAAAATCGATATTAACATACTTCTTTTAAAGACAATGCAGTATTCGGTTTATCCCGTTTACTCTTATAGGCTGAAAGCGCCTATGTGAAAAGCATATAGAACAAAACCGTTCCAAAAACTGCTCCCGTCCAAACGGATAAGACAGATGATATACACTATGGTCAGTACGTAAAAAAGTTCCATACTACTCACTGCTCCTTCGTTTCAGAAGTGATGCAAAAAAAACTTCTTTCTGCAAGTCGTGAAAAATATGCAACGGACTTATAGGTGTGAACATCGGGAGGTGCACACGTGAAGGATGGGACTCAAATCAAACCCCAACCCTCCCCCAAAAACAAAACCTCACACGATGAGCAACCGCTTTAAGAAAGTGCTGCAACATGTCAGACACAAATTGAGTTCGTGTTCCAAAAACAGATTGCTCTGCAACTAATCTCCACTTTCCAGACCACATTCAGATCAAGTCTCACCATCTGATTGACCAAGTTTACTCACCTCGAGCTGTCAAAAAGACAAGGGCGCAGCAGGGGAAAAAGAAGACACACTTCCACAGGCCCGAATCTGAAGACCCCCCCCCCCAACTCTCACTAACTCTCCAACTGAACCCCTTAAACTCTGATCTCGGAGAATCTTACAAGCACATGTAAAGAGTGTCTCAAATACAACAGACGGCGTAAGTTTGTCAGCTCTCCGTCCGGCGGAGCTGGAGCTGAATGAGGTTCTCTCACACACGACCCTCCTGCACCAACTCTACGGCCAGCGTCGCTGAAACTAGTCGCAATGCGCATGCGGTCTATCATATCGTGACCACGCCCCTCTCCACTGCTCCGACCACTGTGACCCCGCCTCCTCCTTCCAGTCACGCCCCAAACCCACTGACTCCGCCCCCTTCAACGGAGCCCGGCCAGCAACCCTTGGACCCCGCCCCACACGGCCAGGCCTCTGATTGGAGGAACGATTGGTGTATCATTTTCACCACCCAAAGACCCCGAGTCACATCCAGGGGTGCTTTTAGGTGGCACAATGGGCGAGGGGCTTAGTTATGATTTGAACTTAATAATATTTTGCATCATCTTTAGATGTGCGGGTTCGCCTGGTTAAGATTTAGTGAGGATGCAGTTTAGGGCTACGGAGTTAAAAATCACACAACACCCGGTTATAGTCCAGCAGAGTTAATTGGAAGCACTAGCTTTCGAAGCACTGCTCCTTCATCAAGTGGTTGTCAGGGCTGCGGAGATATTGAGTTAAGTCGGAAGTAGAGGGCTGGGAGGCGGATGAAGGAATGCCTTCAAAGCAAAACCTGAAAACCCGGGGCAGTGCGAATCCTACAGATGATAGGCTGGCTCTCTGCTGAGGGAAATTTGTTCCGTTCTGTGAAAAAGGCGAGAAATTTGACCTTCTCGAAGCGTGTACCTGAGGGTTGGTGTTCTTCTCAGTACGGGGTTTCCTACTACACATTTGATATCTCTATAAAATAAATAATCATTAAGTATCAGCCTGCAAAAAGCCTGCGCTGGTATTGTCCCATGCGCAAGTCCTAAGATGTACAGTACTTTAAAAAAAAATGGAAACGCGTTTTATTTCTCAGTGGAGAAATGTACTTGCCGCAAAAAACAAGGCAGAAGCATATGCAGCTATCTTCCACCTTGTCCAGTTCCTTGGATTTCTCAATATCATCGACACCAATCGTCAGACAATTTATTTAACTTCACGTGATAGCAAGAAACTATTGGCTGAAGATGTTGGATACAGCAGAAGCTGCAGGCCCTGACAGCAAACTGGAGGAACTACACCTTGTCTTCTACCTGGGCTGCCTCTCCAATTTCAAATAACCCCTCCCTCCCCCTCCCTCCCCCTCCCCTTCCACCCCACCCAGCCACCTACTGATTCATTCCTCCCATTGACAACCAGGTTATACCCTCTGCCTGTCTGCACCTCGCCCCACTCCACCACCCTGCCCCTCCTTTTATTTACAGCTCTCCCTACATCCACCCCCAATCCTGAAGAAAGGTTACACCTGAAATGTTGACTTCTCCACCTCCTGATGCTGCTTGGCTTGCTGTGTTCTCCAGCCTCCTGTCTACTTTGGATTCCAGCATCTGCATTTTTTTTGTCTCTGACAAAATTGCAGCAGTTAAGAGTCAGAGTCACGTGCTGACGATTTTTCCTCCAGTTGAACCAAACTGTTCCAGTACAGCTACACCGCTAGTGTTAACCTGACAGTGCTGAAAATTTCTTGGGGATGTCCTGTCCATTTAAAGCGGGACAAAATGTTTAGGAAGTCCAATTACTGTCCCAATAATCAATGCTTGATCATTAGCAAAGTTGTGGATGGTATCAACAGTGCTACCAGGCAGTGCTTCCATAGCAACTACCTGCTCACTGACATTAGTTTTGAAATCCATCAGGGCTTGTCTGCTTATGACCTCATTATAGCTTTGGTCTGAACATGGACAAACAGCTGAACTCAAGAGGTGAGGTCAGAGTGATGTACAATGAGGTACAATGTTCAATATCATTTGTGATTCCTCAGGTACTCAAGCTGTCCATGCCAATATGCATTAAATCTTGGGTCAATGAATGGCAAATAATATTCGCACCACAAAAGTACCAGATTATGGCCATATCTAATGAGAGGATCTAACCATCTTCACTTGATGTTCAATGGAATTACCACCACTGAACCCATTCAGCAGTCAGAGGCTGGGCATTCTGCAGCAAGTAACTCATCTACAGACACCCAAAAGCCTGTCCCAACATCTGCAAGACAGAAATATGGGATGGAATACTTCCCACTTGCATGGATGAGTGCAGCTACAACAATACCCAAAAGCTTGACACTATCCTGGACAAAGCAGTGTTTCATTAGCCTCCACTTCACCAGTTTAAAACATTCATTCCCAATACCAAATCACTGACAACAATATGCAAGATGCAATTCACCAAGGCGCCTTTGATAGCAGCATCCAAACACTCAACCTCTACCAACTGGAAGGACAAGGGCAGCTGATGTGTGGAAAAACCACTTCCTACTTGTACATTCCATCTATCCACACACCAATCCTGGGACTTCCTAATAAAACTCTGTATTATAGCTACATCAAATGGTCTGAAATGGTTCAAGATGGCTCACCACCACCTTCTTGAGAATATGTAGGGATGGGTAATTAATGCTGACAGAGATAGTGGCATTCCCCATCCTGCAAAATAATATATAAGGGGCAGGGAAAAATGGTGGCCTGGCATTCTAGATAGTAAGGAGGTTCTTTAAGCAAAATGTAATGTAAATCAATTTCTCAACTTGATGTGGGACTGACTCATTTTGATATACAAATCGCATTATTTTGAAGTATGTCACACACACCTTAGAAGTAAACATTTCATGAAAGAATGCTATTAATCTAACTGCTTAAATATTCAATTTGACGATTTTCTGAACTTCCATTCCTCCGTCAATTCCAGTTTGGTGTTATCGTCAAATTTGATGAATTGGCATTAAGCTTTTGAATTCATATCATGATTTAAATTAGAAAAATGTTGGCACAACACAAACTTTGTCATCACACACATCACTCCCCTCTTACACCAACATAACTTCTGACAAATACCTGTTGTTTCCCACCATTTATCAATTTTCTAACATCTTGAATATTAGAGTTTTGAACTTAACTGATGGAATTCTATCCAGAAAACGATTAAATGCTTGTTGCAAATCCATGTGTATCACATAAATATAAGATCTACTTTAATTGCCTTTTCTTTGAAACCTAGAGTGTTGATTAGCCAGGATCGTCTACGTCTGAATCCGTGATAATTGATTAGAATCAGGGTAATCGATATTTACACTTAATAATTACACCTATTATTTTACACTGAATTAAAAAGGAATTATCTAGTCTTGAGCTTCCTACACAAGCCTATTTCTAATTTACTGAGCCTACCCAGTGACTCCCCCTTAAACGTTGTTAGAAGTTTATAAATGTACCATCTATTCCTAAGAAAATATCTGTTTTGAGTTATTTTTACTGACCTAAGACTTCCATCTCATTTCTCAAAAGTTGTTTCTGGGAAGGGTCTATTACCCTTAATTTCGATTGTGGATACTGGTACAAAGTAGTTCACAGTGGCTGCAACAGAAGGTCATGCATTCAAATTGCACATCAGAGATTTGAGCAAAGATTCAGGCTGATATCCCATGCAATATGAAGGAATACTGCATTGTCATCTTTGAGTTAGAAGTTTAAACTGGAGGATCCATCGCCGTCTCAAGTGGAACTGAAATAATCTATGATATTATTTTGAAGAATATCAGGTGAACTCACCCAAATGTTCTGATTAATATTTTCACTCAGCTGAAGAAACAAAATTAATTGGAACAGATCATCTAGGAGTTCAATGGACACACAGATTGGCATGTTTCCTATATTAGATACACTTTTAAAGTTAAAGTACTTAAGCAATTTGAAAAGTTATGAGGGCAAGAAAAGAACTGAGTTATTGCAAGTTTGTCTTCTCTTATATGATATCTACTATCTTGTGTTCATTTTCTATGTCAACTCCATAGGAGTCTTTCATGGCTGTTGATTCCCATGTTCCTGCTGAAGTTCAGCAATACCATAGCATCTTGTCTCTCCAACACTGCGGCTGGGATACAGTCCATCTTCCGCAGCTACAACACCACTCCCTACCTTTTTGTCCGCCACATCGATGACTGCATTGATGCCACCACATGGAGGTTGAACAGTTCATCGACTACACAAACATTGTCCACCCCGACCTCAAGTTCACCTGCACCATCTCTGACATCTCCCTCCCCATCTCCATTTCTGGCAACTGACTCAACTGCTACAAACCCACCAACTCCCACAGCTACCTAGGCCACACCTTCTCCCACCCTGCCTCCTGCAAAACATTATCCCTTACTCCAAATTCCTCTGCCTCATCTGCTCCACCATAGAACATCCCAGATGGCCTCCTTCTTCAAGGACCACAATTTGCCCTCCAATGTATTCAAAAATGCCCTCCAGAACATCACCTCCACTTTCTGCACCTCTGCCCTTGAACACCACCCCTCCAACAAAGACAGAACCCCACGGTCCCCGCCTTCCACCCCACCAACCTCCAGATAAAACACATCATCCTCTGCCATTTCAGCCACTTTCAAACAGCCCCTACCACTACAGATATACTAGCTTTCCACAACTATCTGCATTCCACAGAGACCATTCCCTCTGCAACTCCCTTGTTAGGTCCACGCTCCCCACCAACCCACTCTCCATGCCTGGCACCTTCCCCTACCACCACAAGAAGTACACAACCTGCACCAACAACACCCTCCCTTCACGTCTGTCCAAGGCCCAAAGGATCCTTCCACATCCAACAGAGATTTATCTGTACTTCCACACACATCATCTACTGTGTCTGTTGCTCTCAATGTGGTCTCCACTACATTGGGGAGACAGGATGCCAACTTGTGGAACATTTCAGAGAACACCTCTGGGACACATGCACTAAACAACCATACCACCCTGTGACTGAACATTTCAATTCCCCCTCCCATTCCATCAAGGGCATATAAGTCCTTGGCCGCCTCCACCACCAAATTCTAGCCACCCGACGCTTGGAGGAAGAATCCCTCCTTGGGACCCTCCAACCACACAGGATCAATGTTGATTTTACCAGTTTCCTCATTTCCCTGCCCCACCTTATTCCACAAGTAACCCTCTAACTTGGCACTGCCCTTTTGAAATGTACTACCTGTCCATTTTTCTTCCCACCTATCCACACCACCCTCCTCTCTGATCTATCACCATCACCCACCCACCAATCTACCTATTGCATTCCCAGCTAGCTTCCCCCCAACCCCATTCCATTTATCTCTCAGCCTCCTTGCCCCCTCCCTCCCCATTCCTGATGAAAAGCTTATGCTCGAAACGTCAATTCTCCTGCTCCTCGGATGCTGCCTGACCAGCTGTGCTTCTCCAGCACCAGAGTTTGGGGTATCCAATCAAGGTGTCACTGCTTTTGAAATATAATGCTCCAGGAGGAAAAGAGTACAAGACTAATCTCTAAGCAGACTATGCTTGAATGATCAAAATATTAGGGAAGCATAGAGGAAAGTACTTTTTATAAACATTGAGCCCCATTCCCCCCATCTTTCCCACCAGGCCTCTTATTACTGGAAAGTGTTGATATATACCTTCATGGGATATGAGCCTCACTGGTTGGTCAATATTTATTGCACATCCCTAGTTGTCCTTGAGACAGTGGTCAGCTGCCTTCTTGAACTGCTGCAGCACAATAAAGCCAATGATTTGAATTCAAAATCTCGATGACAAGTTATAGATTCAGTTTTCTTATGTGGTCAGTGTAATGTTGATAACTCACCTGTATTCTTTGTAGGTTAGAGTGGTGGTGGAAAAGCACAGCAAGTCAAGCAGCATCCGAGGAGCAGGAAAATCAATGTTTCAGGCAGGAGCCCTTCACCACTCTAAGCTTGACTCTAATCTACAGCATCTGTGTTCCTCATTTTTGCCCTGTATTTTTTGAATCTTTACAAGGTGATTATGGAGGGCCCGTACAGTACAACCCATTTAGAATTGAGCTGTCTCCTTTACATTCTCATGTGTTCACAGGTAGGTACTGGTGTTCAACATTTGGTTAAGGGGAACACTAAATATTTTTCTCCAATTGAAACATAATCAACAAGGGATGGCACATTGGTTAGCACTGCAGCCTCACTGCACTAGAGACCTGGGTTCGATTCCAATCGCGGGCAACTGTGTGTGGAGTTTGCATATTCTCCCCGTGTCTGGGTGGGTTTCCTCCGGGTGCTGCGGTTCCCTCCCACAGTCCAAAGATGTGCAGATTACATGGGTCGACCATACTAAATTGCCCATTGTATCCAGGTTGTATGGGTTAGCCATGGGAAATGTAGGGATACATGGTGTGGGGTCTGGGTGGGATGCTCTTTGGAGGATCCGTGTGGACTTGATGGGCCAAATGGCCTGCTTCCAATTTATTGATGTAAAAATCCACTAGGATGAATGGTCAAAGTTTAAATGCAGATGTATATGTTTGATGTTTTAGTTGGAACGCATGATGCCCTCCCGTCTAATGACTGTGGAAATGAGCTTTAAGGAAGAAGCGTGTTCGGTGCAAGAACTAAAATAAATCTATAGTGACATAAAACATGCTTTGCTTTTGAAGAATTTACTATGTACCATAAACAGACAGTGACCAACGCAAATCTCCCCAAATGTTAAGAGGGCAAAGGAACTGACTCAATAGCTCATTGCGATCAGAACAATGTAGTAGTTCTGATGATAAACTGAAATCGCAAAATCACGTGGATTAAAATCAAGCTCAGAATAATCTTTAGTTGTTTTGTGTAAACGTTATATTTCCTGAATAACGGATGAATGCGATAGTGATCTGTCTACCTAAAACGTTCAGAATTCATCAAACGCCTCGCTGCGTTTTGGAATAAAAGCTCAGGTTGTTATTGACCTTTCGGGTTAATTAATAGTTGACTTTAAAAACTGCACTAACTACAACCGGTTGTAACCTATTTAGTCTCGATTTTAGGAAACTCTCGCCAAATACTTTCAAATATGATCAAGAATTAAAACGAAAGTCGAAAATGAAATTCACATTAGCCACGAGGGGAAATATTTGTTCAACGTAGTGGTCTGGAAGTCTCAGCATTTTTGCAAGTTCGACACATTGGAAATTATTTGCATGTTTTCCCCAAGGCACGTTCACTTTCAGAAAAAGTAGTTTCGTCCTATTTTGCGTCCGCAAGAATTGTTGAACGTGTTTCAGAAACTAACCAAAAAAGTAACGCGCGCCTAGGCAGCCGCAATATTGGGACACAGAACAAAATACCCATTAAAGATAGTTGCAGAAAGAATCAATCGCATAGCGCATTGTTCTTTAAAAAAAACAAAATGTGTTGTCTGAAGTAATAGGAACCGTCATCTAAAATTAAATTTCGAACGATACAATTTTCCCAACTTGCTACTCAAGTGGTTGGGTTAAACAAAATTATAAACGTGGTTTGTGTTACATCTTCCTAAGTTATTAGTAACAGTATTAATGTCAATGTTAAATTGGAATATATAGAAAGTCAAAACCATAATGAAAACCAAAACATATAAACTCTTCATTATGATGTAAGAAACAAATGTCCCGACTTAACTGTCACTATTAGTATTTTTTTAAAGTATGAATTACCTATAAACAGTTGTGAAATCCAGGTTCCGATTGCGGCTTTTGAATCTATATTTATGTTTCACATTTTAGACAGCTCAGCTCTTTATAGAGAGCTGTGAGGGGAAAAACACACCCCACAATTGATGTCACTTCGTGGTTTGGACAAATCAATGCAATCAAACAACATCGCACCGAATTGTTAAGATACGCGGCTGTGGGTGGGGCGGGAGATATTTGAAAGAGCCTGTTGCATTGTACAAGTATTTGGCTGCCATCTGGTGGAAAACAAACTCAATTACTGCGCGGTCGCCATCCACTGGTGCGCACAGAAGGAAGTCGCTGTTTTTAAGACCATCAGCCGAATTTTGTTTGTGTTCCTGATGAAGCTATGCGACAACTGGCGCGCAGAAAACCAATAGATTCAGAATTTAACTACAGGCTCTGTTGATTTTCTTCAGCACTTCTGTTTCTCATTTGTAATTTATCCAAACTCACCTCCCCATTAGACAAATGCTAATCGCTTGAAGTGTACTTGCCTTTTAAAAGTTAAACCTCTAATATGTGATCAATTTCAATATTAAGAAGTATTATATTTCTTGTTTTATGGCACTATGTAACGACCATATTTGGAGAAAAGGGGATAATTATTGTTAGTTGAAACTTTATTGCTGGAACAGCACAGCAGGTCAGGCAGCATCCAGGGAACAGGAGATTCGACGTTTCGGGCACCTGCAGACCTCACTTTCTCCTCGATAATTATTGTTAAGCAGCCGTTAGTTAAAACGTAAAGATAGATATTACCGTTGTATAGTATTGTTAATTAACATTTTATTAAAATTCATAACCTAATTAATTGTGAAATTAATTGTGAAGTAATTCCACAACACTGAAAAGCATTAGGTTATGACATTCGTACAATGATAAAGGTTTTTCTTTACAACGATACTGTGCCTTTAATCTTGGGGTTTAAATTCATAGTTCTTTGAAAGTGGAGTCACAGGTAGACAGGGTAATGAAGGCATTTGGTATGCTTGCCTTTATTGTTCAGAACATTGAGTGTAGGAGTTGAGAGGTCATGTTGCAGCTGTACAGAACATTGTTTAGATCACTTTTGGAATACTGCTTTCACTTCTGGTCTCCCTGCTGGAAGAAAGATGTTGTGAAACTTGAAAAGGTTCAGAAAAGATGTACAAGAGTGTTGCCAAGCTTGGAGGGTTTGAGCTATTGGGAGACGCTAAATAGGCTGGGGATGTTTTCACTGGAGCATCGGAGTGTGATGGGTGACCTTATAGAGGTTTATAATATCATCAGGGGCATGGATAGGGTGATTAGACAAGGTGTTTTTCCCAGTCAAAAAAGTGTGGTGCTGGAAAAGCACAGCAGGTCAGGCAGCATCAGCGGAACAGGAGAGTCGATGTTTTGGACATAAGCCCTTCATCACCTCTGATGAAATACTTATGACCAAAACGTCGACTCTCCTGCTCCTTGGATGCCATCTAACCTGCTGAGATTTTCCAGCGCCACACTTTTTGACTCTGATCTGCAGTCTTCACTTTCTTCTCAAGATGTTTTTCCCAGGTGAAGGGAGTCCAAAACTAGAGGGCATAAGTTTAAGGTGAGAGGGGAAAAGATTGCATGGATAGGATAAATAGACAAAGTCTTTTCCCTGGGATCGGGGAGTCCAGAACTAGAGGGCATAGGATTAGGGTGAGAGGGGAAAGATATAAAAGAGACCTAAGGGGCAACTTTTTCACGCAGAGGGTGGTAAGTGTATGGAATGAGCTGCCAGAGGAAGTGGTGGAGACTGGTACAATTGCAACAATTAAGAGGCATTTGGATGGGTATATGAATAGGAAGGGTTTGGAGGGATATGGGCCTGGTGCTGGCAGGTGGGATTAGTTTGGGTTTGGGATACCTGGTCGGCATGGACGGGTTGGACCGAAGGGTCTGTTTCCATGTTGTACATCTCTATGACTCTATCTAAAAGGGACTGAAGGGGCAACGTTTTCACGCAGAGGGTGGTGCCCATGTGGAATGAACTGCAAGAGGAGGTGGTAGAGGCTGGTACAATTACAATATTTAAAAGGCATCTGGATGGGTATATAAAAGGAAGGGTTTAGAGGGATATTGGCCAAATGCTGGCAAATGGGACTAGGTAATTTAGGATATCTGGTCAGCATGGACAAGTTGGACCAAAGCATCTGTTTCCATATTCTACATCCCTATGACTCTATCTCAATCAGTCAATCATGTTTGATGGAGACCTGGTTTATTTTAAGATAAGGGAAAAGTGAAAGCAACAATATTTCAATTTTTGAATGCGTGAGGAATAGAATGATGCATGTATTTGGTACTGAAATCATTTTTCATCGTTCTGACGCCGTACAAGTACTCACAGAGGAAGATTTGATAAAGTCACTGTACTGTGAAACAGTATACTTCCTCTTAAACTAAAAACCTTGCAATTATATACTATGTCATCTTTAATGTTAGAGAGAAGTAAAGATAAAAATATTGCACAAGCAAATGTTTGCTCAGGTAAGTAAGTTTTAAAGAGGGTGGGGACGTAAAGCATAGTGTGGCTTCCAATCGTGAAATGATCTGGAGAGTACAAAGCCTGAGCAACAGAACACATCACACTATTTTTCCTTCATGAAATGTTAGCATTCCTCGCTAGGCCAGCATTTATTCCTCATTCCTAATTGCCATTGAGAACTGGTGATAAGCTGCCTTCTTGAAGTCTGCAGATCTTCATGGAAGTAGGTAAACCCACAGTGGTAAGGAAGGAGTTCCAAAATTTTAACCCAGCCACAGGGAAGGAATGGCGATATGGTTCAAAGTCAGAATTGAGTGTGGTTTAGATGGAAACTTGAAGAGGTAAAGGAAACTGTCAGCAATGAAGCAACACTTGCTTAGCAATAACGAGCTCACTGATGCTCTGTTTAGGTTCCATCAAGGCCATTCAGCTCCTGGCCACATTACTCCATTAGTTCAAATGGACAAAATAGCTGAATTCCAGAGGTGATGTGATAATGACTACCCTTTATAAATGGGAATCGGGGTGAGATGGAGAAACTCTCCATTGGTTGGAGTTATACCTAGCACATAGGAAGATGGTCATGATTGTTAGGGGTCTTTCATCTCAGCTCCAGGACATCTCTGTAGGAGTTCCTCAGAGTAGTGTCTTGGGCCCAACCACCTTAGCTACTTTATCAGTGATCTTCCCTCCATCATAACATCAGAAAGGGAATGTTTGCTAATGATTGCACAATGTTTAGCAGAATTAAGGAGCATCCCAAGGCCTTTTATTCATATATAAGAAGCAAGAGGGTAACTATAGAAAGGGTTGGTCCACTAAAGGATAAGGAAGGAAGATTGTGTCGAACCTGACAAAATGGGTGAGATTCTGAATGATTACTTTGCATCAGTGTTCACTGAGGAGAGGGAAATGATGAATGTTGAGATTAGAGATAGAAGTTTGTTTACTCTGGATCACGTTGACATAAGGAGGGAGGATGTGTTGAGTAAGCTAAAGGATATTAAGGTGGACAAATCCCTAGGGCCAGATGGGATCTATCCCAGGTTGCTGAGGGAGGTGAGAGAGGAAATAGCTGAGGCCCTGACAGATATTTTTGTAGCATCCTTAAATACAGGTGAAGTGCGGGAGGACTGGAGAGTTGCTAATGTTGTCCCCCTGTTCAAGAAGGGTAGTAGGAATATTCCAGGTAATTACAGACCTGTGAGCCTGATATCAGTGGTGGGAAAGTTGCTGGAGAAGGTACTGAGGGATAAAATCTATTTATATTTGGAAGAGAATGGGCTTATCAGTGATAGGCAACATGGTTTTGTGCAGGGGAGATCGTGCCTTACCAACTTAATAGAGTTCTTTGAGGAAGTGACCAAGTTGGTAGATGAAGGATGGGCTATAGACTTTAGTAAAGTATTTGATAAGATTCCCAATGGTAAACTAATGAAGAAAGTGAAGTCACATGGTGTGCAGGGTGTTCTAGCTAGGTGGATAAAGAACTGGTTGAGCAACAGGAGACAGAGAGTAGTAGTTGAAGGGAGTTTCTCAAAGTGGAGCAAGGTGACCAGTGGTGTTCCATAGGCATCAGTGCTGGGGCCACTGCTGTTTGTGATATACATACATAAATGATCTGGAAGAGGGCATTGGTGGTCTGATCAGTAAGTTTGCAGATGACATGAAGATTGGTGGAGTAGCAGAAAGCATAGGGGACTGTCAAAGAATAGAGGAGAATATAGATAGACTGGAGAGTTGGGCGGATAAGTGGCAGATGGAGTTCAATCCAGGTAAATGTGAAGTGATGCATTTTGGAAGGTCTAATTCTAGAGAGAATTTACTGTAAATGGAAGAACCTTGGGAAAAGTTGATGAGCAGAGAGATCAGGGAGTTCAGGTCCATTGTACCCTGAAGGTGGCTGCACAGGTGGATAGAGTGGTCAAGAAGGCATATGGTATGCTTGCTTTCATCGGATGGGGTATTGAGTATAAGAGCAGGCAGGTCATGTTAAAATTGTACAAGACTTTGGTTCGCTGCATTTAGAACATTGTGTACAGTTCTGGTCGTCACATTACCAAAAGGATGTGGACGCTTTGGAGAGGGTGCAGAGACAGTTTAAGAGGATGTTGCCTGGTATTAAAGGTGCTAGCTATGAAGACAGGTTGAGTAGGTTAGGTTTATTTTCATTAAAAAAAAAGGAAATTGAGGGGTTTTACAAAATCATGAAGGGTATAGATAGGGTGGATAGAGATCAGATTTTTCCCAGGGTGAAGGATTTAATAACGAGAGGTCACGCATTCAAGGTGAAAGGAGAAAAGTTTAAGGGGGATACACATGGAAAGTACTTTACACAGAGGATGGTAGGTACCTGGAACACCTGGAATTTGGCGATAGGTTTCGACAGTGGATTTGGATTGGCACAGGCTTGGAGGGCCGAAGGGCCTGTTCATGGGCTGTAAGTTTTCTTTGTTCTTCTTTGTTCTATTTGCCACTTCTCAGATATCAAGCAGGCCATATTCAAATGGAGCAAGATCTGGACAATATCCAGGCTTGGACTGACAAGTGGCAAGTAACATTCACATCACACAAATGTCAGGCAATATCCAACTCCAACAAGAGAACTCTAACCAACACTCCTCAACATTCAATAGTATTACCATAACTGAATCTCCCATTATCAACATCCTGGGGGTGACGTTTGACTGAAAACTGAATTGGACCAGCCATTTAAGTACTTTAAGCTACACAAATAGGTCAGAGGCTAGGAATCCTGCAGTGAGTAACTCATGTCCTGATTCACAAACCCTGTTACTC
Source organism: Chiloscyllium plagiosum (assembly GCF_004010195.1). Lineage (NCBI taxonomy): Eukaryota > Metazoa > Chordata > Chondrichthyes > Orectolobiformes > Hemiscylliidae > Chiloscyllium > Chiloscyllium plagiosum. Next base: position 17,317,061 of record NC_057720.1, read on the forward strand.
TCCACTTGCCAGAATGAGTGCAAGAAGCTTGACACCATCTGGGAAAAAGCAGCCCACTTGATTGGCATGACATCCACGAACATTTACTCCCTTCAATACTGAAGCAGCAGCAGCAGCATGTACCATTGAAAACATTCACTGTAGAAATTTACCAAAGTTCCTTAGCAACTTCCAAACTGACAACCTCTTCCATCCAGAAGGACAAGGGTAGCAAATACTTGGAAACACCATTGCCTGCAGGTTCTCCTCCAAGCCATTTACTAGAATGACTTGAATATATATCACTGTTCTTTTAGTATCGTCGGATCAAAATCCTGAAACCGTCTCCCTAACAGCTTTGTGGGTCTACCTACACAAAATGGACTGCAGCAGTTAAGAAGGCAGCTCATCACTAGCCAGCAACACACACATACCATGAATTAATTTTAAGAACAGGAATCATAAAGGTTATGTAAATAGGTGGTGGCAATGCAACAAAAAGGATTTAAATAAAGATTAAAATTTAAAATCAGATGTGTAGGGAACAGGGTAAATCAGCAAGTACAGGAGTGATGGATGAGTTGGACAGAAATGGACAACTGTTTTTAATGAGACAATGTTCACACAAGGTGAAGAATAGAAGGCTATCACGAAAGCCTTGGAATAGTTAAATTTAAAGGTAATAAAGTCTTGGATCAGCTCAATAGCAGTTAGGGTCAGGAAAAGTCAAGTATGGAATTAAAAGTATTTGTGATACAGTAGAATAGGATGAGAAACTCATCCTGGAATAAAATAGGACATTATGGTTCCAAGTAATCTGAGCCAACCTAAGTCATAGGAACATAAAAGCAGAGTAGATTATTCAGCCTCAAATTACATTAATTAGGTCATAGAATCATTGGAGTAAAGAAGGCCTTGAGCCCAACCTGTTTGCAGCAGCTCACTAAAAGAGCAAATCACTTAGCACCTTTCCCCCTCCTTTTTATAGTTTATTCTTCATTCCTCAATAGCAATCTAGTTCCCTTTTGAATGTTTTGATTGAAACTTCCTTCATCACACTGTCATGCACTGCTTTCCAGATCCAAACCACACACTGTATGAAAATGTTTTTATTAATATCACCCTTGTTTCTCTTTATGTACTTTAAATCTGTGTTCTTTAGTTCTCAATCCTTTCACAACTTGAAGCAGTTCCTCCCTATCTAATCCAAACCCTTAATGATTTTGCTGACCTCCATCAAATCTGGTGTCAGTTTTCTCTTCTGTAAGGAAACGGCCCTATCTCTCCGAACTACTTTTGTAACTGAAGTTCCTCATCCCTGGAACTATTTTAGTGAATCTTTTCTCCACTTGCTCCCATGCTTTCACATCTTTCCTAATATGTAGCAACCAAAACTGGACATAACACTCCAAATGAGGCCAAAATAACAGTTCTTCTCAAAGTACAACAAATCCTCCTTGCTCTTGTACTCTATGCCCCTATTATTAAATCCTAAATACCATTTGTTTTATTAATTGGTCTCAACCTGTCCTGCCACCTTCAATGTCCTTCATATATAGTCTCAAATGCCTCTGCTCCTGCAACCCCTTTTGAGTTCCCTTTTCTGTTTTATATGGTCTCTGCTTCAGCTATAAAAATATATCACATCATGCGAATGTCATATCAGCCTTTATTCTAAGTAGATTGAGTGATAGGCAACATGATTTTGTGCAAGAACAAAGAGGTCTTGTTACAATTTTATAAGTTTTTGGTGAGACCATAGAATATTGTGTGCACTTCTGATCTCCATAGTTAAAAGATTTGCTTGCATTGGAGATGGTACAATGAAGGTTCATGAGATTGATCACTGAGTTGGGGGATATTTGTCCTATGATAAGAGATTGATGTGACAAGTATAAAAGAATACTGGGCCTATATTCTCTGGAGTTTAGAAGAATAAACATCAATTTCATTGAAATGTTCAAATCTCTAAAGGGGACAGTAGAATAGACAATGAGTGATTAGATTTCCTGACCAGTGAAAACAAAGTGCATGCATTCTCAGGAAAAGGGGCCAATCTTTTCAGACTGAGATGAGCGTAAATTACTTTACTCTAAAAGGTGAATTTTTGGAATTTTTTACCCCAAAGGATTGTGGAGTCTTTACTGTTGAATACATTTAACACTGATATAGACAGACCTTTGGTTAATTACAATAATATGGGGCAGGGATGGGGTGGGGGTATTGTCTTATGAAGAAAGGTTGGACAGGCTAGGCTTGCTTCTGCTGGTGTTTAGAAGAATGAGAAGTGACTTAATTGAAACAGAAAATTCCGAGCGGTCTTGACAGGACAGATGTTGAGATGTTTTCTCTTACTATGATCATATTAAATGATGGACAAGGCTTGGCATGTCATATGTTCTACTCTGCTCCCCTTGTGATATTGATTCAAATTCCTCTGCATTGAGCTTCATCTGCCATTTGACTTCTCACTCCATCAAACTGTTTTGAACTTCTATGCTGTCCACCTTACAGTTCTAAAAGCTTCCAAGTTACTACCTGCAAATGTTGAAATTGTGCCCTGCACATCAAGATCTAAGCCATTAATATCAGGAAGAGCAAAGATCCAAAAAAATGACCCCCGAGGAACTTACTATCTTGCTCCATAATGGAAATATTTACTACTCTTCCTGTAACTGATCTGTACCGCAATTTCATTTACTCAACTTCAATTTCAGTCTTAAAAGTTTCAACTTAGCTATAATTCACAGCCTTTTGAATGACAGTTCCAAATTTAACCTACTCTTTATGTGAAAAAGTGTTTCCTCATTTTATTTCTAAATGGACTAGCTCTAAGTTTAAAATTATAACCTTTTGTTCTGTATTTCCTCCATGAGAGGAAATACCTATCCAATCTATTTATTATTTTAAATACCTCAATTACATCACCCCTCAACTATTGAAACATAAGGGAAAACAACCAAAGTTATATAATCTGTCTTCATTGTTTAACCTTTTAAGCCCTAGTTTAATTCAGAAGAATCTGAATGTTTAAGATCAATATATCTTTCTTTAGGTTTGGCATCCAAATTTAGCTGAACACTCAAGATGGACAGAGTTATTAGATAGGGAGAAAGGATGGATTTGATACAATAAGCTCATAGAAGAGATATATGGTAGATGTGAGATTTATTAATAATATTGAAGGATACCATCACGGTCTATAATAAATCTGCCCATAGCAAGATATTTCAATGAAATACACACCATGGATTTAAAGGTATGAGATAAAGATAAAAACATTTTATTTTTACATTTTGTAGATTCTGCAATCAGAGTTTGTCAGTCAACAATAATACATAGTAAACATAAGAAAATAATTGCAGATAAAGGTATTAGCTAAGTGCATAGGGACCAAACTTGGACCACTGGTGAAAGTTTTCATTGATAATGAAGGGAATTTCTACCAGCGGATTCAGAGAATGGATAAACACCATTTTGTATTAGTAATCTTACTTGGAAAATGTTAACTCCATTGCTATTAAGTAAAGTAGGACTTCACATAAAGAAGCAGCATCATCTGAGAAGTGTAACTGGACAACTGAATTGGCAGGATACCCCCCAAAAAATTGCCAGTTTTAACCTATTAGAGTTGAATGTAACTAGAAAAAATCCAAGGTGGAGGATATTATTCAGACAAACAACACATTGAAAGAATTGAAACTGGAACATTTTGTTTTCAAAGCTTCCATCATGAGGGGATATCATGAATATGTTTTTAGTGATGTTTCTAATGCAAATCTGTGTGATGACTTCTCAAATGGCAGAAGGTTTATAATTTTTCTTGCAGAAAAGGGAGTAGATTTCCCTTTTAACTTGGGAAGATAAAAAGATCTGAAAAGTAAGAAGTATCTTTGTGAAGATTTTCACTCTTGAGGCATAGAAATTGCCTTTTCTTTCATGAAAATATTGGAAGAAATACTAAAAAGGTATTCAGTAACAATGCTCATTGAGTGCTCATCAAAATAAGAAATGTGTGAATCAGAAAGGACTGAGGATTGATATTGCAGTCTTAAAACAGATGCTGGAAAATGGAGGGATCTCCAAATCCAAATGAATGGATCACAGTAGTCAGTTATCTCATCATGCTTTCTTAGTAAAATAAAGTTCTAATAAACTGTCTGACATAACCAAAAAAGGACACTTGGAACTTTAATCAAGAATTTAGTATGTTGCTAAGAATATAATGGATAATTAGTGGATGTTTATTTGGCTGTAATTTTCACAGCACACTAACATTCTAATCCAAACTAATACACACATCAGCCCCTCACCTCACCAGCACACATTCTTCAACTAACACACAGACTGTCAGAAGATCTTTCCTCTTTTAGCACCTTGCCTATCTTTTATCTCTGGGATATTTATCATGTCCTCCACTGTGAAGACCAGTGCAAAATATTGGTTTAATTGATCTGCCATTTTCCTATTCCTCATTATCAGTTCCCTAGTTGCACCCTCCAAGGATTTACTTTACATACTTTTTTTTAAAAAAATCACAACATCAAGATATAGTCCAATAGGTTTATTTGGAAGTACAAGCTTTACGAGCACTGCTTCTTCATCGCTATAACCTGGTGATGCATGACTTTTAACTTGACCCACCCCAGTCCAGATCCAGAAATAGGTAACAATACTGACACTTGGTTTCAAGCAGGAAAATCCCAAATTTTGGAATTTTAATCTGTTCTCTCTTTCATTGTTTGTTGAGTCATTTTCAAATTCTTTTTGGCTAACTCCTCATCCTTTAGTTAGGTTTTCCTTGAAATTTGACACATACGATGGACACTTAGTTCCTGAGCTTTGGCTTATACATTTTTCTTCAATTAATTTAGGGGTACTTTCATCTCATGTTCAGACATCAGTTCAAAATTATTGATTCCCATGGAGTCATTAAGGATATTTCTAATAGAAAACAATAACAAAGGAATTTCTTTATCTTAATCATTTGAACAGTCTTGACAATAAGTTCTTGTCATGGTCTTCAAAGTTTGATGGCATTTTTCTAATGTATCTTTGGATTGAGGATGGTAAATTGAAAACGTAAACAATCAATGATTTTATTCAATATTTGCATTATAAAATTTAAAGCTTAGTCTAACTGTATTTGTTTGAGTAAAGAGGAACCTCGATTATCCGAATACCAATTATCCGAAAATCGGATTATTTGAAGGAGATCTCAAGGTCCCGATAGAAACATTACATCAGACGTGTGTCCAACACTGATCGCGTCTTTTGTTTACAGTGATTAAAAGTGCTGCCGAGAACAGTCCTGGACTGATGGGAGCGCAGGCACCGTCTCTAAATGACTGACCTCCCAGCCCCTCTCTCTCTTCCCACACTTTTCCTGGAGTTCTAAACAGGCGTGTATCCTAAACTCCACTTCCAAGGGTAATCTCTCCAACATTGTCCTATACAGGGCAAAGGTGGAACCTGTCAAAAAGGGGTGTGTGTGTGCGCGCACGCTATTTGGAGACTCACCCCACAAAAGGAAGTAGCAGCAGCAGTAATCTTGTTGTTTGTGTTCAGTCCGGCTGCCCCGGAGAAGGGACGGGGTGGAAGTGAGGATGGGGGGGGAGGGGTGGTGTTGGGCAGAGGGTGGATAAAGACTGAGGTTGTGTAATTATGATGAAATATGGGGAGTATATCATAGGCTCGTTAGTGGGGGCACTTCTTGAGCTCATTAGCTTCTCTGTAATTCCGCAACAAGGCGATAGCTGCACTGTGCTTATATTATTGTAAAGTGTGGAATGTAAGCAAAGTTGTTTGTATCATTGTATAAGTATAGGCTGACTGTACAGCTTGAGAGAGTGCTGTGGGATACTAGAGATTGTGTGGCAGACTCTCTGTGAATTCATGAAAAATAAAGTTTCTTGAAATAAGACTCGAAATCTCAGACTAAGTAATTTCCTCGACAGGCTCTGGGTAGTCAGGCAGAATCTCAATTAATGCGGGATCCAAAAAAAATGTAAAGGAGGAAATAGTGGAAATAGTGTGCGGCACAGTCCTAGCTGGAGGAGGTACCTGGGCCTACTGTTCCCCTCACAGCATGGGGGTGGTGTCTGATGTCTCAGGCAGTGACTCCAGCTGAGCCAAGATTACCAAAAGGTTGAGGCAAGATCGCGGAGAAGATTAAATTTACCAGGGCAGTGAGAGGGACTAAGAAGCGATGGCTACCCAATTGTAATAGGCTCGAGACTTCGAGATATTGTGGACAGAAGAGAAACACTTTAGAGTTCTTATAGCAGTTTAGTGCATGCAGGGGCAGATAAGTGTTGTTTTCTCTTTTCCTTTCTTGGCAGGTGATGTTTCTTTATAGATTACAGAAACGGGAAACCAAGCCAGTAGTCAGTGCTTCTCCACAGATGCAACTGAGGCACCTAGAAGACAGCCCAAAGATGGCAAAGCGAACAAAACAAAGACATTGTAAGGTGACAAAATCACTGCAACAGGTAGGAGACCCTATCGTTCCACCGGGATCATTGTCACTCATGGTACTCCATGAAATATCAGATTCCGGAGATGTCATTCTTTTTTGTAGTGATCTTTATGGGTGGTCCCAGGGCCGTTGGCCCTATGGACGCTTTTTTGACTTAAGTAAAATTAAGGAATGGCAAGAAATTATTCAGAAAGGAGGTGGGGATCCCACTTCGGACAAATTTTAAATGATGCATTGTTTCACTAAATGGTTAGAGGTTGCTAAGTGTGATCAACCTCCCAACTCTAACCCAAAGAAAGATGCTGGTGCACAGAAGGAGGCAGCCTCCAGTGCCTCAATGGGGCTGTATCCCTAGCTTGAATCTCAGGAGGATACAGTTACAGAGAACATTCCCCTGGCCTCTTCAACCTCCACATTACCAGGGGAGGAAAAATGAGTGGCAGTTTATTCAGGATTTGTGTGCCATAAATCAGATTGTTATCCCCATGACACCAGTCGTTCCTGATATCAATGTCATCTTTTCCTTGCTACACCCAATTTCAGCTTGTTACACTGTCATAGACTTCTGCTCAGCATTTGTTTTTCCATTCCACTGCATGAAGATAGCCAAGATCTCTTTGCCTTCACCTATGGGAGCCAACAATTCATCTGGACTCATCTTCCTCAGGGCTATACTGAAAGCCGGCAGTGTATTCTGCAGCAATGCAAAGGGATCTGTCTCAGCTGTCTCTCTGCCTTGTGGCAGCACTGAATTGCAATATGCTGATGACCTCCACGTCACCTCATCACCACCTTGACTGTCAGTTAGCCTCTTGTGGATACAGTGTTTCTGCTACCAAGCTAAATTATATCAGACCTCAGTTAAGAGTCACCCTCGTTCTATTGATCGGAACCCTGAGTGGCTGCGAGTGTTTGAGGAACTTTGTACTACTCTGACACAGACCCCAGCCTTGGGCTTATCCAATTATTGTAAGCCTTTCATCCTCTGTTAACGAATGAGAGGGTTTCGCCAGCGGAGTCCTTGTCCAAAACCATGGCAGTCTGAAGCACCCAGTGGCCTATTACTCCTCTAGTTACCTCTGGTGGTTTGTGGCTTGCCAGCCTGCCTCTGTGCTGTTGCTACCACCGCTACCATGCTGGAAAAGGCAAAACCCATTGTTCTGGATCGCCATTGAACTGTTATGGCCCCTCATGTTGTTTTGCTCCTTCTCAATTCAGCTGCTACTCAGCATTTCACAGTAGCCCAGAGGACTGGATTTGTGGTTATGCTGTTATCCAAGCTGAATCTATCATTCCGCCAAGACCCTTTAGCGAATCCTGCTACTCTCTTTCCTACTTCATCTGGCTTGGAATCCTACCACCAGGTGGTCGACTCTGACTTAGAGTCATAGAGATGTACAGCACAGAAACAGACCCTTCGGTCTAACTCGTCCATGCCAACCAGATATCCCAACCCAATCTAGTCCCACCTGCTAGCATCCGGCCCATATCCCTCCAAACCCTCCCAATTCATATACCCATCCAGATGCCTTTTAAATGTTGCAATTGTAGTAGCCTCCACCACTTCCTCTGGCAGCTCATTCCATACACATACCACCCTCTGAGTGAAAATGTTGTCTCTTAGGTCCCTTTTATATGTTTCCCCCCTCACCATAAACCTATATCCTCTAGTTCTGGACTCCTTGACCCCAGGGAAAAGACTTTGTCTATTTATCCTATCCATACCCCTCATGATTTTATAAACCCTCAGCCTCCAACGCTCCAGAGAAAACAGCTCTAGTCTACTCAACCTCTCCCTATAGCTCAAATCCTCCAACCCTGGCAACATTCTTTTAAATCTTTTCTGAACTCTTCCAAATTTCACAACATCTTTCCAATAGGATGGAGACCAGAATTGCATGCAATATTCCAACAGTGGTCTAACCAATGCCCTGTACAGCTGCAACATGACCTCCCAACTCCTGTACTCAATCCTCTAACCAATGAAGGAAAGCATACCAAATGCTGCCTTCACTATCCTATCTACCTGTGACTCCACTTTCAAAGAGCTATGAACCTGCACTCCAAGGTCTCTTTGTTCAGCAACGTGTTTCCCAAAATGCAGCACCTCACATTTATCTAAATTAAACTCCATCTGCCACTTCTCAGCTCATTGGCCTATCTGATCAAGATCCCGTTATAATCTGAGGTAACCTTCTTTGTTGTCCACTACACCTCCAATTTTGGTGTCATCAGTAAAATTACTAACTGCACCTCTTATGTTCCCATCCAAATCATTTATATAAATGATGAAAGGTAGCGGACCCAGCACCGATCCTTGTGGCGCTTCACTGGTCAAGGCCTCCAGTCTGAAGAGCAACCCTCCACCACCACTCTCTGTCTTCTATCTTTGAGCCAGTTCTGTATCCAAATGGTGAGTTGTACTTGTATTCCATGAGATCTAACCTTGCTCACCAGTCTCCCATGGGGAACCTTGTCAAATGCCTTACTGAAGTCCATATAGATCACATCTACCGCTCTGCCCTCATCAATCCTCTTTGTTACTTCTTCAAAAAACTCAATGATTTCCCACACACAAAGCCATGTTGACTATGCCTAATCAGTCCTTGCCTTTCCAAGGATTCCCTCCAACAAATTGCCCACCACTGACCTCACTGGTCTATAGTTCCCTGGCTTGTCCTTACCACCTTTCTTAAACAGTGACACTACATTAGCCAAACTCCAGTTTTCTGACACCTCACCTGTGACTATCGATGATACAAATATCTCAGTAGGAGGCCCCGTCATCACTTCTGTAGCTTCCCACAGAGTTCTAGGGTACACCTGATCAGGTCCTGCGGATTTATCCACTTTTATGCGTTTCAAGACATCTAGCACTTCCTCCTCTGTAATATGGGCATTTTTCAAGATGTCATCATCTATTTCCCTACATTCAATATCTTCCATGTCCTTTTTCACAGTAAATACTGATGCAAAATACTTGTTTAGTATCTGCCCCATCTTCTGCGGGTCCACACAAAGGCTGCCTTGCTGATCTTTGAAGGGTCCGATACTCTCCTTAGTCACCCTTTTGTCCTTAATGTATTTGTAAAAATCTTTTGAATTCTCCTTAACTCTATTTGCCAAAGCTATCTCATGTCCCCTTTTTTCCCTCCTGATTTCCCTCTTAAGTATACTCCTTCTGCCTTTATACTCTAAGGATTCACTCGATCTATGCTGTCTATACCAGACATATGCTTCCTTCGTTTTCTTAACCAAACCCTCAATTTCTTCAGTCTTCCAGCATTCCCTATACCTACTAGCCATTCCTTCCACCCTAACAGGAATATACTGCCTCTGGACTCTGGTTATCTTATTTCTGAAAGCTTCCCATTTTCCAGCCGTCCCTTTACCTGTGAACATCTGTGCACTATCAGCTTTTGAAAGTTCTTGCCTAATACTGTCAAAATTGGCCTTTCTCTAATTTAGAACTTCAACTTTTAGATCTGGACTATCCTTTTTCCATCACTATTTTAAAACTAATAGAATTATGGTCGCTGGCCCCAAAGTGCTCCTCTACTGACACCTCAGTCACCTGCCCTGCTTTATTTGGGGAGAAAGTGAGGTCTGCAGATGCTGAAGATCAGAGCTGAAAATGTGTTGCTGGAAAAGTGCAGCAGGTCAGGCAGCATCCAGGGAACGGGATGCTGCCTGACCTGCTGCCCTTTTCCAGCAACACATGCCCTGCATTATTTCCCAAGAGTAGGTCGAGTTTTGCACCTTCTCTAGTAGGTACATCCGCATACTGAATCATAAAAGGTTCTTGTACACACTTAACAAATTCCTCTCCATCTAAACTCTTAACACTATGGCAGTCTCAGTCTATGTTTGGAAAGTTAAAATCCCCTACCATAACCACCCTATTATTCTTGCAGATAGCTGAGATCTCCTTACAAGTTTGTTTCTCAATTTCCCTCTGACTATTAGGGGGTCTATAATACAATCCCAATAAGGTGATCATCCCTTCCTTATTTCTCAGTTCTACCCAAATAACATCCCTGGATGTATTTCTGGGAATATCCTCCCTAATTTTAGCAGTAATGCTATCCCCTATCAAAAATGCACTCCCCCTCCTCTCTTGCCTCCCTTTCTGTCCTTCCTGTAGCATTTGTATCCTGGAACATTAAGGTGGCAGTCCTGTCCATCCCTGAGCCATATTTCTGTAATTGCTATGATATCTCAGTCCCATGTTCCCAACCATGCCCTCTCCTCACCCTGATTTAACCTCCATGTATCTTAACAATCCTGACCTTGTCCTGTTCACTGATGGCTCATCCATGCATCCCTCCGATGATCGTTCCCTTGCCGGTTACGCGATTATTACTCCCTTTGAAATGATAAAGTACACTCTCCAGTCCGGGACTTCAGCCCACATTCTTTGCCCTTACTCATGCATGAATCCTTGCCATGGGAAAATCTGTTAACATTTATACTGATTCCTGTTATGTCTTTTGGGTGGACCATGACTCAGGTATACTCTGGAAAAACCATGGGTTTATTACCTCATCTGGTAAACCTATTCAACACGTGACTCTTATCAACAACCTATGTCGTGGCTGTCCAATATGAAGCTCATACCACCTCTAAGAATGAGGTGACCCGCGGCAACGCTGCCGTCCATGAGGCTGCTTGGATGCACTCAGTCATGGTCCCCTCCACTGTCGACCTTACAGCAGCTCTCCAGGCACCTGCAGAGGTGGAGCATGATTTCTGGGATTATGCTGGATGCTCCCCTGATGCTTCTGGTCTTTAGTGGCATCCTGATGGTAGGGTGATCTGTCTGCATACTCTCCTCCATGCCTTTGCCCAGCTGGTGCATGGGCATGTAGAGAAAGGAGGAATGTGACATCAAATTGCCCAAACATATTTTGCTTGCAGCATATCTACCATTTTAAAACAAATAGCTGAAACATGCGTTATTTGCCAAGAGTACAATAGAGGAAGAACACCTGCACATTTTGATCATCTACCTATCCTTGAAGGGCCATTTGGGAAATTGCAGATTGATTTTGTCCATATGACTCCTTCAGGACGGTTTCAATACATGCTGGTCATAATAGACTTGTTCTCTAGATGGAGAGACGCATTTCCCACCAGAAGGGATGATGCCCAATTAGTAGTAAAATGTCTTATAAAAGATATAATCCCTCGATTTGGAATTCCAGGACAAATGAATAGTGACAGAGGTACCCACTTTACTGTAAAATAATAACAGCACTGTATGCAGTACTGAGATCTTTGTAGAAGGTTAAGGGCAGCACGGTGGCTCAGTGGTTAGCACTGCTGCCTCACAGTGCCAGGGACGCAGATTCGATTCCTGCCTCGGGCGACTGTGTGGAGTTTGCACATTCTCCCCGTGTCTGTGTGGGTTTCCCCCGGGTGCTCCAGTTTCCTCCCACAATGCAAAGATGTGCAGGTCAGGTGAATTGGCTATGCTAAATTGCCGAAAATGTGTTGCTGGAAAAGCGCAGCAGGTCAGGCAGCATCCAAGGAACAGGAGAATCGATGTTTCGGGCATAAGCCCTTTTTCAGGAATGAGGAAAGTTTGTCCAGCAGGCTAAGATAAAAGGTAGGGAGGAGGGATTAGGGGGAGGGGCGTCGAAAATGCGATAGGTGGAAAGAGGTCAAGGTGAGGGTGATAGGTCAGACTGGGGTGGGGGCGGAGAGGTCAGGAAGAAGATTGCAGGTTAGGAAGGCGGTGCTGAATTCGATGGATTTGACTGAGACAAGGTGGGGGGAGGGGAAATGAGGAAACTGGTGAAATCCGAGTTCATCCCTTGTGGTTGGAGGGTTCCTAGGCGGAAGATGAGGCGCTTTTCCAGCAACACATTTTCAGCTCTGATCTCCAGCATCTGCAGACCTCACTTTCTCCATGCTAAGTTGCCCACAATGTTAGATGCATTAGTCAGGGATAAATATAGGGTAGGGGAATGGGTCTGGATGGGTTATTCTTCAGAGGGTCAGTATGGACTTGTTGGGCTGAAGGGCCTGTTTCCATACTGTAGGAAATCTTATCTAATCTCCTATACTGGCACTTATGTAGGATCCAGTCAATGTCCTTTTATTATCCCCTGGATTGAATCTATCCAAAATTTGATGAGCCAAGATCACTTTTGTTTTAACTGGACTAGTGTCCTTTATAAGATGTCAGGCTCCCTGTGAAAAGACCTGGCTCCTAATTTGCGGAGGGGCAGAGATTCCAAGTTAACCTCCTACAGCAGTACCTATTTTATTTGCAGGGAAAAGGTGAGGACTGCAGATACTGGAGATCAGAGCTGAAAAATGTGTTGCTGGAAAAGCGCAACAGGTCAGGCAGCATCCAAGGAATTCAGACTTATGCCCGAAACGTCGATTCTCCTGCTTCTTGGATGCTGCCTGACCTGCTGTGCTTTTCCAGCAACACATTTTTCAGCACCTATTTTATTTGCAGTCTTCAGGCCTATCCTTGGCTTCCCTCAGATTGGAGAGGGTTCTGTTAAATGGGATATGTAGTACCTTGTATCAGTGTCTTGGATGCATTACCTTCACCCCTGAAGCTCAAGAGATACCTCACCAGATTTCTCACCTGGGTTGGGATGTCTTTTCCATCTATTGGAATCTATCTGCATTCCCAAGAATTGAGTAATTAAAAAAAGTATTGTAAACTGTTGCCAATGATACCACTGAGGCCCTGACTGAGATCAATGCTGAGTTAGTCGCAGTTAGAACAGTGGTCCTCCAGAACCACTTGGCCTTGAATTTTCTATTATCCAAAAGAAGGGTGGCACTTATGCCGTTACTAGGTGGGAATGCTGTACCTACATACCAGACAACACTAAAACAACTCAGATTTGGTGACTTACAATCACACAAAGTAAAGAAATGCAGCTACCCCTTTTTGATTCTGGATGGTCCTTTGACATTGCCTGGCTGGGTTAGTGCGTATCCCCTTTAGTGTTTGGGCTCAGCACCTTTACTATTATACTCCTGATACTTTGTATCATATGGAGAACTACAGGCTGTTGTTGTGCACAGTTCATTCCTACCATATTTTCCACTCCAAAACTGGTGATCATCTACTGGACCGTAACCCATGATGACCCCTACAATGAACAAGCGTGTATGAGTATGTGCCCTTTTCCTGAAGGATATGTGTCCCCTTTTTTGGATGTACCGGTATCCTAAACTTAGGTGTTGATCTGGAAGATCAACAAGGAGGGAATTGTGGTAGTAGTAAGAACTTGGCATACTGCTGCATGATAGGATACTTGGCCAAGGTAAAAGGTATCTTGACTCTTAGTCTCTCACTTTAGTGGGAAAATACTTTAGGGAGATAAATACTGAGGTGATATAATAATAATTTGACGAAATATAGGGAGTATGTCATTGGCTTGTTAGTGGGGTTGCTTCTTGAGCTCATTTCTTTCATTGAACAACAAGGTGATAGCTGCACTGTGCTTATCCTTATCTTGAATTACTGTAAAGTGCAGAATGTAAGCAAAGTTGTTTGTATCATTGTATAAGTATAGGCAGACTGTTCAGCTCAAGAGAGTGCTGTGGGATGGTGTGGTAGCCTCTCTGTGAATTCACAAAAAGTAAAGCTTCTCGAAACAAGACTTGAAGTCTCAGACTAAGTAATTTCCTCAACACTGATCTAACCTGATTTCAAGGAACTGCCTTCGATGATGCTTTCAAGGGGACAGGTCTGCACTGCTTATCAAAACAATGCACAGATCTGAGCAGCTTGTTAAAAGAGGACACAAGTCTGGGGTGCTTTAAAAATAGTGCACAGAGCAGGACTGCTTCTCCATATTGAGAACAAACTTGCCTGCTCTCTCATGTATGTGCTCTAGCAGTTGATTCATGATCTCAGAGTTTCTGCAGGTGTTTATAATTTATTTAAGAATCAGATTATTTTCCATTAGCAGTCACATTGTAATAGTGGGATCTCTTATGTCTAACATGCTCTTATTCTGCAACCGATACTCCTGGAGCTTGATACATTCCTGGATGAAGGAGGAGAAAGTGAGGACTGCAGATGCTGAAGATCTGAGTCGAAGAGTGTGGTGCTGGAAAAGCACAGCTGCTCAGGCAGCATCTGAGGAGGAGGACAGTCTATGTTTCAGACATAACCCCTTCATTAGTGTTGCCCTGACCAGCTGTGCTTTTCCAGTACCACACTCTTTGACAATCCGGGATGATCCACATTCATAAATATTCATCTTCTCCATTACGACAGTAGCAGCAGTATATGCAAGAGGCACTTAGAAATTCATGAACTTCCAAACCTGTGACCAGTACCATCTAGAAGAACAACAGTAGAGATACATGGGAACATCACCTACAGGTTGCTCTCTAAGCCACTAATCATTTGAAATGGAAATATGTCACCATCCCTTCACTGTGACTGGTTCAAAATCCTGGAACTCTCTCCCTCACAGGAATTGTAGGTGGACCTTCATCAAAAGGACTGCAGTTCAAGCAGGCAGGTCACCACCACCTTATCAAAGGCAAATAGAAATGAGTAAGAAATGCAGTTACATCTAGTGCACATCCTGTGCATAAATAAAAAATAACATAATTGTATCTTTGATTAGATGCTCTTTCAGGTGCCTAAATTCACCTGATTCTGCGAGCTGTGTTAATGCAGTCACAGATCAGTAAATAGTGTTGCTTTTCATCCTGAGCTCCAATATTGAACATATACTACATTCATTTTAAGTTCAAAATGCATCTTTAGGTATTTAAAATTTCTGAAGTTTGTTTTTCTGTTCTTCAGAGACATTGAGGTGGAATACAACTTCTACAAATCTCTCCTAATCAGTGTTAATCCCTCATCTTCTGCCCTATCACCAAATAATGTCACAGTCTGTAGCAGAATCCAATCCCTTTAGCTATTTCTCACTATCATATTGAATGAATCAAATTGGATGAAGTCTGGCATCAGTGATACTGAGGACCACAACAGGAGGCTGAGATGAAACATGCATTCAGTACTTCTAACTGAAGATGGCTGCAAATGCTTCAGCCTGATGTTTTGTGCTGATGTGTTGGGTTCTCCCATCATTGATGATTGGGATATTTGTGCATGCTTCTCCTCTAATGCATTGTTTCATTGTCCAACACCATTCCTTACTGAATATGGTAGATCATACATCTGACTATTGGTTTGTAATCTGTTAGCTCTGTTTTTCACACGCTGTTTTTACTGTTTTGGAACACAAGTTGTTCTGTGTTGTATCTTCACCGGGTTGACATCTCATTTTTAGGTATGCCTGGTGCAATTCCTGGCATGTCCTCCTGCATTCTTTATTACAACAGGGTTGATTCCTCCAATTTGACGGCAATGATAATAACGGCACCATTGTTTAGATGATATCAAGTTAGTGGAGTAGAAATACTGTCAATCGTCAAGTATAGAGCTAACAAAAGCATTTATGAGAGGTTCAGTAGTAGATCAGTTGTGAAGGGCTGAATTGGGTTATATTATAGTGGCGGAAAAGGCAGGTCTTAATGGTGGGTTGGCAAGCTCATCTTGATGCTGTGAAAGTTTTCTTCAGCCTCAGATAATTCCCTGGAAGAAGGATAGTCAGTAATTAGGAAACAAAATTTGTACCATGGCCTCAGGAAATGGCTTCAATCTTCCCAGTGGTTAGTTGGAGGAATGTCTTGGGGTATTCAGTGCTGCATGCCAAATAATTAGCCTGATAATTTAACAAAGTGGAGCAGTCAAGAGAAGTGATAATAGAAGTGAAACAGAACTGCATGTCGACAGCATACGTGAAAACTAATGCTTTATTTTCAGTAGCTACCATTGAGGGACAGCATATAGATGAGAAAACAGAATTACCAAGGAGAAATCATTGCAAGAGGGGGCCACAGAGAACCATGTTTGATTTGATTTGATTTGATTTATTATTGTCACAAGTACTGACATACAAAGAAAAGTGTTGTTCTGCATGGTCTACAGACAGAACGTACCATATAAAGTGCATCAGGTAACAAAACAGTGCAGAATACAATGTTACAATCACAGCGAAGATGCAGAGAGAGAGCAGAAAGAGAAGCTAAACAAAGTGGTAATCCAGATTTTGATATCAAAGATACCAAAATGATCTCTGATGGGGAAGAATTTAATCTGGCCAGTGCAATTCAGCCCAACTATGTCAACATCAATAAACCATTCAACAAGGAACAGAAGTAGCTCAGTCAGCTCATTGAGTCTGCTCTACCACTCAATGAGATCATGGCTTATCTGATAATCCTCAACTTCACTTTCCTAGGAGAAAGTGAGGACTGCAGATGCTGGAGATCAGAGCTGAAAAATGTCTTGCTGGAAAAGTGCAGCATGTCAGGCAGCATCCAAGGAGCAGGAGAATCGACGAATCTTGAAGAAGGGCTTATGCCCGAAACGTCGATACTCCTGCTCCTTGGATGCTGCCTGACCTGCTGCGCTTTTCCAGCAACACATTTTTCAACTTCACGTTCCTGCCCACCTTTGCTGTTGATCCTTTATTCCTTTATTGATTAAAAATCTGCCTATCTCAGCTTTGAATACACTTAACAACACCGCTCAATATCTCTCAATGGTAAGGATTTCCACAGAGACACTACACTTTGAGAGAAGACATTCCTCTTCATTTTTATTTGAAATGGGTGACCTGTTACTCAGAGATTATGCCCTCTGGGCCAAGGCTCTCCTATAAGGGGAAACAAGTTCTCCACATTCACCTTGTCAAGACCTATTACAATTTTATATGTTTCAACAGGATCGCCATTAATTCTTCTAAACCTCACAGAGCACAGTCCCAACCTTTTTAATCTCTCCTCATAAGTAAGGAGGTACTTGGAATCAACCTAGTGATCTGGATTATCTCCAATACCAGTATATATTTCCTTAGATAAGGAGACCAAAACTGTTCACAGTATTTCATATGTGTGCTCTGACTTGTGGCTTGTGTAGCTTAAACAAGACTACCTTATTTTTATACTCCAAATAAAGGCCAACATTCCATTTGGTTTCTCTATTAGCCACTAAACTTGGATGTCAGCTTTTGTGATTCATGCACAAGGACTTCCCAAATCCCTCTTGATGCAGTCTTTCTTCAGTTCAGTAATATTTTGCTTCCAGTCATGCTTCCTGCCAAATGCATAACCTCACACTTTCCTACAATATATTCTATCTGCCAATTTGTGGCACTCCACTAGTTACAGATCGCCTTTCCTGAACATACCCACTTTAGGGTAGTACACTGGAAATCAAGACCCACTATTCCTGAGTCATCACAAAAGTTAAATTGTTTAAAGAAGTATGCAAAATTCCTCAACTTACCTACAGATCATGTTTCTGTACTTAACTAGAATTACTGTTTATTATAAGTAATTAGACTGGCTACAAATTAACAGTTATAAAATAAATATCTAATACCCTTATAAGTTTTCATTTAGAAACACACACACACATACGCAGAAAAACATAGCAAAAGATAGGTTATGGGCAAAGGAAGGTTGGAAAGCAGTTTAGTCGTTTCTATTCTTGAGTTTTTCAGTTAAGTCTTATGATTCTTATACTGTGAACATTGTTATTCAGTCACTGTTCTCCAAATGATTCCACTGGTTTTCCCAAAACACTTATAAAAGGCTGGTTCACTTATAAAAGGTCTCGGACTTATCAATTAAAAGTCACAGCTTACAACAACAGCAAAAAGAAAGATGAATTAGTTTTCTTCAGGTTTAAAATGGGTTTTGACTGCAGAGAAGAAAGCGAGAGAGCTGCTGTACTGGCAGAGATCAAAATACTCCTTTCTATTTTTGCCCCCAGTCTCAAGCAGTTCAGTTACCCAAGAATGGTATTCTCATTAATCAAATTTTTTTTGCAGGCACAAATGTTTTTGTCATCAATAACTGGTCATTAGTTCATAGACAAATCAACTTCTTATTGCCACCCAGTTGTATCTGTATATAGAACTTCTTGGCTCCAATTCATCTACACACACTTCATTTGCTGCTCATTCAAACAGCTGTTCACACAATGCTTGACTTTAATATCAGGTTACTTTGTAAACATGTAGCATTCTTCTAAAACACTGAACAATGGTTCTTTCACATTTTAGTCACAATTTTAATAAGCATAAAAAAGACACACACTTTACAATCCAATTCTCTGTCTTCTGTTAGATAGACCACCCCCAACACAATGTGTTCTTTCTTATTAAGTAGCTTTATTATCAAACATCTTTTGGAAATCCAAATATATTACATCTATTGGTTCTCCTTTATTTATTGTGATTGTTATCTCCTCAAAGAATATCATAAATTCACCAGGCATGATTTCCTCTTCATGAAGCCATCCTGACTCCACGTGATTACGCATTGCTAAATGCTTGGCTATTACATCCTCTATAATAGATTCTACCATTTTCCCAACAACAGATGAGAAGCTAACGGGCCTATATTTATTTGTTTTTTTTCTGTCTCCCCTTTTTGAATAAGGGTGTAACATTGGCAACTTTCCAATTCTCTGGGATTTTCTAGAATCGAAGGTGTCTTGGAAGATTATGCTAATTGCATCGACAATCTCTGTAACTTTAATATGCTAGGATGCAACTCATGAGGTCAAGGGGACTTACCGGCTTTTAGCACATTAGTTTCCTAGTACTTTTTTTCTAGTGATAGTCATTGCATTTATTTCCTCCTCACTTTTTGCCTCTTGATTTAGTATTTTTGGAATGCTATTAATGTAATCAACTATGATACAAAATATAAATTCAACTCCTCCGTCATTTCCTCAGCTTCTTTTTCTAAGGGTCGATGTTTACTTTGGTATCTCTCTTCCTTTAAATCTAGAATATCATGGCTGAAGCAGACCTCATTCAATGAATGGACACATAACATAAATCAAGAAGGGATCCAAGCACAGGCTTCTCTGGCGCTGTGAGGCAGCAGTGCTAACCACTGTGCCACCGTGCCGCCCACGAATCATTGATGTATTTGTGAAGTCAAACACTGTTCTGATCGCCCAATGTTTCCATTTCACTCAGTGTTTCTATTTCACTCAGTGGTTTAAAACACTTCCTCTTCCTCTGGTAATAAACATAGTATTTACTTCCATGGCTGAAGCAGACCTCATTCAATGAATGGACACATAACATAAATCAAGAAGGGATCCAAGCATAGGCTGAGCATTGCAAGTTGGGAGTTGTAGGTGAAGGATGTCAGTAGCAAAACAGATGGACTTCTGAGTGGGCTCTACCATTTCTCAAAGCCAGATCCCTTACAACATGAGACTTTCTTTCTAACCCACAGTCCACAATGAAACCCACCTGGACTTTTTTTGTCATTTTCCCTGCAAGGTAACATCCTCTGCCCAGTGCTGGGTTAATACTGAGACAATCAATTGCCCACTTAATGCTCTCATTTGGCAGGGGGGGAGGGGGAGGAAGAAGTCTATCCATGGGACTTCCTACATTGACTTAATTGGGATTGAGGCAAGCTGAGCTAATGAACAGATTTCTCTGTCTTCGACTCAGATTTTAATTCCTGGAAGACAACTTATACCCCCTATCACCTTAATAGTTGAACATGGAAAGTAATAGGCCTGGTTCAAAAAATTATTAACAATAATGACTGCTTTATATTGTCAACCATGGTTCAATTGGTAGCACTCTTACCTTTAAGTCAAAACTTTCTGGTTCAAATCCCACTCCAGGACTTCACCACAAAAGTCAGACAAATATTTCAGTTAGGTACCGAGAGTACACTACATTGGTGAAAGTGCCATCTTTTGGATAAGACAACACACCAAAGCCTGTTTGGTTGAATGTAAAAGATCTCATAGCATTATTTCAAAGTACAGCCAGGGAGTTATCCTGAGATCCTTGTCTTTTTGGCAGCTCCCCTCACTCTCAATTCCAAAGCCCTCTGGAAAAATTATTACTGAAAATAAAGCAAGCAGAAATCAGTTTAAGTATTTTACAATTGATACGTAAATGGGTTGACTAAAATAACTCAAAGGGCAGGTCCTAAGGGATTGTCAGTCTGGGAAAATGCCTTCAGTGGGTCCCACAGAGATCTGTTTAAGGACCTCTTTTGTTTAATATCTATGTTAACTATCAGGAGCTAAAAGTCATGAGCACAGTGGCTAAATTTGTAAATGATACAAAGCCAAAGCAATAGATTACAAATCTGAACTGGATAAGCTACGGGAGGACTTGAGTATACTTAGGAATTAAGTAGGCGTGTGGCAGATCCATTAAATATAAAGAAAAGTGCCTGGAAGAGACTTTTACCAAAATTAAGAGGAAATAATATGCGTAGAAAATGCACAAGAACCGATTGACGAATTTAAAATTTTGTAATAATGCTCAGGGGCAGTCAATAAAGAAATGAAATGTTGAGATACATTTAAAGCTCAATATTGAGCCAATACAGTTGCAGAAATAACGTTGCTACTTTAAAATACATTGGTGCAAAGTACAGAGAATACCATGCAGAGAACTACTGAGTACAGTCTGAAATGGACATTTCAGTTTTTGAAAATTCAGTATATAGGAAAGGACAAAAGGAATGATTGAGGGGTCAGAGGGGTTAGGTTATGATCAGCTATTGTATAATGTGGGCATGTTCACTTTGAAAGACAATGTTAAGAAGTGATATGATTTTGTATCTTAGAGTGAAAATCTGATTCATCTTTTCTAGAGGAGCAAACCAGAGGACACATCCTGCAATTGAAAAATATTAAATACAAATCTAATCTGCCGAAAAATCATTCTATTGAATGAGTGGCAAACATATGGAATGGGCTTCTTGGAAAAACAACGAAAGAAGATTGTATTGACTTAATTAAATACAAGTTAGCTCATTTCTGTCAAGACATTTTAAAATACAGTACATGAGTAATTTGAAATATGATTATATTGTAAGTGTTGCATGCTTAGGCGTAAGTGACTTTGCACTTATAGTTCCCACAGCTTTCCACTATTGATGTTTACTCACATTGGGGCCAGTGTGGGCCCAGTGCAGACTTGTGGCGGATGATTCTGGTAAGTTGGTGGCAGAAAAGTTGGCAGAGGGGTGAGCATGAGACCCAGTATCAGCATTGACAGCTGTTACATCAGCAGAGGTAATGTTGGCAAGTTAGAACCAGCAGCAAAAAATGGCTCCTGAGGATCAGTGACTTTGATGTTGGCTAGGTCCAGTGCTTGTGGCGACAAAGCGGTGATGGAATGAGCATCACGGTGACATTGATGGAGAAGGCAGTATCTTCTCCATCAGTTGGCATTGGAGATGTTGGGCTTCAGCTGCAGCTATGCAGTAGGCCCAAATTGGTACTCCTGGAATGGACTGTGATGTGGGGGGCATTGATGGGCCCAGAACCTATTGTGGAGACCCCTTGATGTCAAGTGGAACACAAGGAAAGAGGAAGATGACTCTGTTTTTACTATATTTAAGTCTTATGTCTTAATTTCAGTTTTATATCTTAATATTTTCGGTAAGTCAAAATGGTGCCAGAGCATGGTGACATATTATATTTTTCACTGTATTATTTTGTTAAAACAAAATGACATTAAATCATTCAAATTCTGCAAAAATTCAAATTCGTCATATCTGTCTTTTGTGAACAAATTGACATATTTTAAATCAGTCAACAACCATTTATGTAACATCCATAATATTATAAAACATTCCAAGGCAGTTCAGAGGAGCACCACAAAACAAAATTTAACATGGAGCAGAAGGAGATATGAGGACAGATGAGGAAGGTATTAAGAAGTGTCTCTAATGAGGAAAGAGAGATGGGGATGATTATTGAGAGAATTCCAGCACTCAGATCATCAGGAGCTCAGCCAACAAAGTTACTGCATTTAAAATCAGGTATGTACAAGCAGCCAGTGCCAGAGGAGGCTAGGTATCTCACAGCATTGTAGGACTGGAGAACATTAAAAAGATAGGGAAGGCAAGGACATTATTATACAGGAGTCCCAATTTATGAACGGATGAATTATGAAAGCTTGTACTAACAAGCAATTTCATATTGGGGTGTAATTTTAAAGATCCGACATGTAAACAATTCCTGTTATTTATGAAATGCTCTTTTATATTGTTCTGCATTGTGTTCCAACTTGCATGCGAATCAACTTGTGAACAGACTGCAGAAGGGAAACCAGTCGCAACCCAGGGATTGCCTGTATTCACAAAGAAGAACAAAGAACAATGAAAATTTACCACCCAGGAACAGGCCCTTCAAGCCTGAGCCGATCCAAATATACTGTCTAAACCTGTCGGTCAATTCCTAAGCATTTGTGTCCCTCTGCTCCCCACCTACTCATGCATCTGTCCAGATGCATCTTAAATTAATCTACCATGACTGCCTCTACCACCTCTGCTGGCAACAAGTTCCAAATGCCCACCACCCTCTCTGTGAAGTACTTGCCGCGTGTATCCCCCTTAAACTTTCCACCACTCACCTTGTAAGCATGACCTCTGGTTATTGAATCCTTCACCCTGGGAAAAAGCTTGTCCCCATCCACCCTGTCTATACCCTTCATGATTTTGTAAACCTCAATCAGGTCCCCCCTCAATCTCCTTTTTTCTAGTGAAAATAAACCTAACCTACTCAACCTCTCTTCATAGCTAGTGCCTTCCATACCAGGCAACATCCTCGTAAACCGTCTCTGCACCCTCTCCAAAGCAACCTTTTGATAATGTGGCGACCAGAACTATACACAATATTCTAAATGCGGTCAAACCAATGTCTTGTACAATTTTAATATGACTTGCCAGCTGTTATACTCAATACCCCGTCCAATGAAGGCAAGCATACTATATGCCTTCTTGACCACTCTATCCATCTGTGCAGCAACCTTCAGGCTACAATGGACCTGCACTCCCAGATCTCTCTGCCCATCAACTTTACCCAAGGCTCTTCCATTCATTGTATACTTCACTCTGGAATTAGACTTGCCTAAATGCATACCTCACATTTGTCTGGATTGAAAGTCATCTGCCACTTTTCCGCCCAATTCTCCAGTCTATGTATATTGTCTTGTATTCTCTGACAGTCCCTTATGCTTTCTGCTACTCCACCAATCTTTGTGTCATCTGCAAACTTGCTGATCATACCAACAGTGCCCTCTTCTAGATCATTTATGCATATTACAAACAACAGTGGCCCCAAACTGACCCCTGTGGAACACCACTGGTCACCTTTCTCCATTTCGAGAAACTCCCTTCAACTACTACTCTTGTCTCCTGTTGCTCAACCAGTTCTTTATCCACCTAGCTAGAACACTCTGCACACCATGTGACTTCACTCTCTCCATTAGTCTACAATGGGGAACCTTATCAAACGCCTTACTAAAGTCCATATATATGACATCAACAGCCCTTCCTTCATCTAACAACTTGGTCACTTCCTCGAAGAACTCTATTAAGTTGGTAAGGCACGATCTCCCCTGCACAAAACCATGTTGCCTATCACTGATAAGCTCATTCTTTTCTCAATATAAATAGATCCTATCCGACAGTACCCTCTCCAGCAACTTCTTCACCACCGACATCAGGCTCACTAGTCTGTAGTTACCCAGAATATCCCTACTACCCTTCTTGTACAGGGGGACAACATAAGCTACCCTCCAGTCCTCCGGCACCTCACCTGTATTTAAGGATGCCACAAAGATATCTGTCACGGCCCCAGCTATTTCCTCTCTCGCCTCCCT
>NC_057720.1:17341791-17372273 GCF_004010195.1 Chiloscyllium plagiosum
CCATAGTGTCCTCCTTTAGCACAGCCGTGATATCGTCCCTGACCAGCAATGCAATTCCACCCCCTCTTTTACTTCCCTCCCTGTCCTGTCTGAAGCGTCTATACCCTGGAACATTTAGTTGCCAATCATCATGCATTTCCTTCAACCAAGTCTCTGTGATGGCAATAATGTCATACTCCCAGGCACCAATCCAAGCCCTACCTAAGTTCATCTGCCTTACACACTATATTCCTTGCATTAAAGTAGATGCATTTCATGCCACCAGATCTTTTGTGCTCACCTGCTCTCTGCCTATTCTTTCCTTTTATTAGTGCTATCTTCATAATTCTTACAGTCAGCGGTCTCCACCTCGCTGCCTAATTGTTATCTCTTCTGGTTCCCAACCCCTTGCCACATTAGTTTAAAACCTCTCCAACAGCAGTAGCAAAAACTCCCCCAAGGACATTGGTTCCGGTCTGGTTCAGATACAGACCGTTCCTTTTGTAATAGTGCCACCTTCCCCAGAACCGGTCCCAATGTCCAACAAATCTGAACCCCTCCCTCCTACACCATCTCTCAAGCCACGTGTTCATCCTGCCTATTTTTTCATTTCTACGCTGGCTAGCACGTGGCACTGGTAGCAATCCTGAGATCACTACCTTTGAGGTCCTCCCCTTTAACTTCTCTCCTAGCTCCCTGAATTATTCTTTCAGGACCTCATCTCGCTTTCTACTTATATCTTTGGTGCCTATATGCTCCAAGACAACTGGCTGTTCACCCTCCCCTTTTAGAATGCTCTGCAGCCGATCAGTGACATCTCTGACCCAAGCACCTGGGAGGCAACATACCATCAGGGAGTCCCGTTTTCGGCCACAGAACCGCCTGTCTACTCCCCTCACAATAGAATCACCTATGACTATGGCCCTACGAGTCTTTTTCCCGCCCTTCTGAACAGCAGTGCCCGACACAGTGCCATGATCTTGACTACTGCTGCCCTGGTGAGCCATCTCCCCTAACAGTATCCAAAACGGTACACCTGTTTTGGAGGGAGATGACTGCAGGGGATACCGGCGCTGTCTTCCTACTCTTTATCTGTCTTTTGGCCGCCCATTCATTGTTGCCCTCAGCAATCCTAACCTGCAGTGTGACCAATTCACTAAACATGCTATCCACGACCTCCTCATCCACAGTGAGTCCATCCGCAGCTCCAGAGCCATCAT
This sequence comes from Chiloscyllium plagiosum, assembly GCF_004010195.1. Taxonomy (NCBI): domain Eukaryota; kingdom Metazoa; phylum Chordata; class Chondrichthyes; order Orectolobiformes; family Hemiscylliidae; genus Chiloscyllium; species Chiloscyllium plagiosum. The sequence continues at coordinate 17,342,991 of NC_057720.1, forward strand.
GCGGTCAAACAACAGCTGCAGCTGGACACACTTTTTGCAAATGTAAGAGTAAGGAACGTCAGACACGTTCCTAAGCTCCCACATCAAGCAAGAGTCACATGCCACGGGTCTGAGGTCCCCTGCCATTGTAAGCTTAGCTTTATATGAAATAACTGAAACCAAGCAATGCACTTAAATAAATGAAAAAAAAGATAAATAAAAGCCTTACCTTACAGAGTCTTTTTCTTCTGGTTAGAGGAGGAGGGCACGGGAGGGAGATACTACACGTGTAGTATGTTGGGTTTAGCCACTGCCCAAATATAAATTAAGCCATTACCTTCTTGGCAGCCCTCGCTTCACTCCTCCTTCTCTCCTCGCCCCTCTGGCAAAATGGAGGCATGACTCCCGAAGTAAGTCCCTTTTTATGCGAGAAAACTTACCCTTGCCGACAGCCATCGCTTCATTCCTCCTTCTCTCCTCACCGCTCTGGCAAAATGGCCAAAATGATAGGAGGTAATGGACTAGATGGGTCTAGTCTATTTTTTGGCTGATGATTCCTAGGTCTAATTGCAGTAATTTAACGACGGTTTGGATATTGATACACTGCATTCCTGGAGGGTCTTGTAGCACAGTGGAGATATCTGTAGCGTAGAGCCAGGAGGCTTGAGTAATATAATTTGCTCCAGTGGTGTGTCATATCTGAAAAGGTTGATTAAAAATATCTACACTGCAGTTTTCTCCTTTTTAAATTTTTTTATCAACTCCTGATTTACACCCACATTTAAATTTTCCATGAACAATTTGCAACTCATTCAATCCATGTACTGACTGCCTGTATTTGATATCTACTGTATTAATTCTCAACTGTAATTTCAAGTGCTGATTGACACATAATTTCCAACACAGAAATGTGCAGTTACCTCAATTGCTTATAAGCCACATAATCTTCCTCCCAATGAATTTGTTTAACCACTCCAACATATTGTTTTAAATCTTTCTCTCCTGTGTGCTTACCTAGTTTTATCTTATATACTTCTATGCTATTTATCTCAACTACTCAATTAACTAAATTTTATTTTTATTTCATGTGATATTTTTGATATTTTATCTCCCCCTTATGAATATTGGGTGTTTTGTATTACATTCAGATTAGATTATTTGTACTCCTATTACTTGATCAGCAATACTAATTAATCAAACAAAAGGTTACCCATTTTATTAAAGGGGCATACATTAAAAACACATAGATCATGGGAAAAGTATACTAAAAGGAAAATCTCCCTTCCAACATGATGACTTCAACCTCAGCACTTGAGTTTTATCTTTGAGCTATAAATGCCTCCTCCTCCAAGATTCACATATCCAAACCCATCATGTACAGCTGTGCTGAGCTGGCACTTAAAAAGATTTCATTACTGTCTTCCTATTACATCTCTCCTCTGTAACAGTTTATTATAAAATTTGACATGCAAGTTTACATAACAGCTTATAATTATGGTATATACCGATGTAATAAAATATCCCAACATGTTTCACAGCAGAATTATCATACAAAATATGACACTGAGACACTCAGATTACTTAGATTACTTACAGTGTGGAAACAGGCCCTTTGTCCCAACAAGTCCACACCGACCCTCCGAAGAGCAACCCACCCAGATCCATTCCCCTATATTTACCCCTTCACCTAACACTATGGGCAATTTAGCATAGCCAATTCACCTAACCTGCACATTTTTTGGACCGTGGGAGAAAACCGGAGAACTTGAATGAAACCCACGCAGACACGGGGAGAATGTGCAAACTCCACACAGACAGTCGCCTGAGGCAGGAATTGAACTTGGGTCTCTGGCACTGTAAGACAGCAGTGCCAGACCTTACGACAGACGAACAAAAGATTGTCAAAGATGTAACCATTAACTAGTGACCCAAAGGAGAAAAGTGTGCTTGAGAAGCCAAGAGATTAGGGATGGTATTCCAAAACTTAGAGACAGGTCTATTGAAGGCAAGACTACTAATGATGGAATCGAGGTTGGGGATGCTGAAAAAGGCAGAATTAGAGAAGGGTGTGGAGCAAGAATTTATACATTAGGAGAGGCAAGGCCATAGAAGGATTTGAAAACATGAATGAACATTTTAAAATCATAAGTATTTCTGAAAAAAAATTGTCAAAACCTTTTGTCTTGCATTCACCAGGACAATTCTCAAGAATATCAATACAAGGTTTTCAGTATATATCTCAGCATGTTCACTATTTTTCAGAAAATGTTGTTTAAATTGCAAAATCATATTTAATGTTAAACACTTTCATTGTACATTTTGCAAGCGCAGGGTGACTGGTCAACAGTCAGGACTTTGCTTGTTAAGAACAGCAGGAATGTTTTGCTGATCGATAGAATCAGCCAGTCTTTGGGATGTACATCCTCCATAATTGGCATTTCAGCCAATTAATTATTTGTGCAATCGGCAGAATATCTCAAGTTGCTACTAGATAGTAACTTGGAAATGTTAGTTTCACCCAGTGATCAAATTTTTGAGATACCTTTACACTTCCACTGTAACTGAGGTAATTGGACACTTTTCAGGACCAAGAGTGACCACTTTTAGGCTTTTCGTGAGTTTGTGAGTAAGGATAGCTTTAATGCAACCTACTTTAACCACAGGTTTGCAGGTGAACTTGCTTGGGCCATATTAAAGCCAACCTTAAAATGGGTGGAACTGTAGGAATCCCAATGTGTATGGTAACCAGTGAATGTAGGTGTGATAGACAGTAACTGAAAGACCTTAGCTGATTTCTCAACTAGAACAGGGAAGAAAGGGAGTTCATTTGATGATTCTATTTTGAGCATTAGCTCGAGTCCGTTAAAACATGTAGGGAAATTCTTACATGCAGCTGCAGGTTCAAATATAGCAAACATATAATCTACATATCAAAAAATATGCAGGGAGTAGGAGTTAATTTAAAGTCAAGATATATGTATCAGATTTTCCATGGAGTGGCAGTCTCACAGAGTGCAATTCTGCATTTTTTGTTAACAAAAGAACAGATCTCCACATTTTTGAGAGGCAATTCTGCTCAAGAGCTTCTTCAGAAATACAGAGTCAAACAGCACAGAAACAGATCCTTCGGTCCAACTCATACATGTTGACCAAGTTTCCCAAACTAAACTAGTCTTGTTTGCCCAAGCTTGGCCCTTTTCTCTCTAAACCTTTCTATCCATGTAACTGTCCAAATATCTTTTAAATGTTGTAACTGTACCTGCATCTACCACTTCCATTGTCATTCTTATTTTTCCTAAAAAGCACTTGTTCAAAGATGTTGACACATATTAGACTTGGAGGCCTGTGCAGCCAATAAGAAAATTAAGGGGAACAGTGCTCTGGGACAGTCGGGACTGGAACCCTAGCCTCCTGGCTCAGAAATAGGGATATTACCTTTGCACTACAAGAGAACAATACAGCTGTACTTCCACTCTGGCAGTTCTTTCATAGCAGACCTGTCAAAGGTCGACAAACTACAACCCCTTTCCACAGCATTAGGCTGCTGTATTCTGAAATTTAAAGATACTGACAGCCACTTTGACAGCTGTTGTCATACTGTCAGAATGTAAAATGATGTTAGAAGGCGGAGTGAATAGCATGCCATCTGAGAGGTAGGATGCCAGGGGTAGAATACCAGAAAAGTAGGGAGGAGGATGCCAAGTCAATTGGGTGTTAATTGGGCGGGGCCCAGGGTGCCAGCTGGGAGAGGTAAACTGCCTGGGATAGGTTGGCATTTATGTAAAGGATAGGGTGCCAGAGTGCAGGGTAGACAGTAAGTGATGCAATTATTCAGATAGGTCAAGATAATTGGAGAAATCAGGTACACTGCCAGGGGATGTTGGGTCAGACCCGATTGGTGAGCGAAGAAGATTTGAGTCAGGTCAGGTCTGGTGTCTGCTTGTGTTGGGTCCTGGGGAGGTAAGGAAGGTCAAGTTATTTCTGTTGGGGAAGAGTCTATGGAAGGTGTAGTTCAGAGCTACTCAACAGTTACAGCCTAAGTTAAATAACAATTAGAGTCATAGAGATATACAGCATGGAAACAGAATCTTTGGTCCAATTGTCCATGCTGACCCGATATCGTAACCTAGTCTAGTCCCATTTGCCAGCACTTAGCCCATATCTCTCCAAACCCTTCCTATTCATATACCCATCCAAATGCCTTTTAAATGCTGTAATTGTACCAGCCTCCACCACTTCCTCTGGCAGCATATTCCATACACACACCACCCACTGCATGAAAAAGTTGTCCCTAAGGTCTCTTTTAAATTTTTCCCCTCTCACCTTAAACCTATGCCTTCTAGTTCTTGACTTCCCGAACCCAGGGAAAAGACCTTTCTATTTACCCTATCCATGCCCCTCATTATTTTATTAACCTCTATCAGGTCACCCCTCAGCCTCCGACACTCCAGGGAAAACAGCCCCAGACTACTAGCCTCTCCCTGTAAGCTCAAATTCTCCAATCTTGGCAATTTTGCTGAATTTCACCAAAACTTCTGAAGTCTCCAAATTTAGTGGAAGCTTTTGGATGATTCCAAGCACAGAGGAATTGCTCAGAGGAAAAAGGAATTCTCGGGCAATTCCTTTAGTGTGCGCTATGGTACGGATTCTTAGAATCATAAAGTACAGGTTGTTCTGCTATAACGTGCGTTTCGTTAACATGAATTTGCAATAATACAATTAACAATTTGGGACACTGCTTCTAAAGCACAAAGTTTTAACGTGTGTATTGGTTATAACGCAATTCTGGCCCTATTAGAACATAGAACATAGAACATAGAACATAGAAGAATACAGCGCAGTACAGGCCCTTGGGCCCTCGATGTTGCGCCGATCCAAGCCCACCTAAACTACACTAACCCACTATCCTCCATATACCTATCCAATGCCCTCTTAAATGCCCATAAAGACATCTTTTTGTTATTCTTCCCAAAGTGAATCACCTCGCACTTAGCTACATTGAATTCCATCTGCTACCTTTCTGCCCAGCTCTGCAGCTTCTCTATATCCTGCTGTAACCTGCCACATGCTTCCTCACTGTCAACAACTCCTCCGACTTTCGTGTCATCCGCAAACTTGCTCACCCAACCTTCTAACCCCTCTTCCAGGTTTAAATATGCTGATATTACACAATTTTCTTAGAACATGGGATTGCACAAGAACAAACTACCACCTCATAGCTGAACTGACTCTTTAAATGCAAGTCGCTCAGCTCACACCAACCCTCCAAAGAGCAACCTACCCAAACCCACCCTATCCCTGTAACCCTCCATTTCCCAACTCTAATTTAGCATGGCCAACCCAGCAAACCTGAACAGATTTGTATTGTGGGAGGAAACTGGAGCAGCTGGCAGAAACTCATTTAGACACAGGGATAATGTGCAGACAGTCATAGTGGAATTGAAACCAAGTCCCTGGTGCTGTGAGGCAGCAGTGTTAACCACTGAGCTACCATGCCATCCTAAAGAGTGGTTCTCAGACTCCCCTAAGCTGCACATTGACCAGTGGAAAAACGTGTCTGGGAAAACATAAATGAGCATACGAAAGGGCCTTACTTGGAGGACCTCAAGCTTACAAAGAGATACAATGTAAACAGGGGGTAAAGGGTCCATCTGGGACTACATTAGGATATTTAAGGAGGACGTGGATAAGGGTTAAGAGCAGCCAATGTAATGAATGCGCAGTGGCGATTAAATTTCCTCCACTGCCTGGCCAAAGTGGCCTTAAACAGGTCCAGGCAGCAAGGTAAAAACAATGACTGCAGATGCTGGAAACCAGATTCTGGATTAGTGGTGCTGGGCAGTTCCAGGCAGCAGGCTGTGGACGGGGTCCTTAGGGCCGACTGTCTGCCCCTCTTCTGCAGTTACGTTAGAGCCCGGGTGTCTCTGGAGAAGGAGCACACAGTCTCCACCAACACCTTTGAGCTGTTCAGGGAGAGGTGGGCGGCGCAGGGAGTGGAGTGCATTATTTCCCCCTCCAGCTCTATTTTTGATTTAACCCCCGCCGTTCACCTTCACCTTCACCTTCACCGTTTGATCTCCCACCATGAAAAAAAATAAATTTTCTCCACTACAGGGAATAGGAAACGAGTCATAACTCTCACCAGAAAGTTCGGGAAAGAATTGTGGCCACATCCCTAACGGGATTGGGAAGAGGCGGGGCTTCAAGGAGGCTGCCCGCCCCGCACACCTAGAAACGGGCGCTCCGAGCCGCGCGCGAGCGTTTGGTTCGTGGTGCGCGAGGCGTCGGGGGGGAGGGTTGCGAGCCTGAGCGTTGAACGGTGGCTGCGCGCGCGGGTGTGGCCGCTTTAAACTTGAAGGTCAGTGAAAGCAACAGGTAACCAGGTCAGAATAGAGCCGGCAGGAGCATTCCTGTAGCAGGCGGGAGAAAAATGCAAGGGCTTAAAAAGAAATTCACCTACACACAGCTGGGATTGTAACGTCTGTGCAAACACTTTGATTGTGTTGTTCCAAGGCTCTTGTTTACATATTAGAGTCAGTGTTTAAAGTGGGCTTAAAGATGTAATTTTAAGAAAACACGTTTTGGGAGGGAGAGCCAAGTTATAGCTCGGAGGGAAGAGGTAAAATAAATTGCCATTTATTTTATCGAGAACAGATGCAAATAAGTTCGCGTTAACAGGACCGTTTCGTTATTTCTATGGGTGCAATTGTTTTAACTAGGTGAATGAACTGCCTAAAATACAACAAAGTCTATTTGTTCTTTTAAAATGTGATTGTCTAATAGATTTTTGAATTATCAGGAACTTCTTGCCGGTATTTTTTCCGCTATGTCGACACCGGTTTAAACTAGATAATTCATTGTCAACAAAAGTTTAAAGCATGTCAGCAAGAAGCTTCTGCTAACTCGAATATGATTAGACAAATTTTAAAATACAGGGCGCGGTTTTCTTATTGGGCAGTCACTTGTCTGGTTATAAAGTTGTACGGTCCCACAAATTAGATTCCGCCTGCCACTCACTTACAAATTTTGTCCGGTTACGCATGTCGCCGAACAATCCCTGGACTAATTTTGTGAAAGGAGGAGAACTACCAATGAAATCTTCTGTGACCACTATGTTATGCACCATGTTCGCGTATATATTTTTCAAAATATTATAGCAAAAGGTTGAAGGAGGAAAAGGGCCCATTAGAGACTCAGAAGGGATTTACACATGAAAATAGGGTGCATTGCTGAGATGTAAAGTGAAAGTTTTACAGTTGGCTTTTCAGAAGAGGGGGATGCTGCCCAGACCATGATGACAAAGGAGGAAATTGTCACTGGAAGGGTTCAAAGTCTAATAAGGCAAAAGTCTGGTATAGATTGTTGCTTAAAATTGACAAATATATCCAAGGGTTTTGAAGCAAGTAAAGATATGTGTTGCAGTGGCACCTTTTGAATCCGTCCTGGAGTCAGGAGGTGCCAGAAGACTTTAGAATTGCAAATACATGGACTTAAGGAAGATTGTCAGGATATTCCCAATAATTACAAACACGTCAGTTTAACTTTGGAGAAACTTCTGGAAACAATTATTTGAGGTAGAATTAGTAATGTGGAAAAATGTGGGTTAAGGAAGAGACAGCATGGATTTTTAAAGGCAAACTTATTTTTAACTAACTTACTAAATAGGTAACAGAAAGGAATGAAGGTAATGATGTGGTTGGTATATGTGGATTTCCAGGATGTTTAACAGTTCCACACAACAGACCTATGAAAGATATAGATCCTAGAATAAAAAGGACAGTAACAACTTGGACACATGACTGGATGAGTGTTAGGAAATAGCTGGAGGAAGGTTTGTGGTGGAATTCTCCTAGAGTCAGTATTGTGCCTCTCTCCTCCTGAATATATAGGATCTTAAGGGGGAAAATGCAGATGACATGAAACTTGGAAAATTGTAAACTGAAAGGATGACAGTAAAAGGATGTGAACAAGTTGGTGGAATCGGTGGATAAGTGGCAGATGAGGTTTAGTGTAGAGGTGTGCAAGGTGATGCACCTTTTAGTAGGAAAAACATTGAAAGACAGCACAAAATGGGTGGAGGAGTAGAACAACCTAGATCCATATATTCAGATGACTATCACCTGATAGTGTTTCCAAATAAACCCGTTGGACTATAAAGTTGATTTTTTTCAACTAGATCCATGTATGTACAGACCATTGAAGGTGGCAGGACAGGTGGAAACAGCAGTTAATGAAGCATAGTGTATAACAGGAAGCAGAGAGTAGGAAAAAGGTCTTTTTCAGGTTGGCAGGATGTTGAGTGGTGTGCCACAGTGGTTGGTGCTGAGGCCTCAACTGTTTACAATTTAAATTAATGTTTTGGATGAATGGATTAAGATATTTTTAATAAATTTGCTGATTACCCAAAGATGAGTAGGAAAGTGAGTTGAGGATATAAGGAGCCTACAAAGGGATCTTGATACACTAAGTGAATGGACAAAGAACTGGCAATGTGCTATCTGGAAAAGTGCAGAATTGTCCATTTTGGCAGAAAGAATATAAAAGCAAATCTAAATAGATGATGTAGAGATCAGGTATCCTGGTGCAAAAAGCATAGAAGGCTAGTATGCAGGTACAAGTAATCAGGAAAACTAATAGAATGTTATGGCTTATTGTAAAGGAAATTGAATGCAAGAGTAGGGGGGTTATGCTTCTGTTATATGGAGCACTTATGAGATTGTAACAGAAGTATTGTGTACTGTACAGGTTAGCATACTTGCAGGAGGATGTTCATGTGTTTTGAGTTGAGAGAAAGTTTAATAGACTAATACCTGGAACAGGAAGATTGCCTTATGAGGAAAGGCTCAACAAGCTCGACCTGTATCCTCTGGGGTTTAGAAGGGTTAGAGGTGACTTAATCGAAATGTATAAGATTCTGAGAGAACTTGACTGGTTCGATGTTTCCTCTTGTGGGAGAATCTAGAACTAGGGATCATGTTTTAAATGGTTACCCTGTTAGTTTTAAACTATGAGGAAAAAATTTTTCTGAGCGAGCTTTGAGAAGATTTATAGCTCAAACTTACATCCATTTTTCCTGAGGTTGAGTCTTTGGTATCCCCTATCTCAAAAGGTAGTGGGTGCGGAATCTTCAAATATTTTTAAGGCAGAGTTAGGCAGGTTCTTGATTATCAGGGGAATTAAAGATTATAAGTGATTATAAGTGATATGCAGGAATGTGAAGTTGAGATTAAAATCTGATCAGGCAAGATCTTGTTGAATGGCTGAGTGACCTACTCTCATTCCTCATTTGAATGTCTCTTCAGCTTTATTAATAAGGACAGAATAAAAGAGCAATGAGGTGATGTTGAACTTGTATGAGATACTTGTAAGACCTAAAGATGAGAATGAGAAACTCATTTTCAACAATGAGTAGTTAGAGTATGGAGTGCACTGTCTGCAAATGTGGCGGAGGCAGGTTCAGTTGAGGAGTTCAACATGGCATTGGGTGATCACTATAGAACCGGGGGAGGGGGAGAAGCAAGGTTGTTAGTAGGTAGTGATGCTTGTTTGAAGATAGGCTAAATGGCTTTGTTCATCACCTTCACCATTCTGTGATTCTATTGTAAATTTTCTGCTATGCCTGCCTTTCTACAAAGGCACTCATCATGACCCATGTTATTCCCTCACCACAACTAGTGGGTACTAGATACTGAACAGGTGTTGCTAGATAAATATCAGTCATTGCTGTAAGAGGGTGTGAGAGAAGCTGAAAAGTTTCCAGGTGGATAAATCACCTGGACCTGATGGACTATCACAGGATTCTGAAAGAGATAACTAAGGGTATTGGTAATGATTTTTCAGAAATCACTGGAGTCAGGGAGGTTTTCACATGATTAGAAAATGTAACATTCTCTTGTTTTAAGATGGGAGGGAGGCACAAGATAGGAAGCTGTAGGCTGTTTAGTCATTGGTAAGGTTTTAGAGTCCATTATTAAGGATGAGTCACAAACCTAGAACATTAACACTATTTGTCTCTCCAGAGATAAGGCATGAGTGTCTGAAGATTTCAAGCATTTTTCTGCTTTTCAGATTTCTAGCATCTGTTCTATGTTTCTATTATACAGTGGCCTGTGTGTGCTATTATGTGACCTCTTTAGAATTGGATACTTTGGACTTCTTTCTTCCTTACCTTCATTGGCAAATATCTTCCAGGCTTGTACTCAACTGTCATCCCACACTACATCTAATGTTTGACTTTAGATTAGATTCCCTACAGTGCAGAAACAGGCCCTTCGGCCCAACAAGTCCACACCGACCCTCCGAAGAGTAACCCACCCAGACCCATTTCCCTCTGACTAATGCACCTAACACTATGGGCAATTTAGCATGGCCAATTCACTTAACCTGTACATCTTTGGACTGTGGGAAGAAATTGGAGCACCCAGAGGAAACCCACACAGACACTGGGTGAATATGCAAACTCCACACAGATGGTCGCCTGAGACTGGGATCGAACCTGGGGCCCTGGTGCTGTGAGACAGCTGTGCTAACCACTGAGCCATCGTGCCACTTGTCATTTCCCTTTTGCTCATTCTTGTCTCTCGTTAAAATTACATGCCTCTTTCATTCCTTCTCAACCTCTCCAAGTAAGATTCTTAACAACTTGACTGTTTTTCTGACTCGGAGGAGAAAGTGAGGTCTGCAGATGCTGGAGATCAGAGCTGAAAATGTGTTGCTGGAAAATCGCAGCAGGTCAGGCAGCATCCAGGGAACAGGAGAATCGACGTTTCAGGCATAAGCCCTTCTTCAGGAATGTTTTTCTGACTCTGCTTTTTGACATTGTTTAAAGCTTCCATGTCCAATCACAGTCATTCAATTCAAATTTAATGTTATCTCTCACATTCTACCTCCATCAGCCCACTGATCTGTTATTTCCACTTCAGTTTATCATTAAAACCTACTAATCTGAGCTCACTGATTATCTTCCAAGCTGCATCCTGTCATCTTGCTGCAACTCTCTTTCAAGTGACTAGTTTCCACCTGGTCCATAATTTTAGTTGGAGTGATTTTCACTTTTATTGGTTCCACTCTTTACTTTTACTTTTCATTTGATTGGATTGACCATTTAGTTTCATTTGTAGTACCCTGTTTAGATTAAAGGACACTGTTTATTTGCATTTCAGGAATACTGGGTTACTCAGCCACCTTTTTGGTCCAAGTAGAGCAGTCCTAACATTCACCAATGACATAATGCCTACTTTGCTGGAAAATCTCTTAAATGTTGTCATCTATTCAGTAGCCATCGTGCTTAAGTTTGCAACTCAGTTGCACAAATTGCATTACAAATGTTAGTAAATAAACATGATTTTCTCAAACAGTTGCATTTTTTTAATGTGTGACTATGAATAATTTGATTTCTGGACAGTTGCCAATTGCTGAAACTAACCAGTTTTATGTGTGTAATGGGATGATTTTTAAAAAAAGGTATTTATAGATTTCTACCTTTTCAATCTAAAGGAAATGGTTATTGTGTTTTCTGATAGCGACCTTCAATTCAATTCATAATTATTACACTACTTCATCTGGCATTGTTCGCACCGTTTTCCTGCTGAGAGATGGACTGTATGATAATTCAGCTTGATTCTTTTTGTACCTTATTTGTGGTACACTGACCACAATCTTGCTGTTTTGAATGAGTAATCAAATTTATCAATTCATTGACTAAAATTCTAAATCATGTCATGTTTTGAGTAGTATGGTCTGTTTTTGAACATTAGAATAACCAATTGTATTTAAATACGGTGGGACTTTGAATGTCCACCTGCTACTTTGAAACTCTGGACTTGAATTCTTAATTACAGACTTGCAATACTTTATTGTCCAGACAAAACACTCAAAGTATAACTGCCTTTGGGGATAAAAATAATTGGATGTATAGGAAAGGAACCTTGAAGGCTTTAGCATTTTGTGATTATCTCCTTTAATTTGGTTAATTTGAAACATGATTGTTCACGTTGCATTCTTACAGAAACATTTACTTGTTAAATCTGTCCACAACTTATTGAAGGCTATTTCCTCAAACAAGGATTGGCTTCAAATTCCTTAAATTTAAGAGTAAAACTGCATTTGAACCATAATGTATTGGTTAAATGTAGTAAATTGATTTTGAATAAATGTAACTGCCTATGCAGTTGAGTGGATCAAATGGTTTCCAAAAGTAGACTATTCCTGCTGGAGCACACCTATCAAACAAGACCTCAACATTAACCATATGGTTCTTCAGTAAAGTAGGAAGATGTGTGTTTGGTAAGTTGGGAGAATTTTGGATAGAGAGCAAGGCGTCCTTTTCTTGTTTAATCTCGCACTTGTGTGCACCAACTTGTAATATTAGAAGTTTTCAATATAAAACTTTCTAAAACTTTCTAATCTAATTTTTTTTTATTTTTGTAAGGTAGGGATTTGTAACTTTTTTTTTCCAGGAAAAGTTGTTTAGGGATATCCTCAAAGCATCTTTGAAGAATTCAAACAAAACTGACTCATGGTATCCCTGGCTTATGGCAACCAAGGTGGAGAATTCTGGAAGGCACCAATACCTTTAAAAGACTTTTTCTAGGTTAAGTATTGGAAGGGATGCATAAGCCTCCCTACACCTTGCCAACTCAACCTTGCATGATCTATCTGCTCCACATCTGCAAGGTTTGAGACCACTTGGATTTATCAGTCACATAGGTCCCATCAAACTGGAATGGAAGAAAGTTATTCTTGATCCCAAAGCATTGTCGAAGGCAAAGTTTAATTGGTTAAGTCAAATGTTTAAGAATCCTAAATCAAGCAACTGAGTTACTCACGTGAGGTCTCTCTAGCACTCTCTCTGCTACACATGCACGCGCGCACGTAATTGTTTTGATTTACATTAGTGTTAGATGCAGGAGAATGTGACTAAACCAGACAGATATGATGCAGCAGTGATGCTGAGCTCTTGCTGTTATCCAATCTGTGTGAAAAAGATTAAAAGACTGAGGGACAACGAGCAAGTTGACTGTGGCATTGTGCTGCAGGATACTACTTCAAATTAGGGGAACATGTACGTATCTGGTAGTTGTAGTGAGCAGTATATTATGGCAGTTAATTTATGTATTCAGGTTGTGCTGCCTGCCCAGTATTGTGGTTATTGGCATTCTCTTGTGATCGGAATGGGAGGGAGAGGATCTTATTGTTGTGATCCATGATCTAGGTAGAACTAAACATTAAGTTCTGCTGAAGCAGTTTGAAGTGTAAGAGTAAAACTTGAAAAGCAGTGCATGAAAGATGGTAATTTGAATTACTGTATGAATCAATTTGGTCTAGGGACAAACAGATTTAAATCTATGGCTGAAAGAATGATATGAGCCAGAGCTTTCAATTCACTAGACAATGGTACCAGGCTTAGGAAAGAGTGAGCTTTTATGTGGAGCACTGTAGTTTTAGGGAGCATCAACTAATGTCAAAAGACATGGCTTTTTTTAAACACTGGTTTGCATGTGGAACACCGTTGCAGAGGAAGTGATGGATGTGGGTACAGTTACAACATCTAAAAGACATTTTTAGAAAAGTACATGAATTAAAAAAAAATGTTTGGAGGAATGTGGGCCAAGCACAGGCAGGTGGGTCTAGTTTAGTTTGGGATTGTGTTCAGCATTGATTAATTGGACTGAAGGGTCTGTTTCCATGCTGTATGACTCTAACTCTATGTTGTTTGTTTTCAATAGGAGCAGAGTTTAATAATACGAATGAAAATCAGTTAAAGCTACATTCTGGAAAAATAGCCAAGAGTTAAGGGTGGTATATATGAATGTTCAAGGCATTGGTAACAAGATAGATGAACTAATGACACTTGATCTAGCAGTTGTATTGATCTGTTGGCTGGGAAACAAATAACACAGCATATTTCTTTCTCAGGAAAAAGAGGCACATGAGAAGGAAAGCTGTAGCACTGATGTTAAAGGCAATAATGAAAAGGAATTAAGAAATAACTAAGGATAGAAAATGGTTGTAGTTTACATGTCTCCTAACAGTAAGGCTTGTGCAGAATCAACAAATTAGAAACATGTAACTACGGCCATAAAGTAATCCCTGACTAACTTCAGTTGTCTCAATCAGACAAACGTGTAAATGTAATTTGGAGGAGCAATTGATTGAATGCATTCCCATGTGGTTTTCTAGAAAAGTGTTTTTAAAAAAAACCTGCGAAGGAGCAGTTTTTAATTTTGTTGCTGTTACTTAATGTGGCATGATTAATTGTAAGCTTTTATAATTTTCCTGGGAAAGTGATCATAATAAAAAAGTATCTAATATTTGATTTTAGTTTTCAATCTACATCAGTAAACTTACTTAGTCCTGTGATTGGCTTTCTTTAACTTTCATGTCATGATGGTATATTAGCAATCGCAAATGGTTCATTTCATATTCAGAATTTGTAACATACACTTCCTTAAAAGCTCCATTGGAAAAGTGGCTCAATTTTGCGATTGAGAAATTAAGTACCAGTTTGGATTAAACCAGTTGTTCATTTTGTCAAAAAAGCAAACGTCAAACTTGGAAGGGCTTTAAGTACCAAAAGGTTACCAAAAGTTTAATAAAGATAACACAATGAGCGTGTAAGACTGAAAGAAATATAAAACATGATTATAAAAGCTTTAAAGTATGTATAAAATTGTTTAGTGGAAGTGAATGTGGTCCATTTTTAAAGATTAACAGGAGAAATTATGCTTGCTTTAGTAGATACATTCGGAAGATGTGGGCCTTACTGGCTCATCATTTATTAACTATCCGTAGTTGCCCTTGAGAAGGTGGTTAACTGCCTTCCTGAACTCCTGCAATCCACCTACTGTGGCTTGACTCTCAATGCCCTTAAGGCAGTTCCATCCTTTTGACCCACTGACAGTGAAGAAATGGTGATTTATTTCCAAGTCAGGATGGTGAGTGTGTTAAAGTACAGATTTGAGATGGCCCAGGGAATCCCTTATGGACTCTGACCTGTAAGCCTCTCTCTCTTAGTTCATCCTGGAGATTTGTACTCTTTGGAAGTCTGGAATAAAAAACCTGTTGCAGATAGATTAGTTTAATTTTAGTCATCCCCTTTATTTACCAATAGCATCACTGTTACAACATAACACTGATACCTAGAAGCTAAACTAACAAGGTTCTAATAAACTTGGAGAGTAGGGTACCAGCTCTTTGAGTGTTCCAGCAGGCTACTCCAATGTACTGATGCAAAGTGGCTTCCTTTTATACAAAAATTTACAAAAACATTGCATGTTTTTAATTAGACAGATAACCGTGAAAGACAATAATTTGTAAGGAAGAAAAGTTAATTGACAGCTCCGTGTATGCTTGACTGGTCACTCCTACAGGACCTAAGCCATTCATCAGGTGGGAAAAACTAACCAGCTGAGTTAGGTGCTTGCTAGCGAGATAAACTCCTGTCATAGAAGTGCCAGTCTGAGCTAATTGGAGAGTTCATAAGGTAACCTTGCAAAGCTCATACGTCTGATACAATTATTTTACAAAATGGCTTCTTAGCAAGGAGGGCAAACGTTTGACCATAAAATGGCGACCTGACACATTGTGCCAGAATCTCTTCAATGTTAGGCCTAGAATAATTTCTAAGCTAGGAGCAGACTCCTGCTTTTTAAGCACTGAATTATTCTGTACCTGAGGCTGAGATGTTACCGTAAAGTTGCATTTAAACTGATTCATTAGTCTTCGAATTAAACATGCTTTCTTTTCAGGGTTGTGATTCAAAAAAAACACAAGATCTGATTAGTTAGAGTTGACAGTGGTGGGGGGTCTGTAGAGTGGTTTGCAAGAACAGCAACATTACCTTTTACAGAGTTTGTGTTTAATAACCAGTAATGGCTACTCAATATCATCCCAAAATGCAATTAAATTCAATCCATAGCAGGTAAGCACTAAGAGTTAATTTTCTACTGGCGTCAGCAGCCTCAGCACTGAAATGGTTTCTCTCTTTGTCCTTTTTTACTCTCAAGTCAGGGTCTTGTAACAGCGAAGATTTTTTTTGTGTCTGCCTCCGCTTGCAAGGGATAATAAGAATCCATTATAATTGACGGGATCTGACCGTTAATTACAAGGCTTTTGATAGCACAGAGTTTCGTTTCAGTGTCTGAATCAAACACTCTCATTAATTTCACGAGGGAAAAGCCGTGGATGTTATCACTTGGTGTCCTGTTTACACAGATTCGCTGATGTTAAGGCAAATGTTCTTAATTGCCTTAGAGCGTTCTGTTATCACTTGGTGAGCACAGATGTTTTTATCTTCTACATTCCTTGAGTTCCCCCTTTTTTCTGAGCCTACCTGTCTGTCTGTGATCTAGTGTGCAGCAAATGTGTTCTATAATTCAGCATTACATTTTAGTCTAAATGCTTAAAGACAGGTTTTAAGGCTATAGACTTTCTCAAGTGGCTTGGAGGGTGACTTATGGGTGGTGGTGTTCCTGTGTATCTGCTGCCCTTGTCCTTTGCGATGAAAGAGGTCTAAGTTTTGGAAGATAGTGACTGAGGATCTTTGTTAAATATTTGCACTGCTTCTTGTAGATAGCACGCAGTGTTGCTACTGGGCATCAGTGGTGGAAAGAGTGGATATTTGTGGAAATGGTGCCAATTGAATGAGCTGCTTCACTCTGGATGGTGTCAAGCTTCTTGTGTTGTCGGGGAGTATTCCAACACACTCCTGATTTGCGCTTTGTAGATGATGCGCAGGCTTTGGGAGTTGGAGGTAAGTTACTTGCAGTATTCCTTACCTATGACCTTCTCTTGTGGCTACCATGTTTGTGGTGAATCCAGTTGAGTTTCTGGTCAATGATATTGATATTGGGGGATTTAGTGATAGTAACACCATTGATGTCAAAGGATGGTGGTTAGGTTGTCTCTTATTGGAAATGGACATAGCCTGGCATTTGTGTGTATGAGTGTGACTTAACCACTTGGCAGGCCGAGCCTGGATATTGTCCAGATTTTGTGGCATTTGAACATTGATTGCTTCAGTATCTGAGGAACTGCAAATGGTGCTGAACATGCTGAAATAAATCAGCAAATATTCCCACCCCTGGCCTTAGGGAAAGTTATTGAAGCAGTTGAAGATCATTGGGCCTAGGACACTACTGAGGAACTCTTGCAAAGATATTCTGGAGATGAGATGACTGACCTCCAACAACCAGGATCATTTTCCTGTCTGCCAGGTATGACTCCAAACAGCAAAATTTACCACTGATACCTATTGATTCCAGTTTTGCGAGGGCTCCTTGATGCCACACTCTGCAATCTTGATGTTAAGGGATGTCGCTGTCCCCTCACCTCTGGAAATCAGCTTTTTTTTCTTCTCTCCTCCATGTTTGAACCAAGGTTACAGTGAGGTCAGGAGCTGAGTGACGGTGACAGAATGCAAACTGGACATCTCTAGATTATTGCTTGATAGCTCTGATAACATCTTCCATCACTTCACTAATGATTGAGTAGACTGGATTGGATTTGTTCTGCTTTTTATATACAGAACACACCTGGGCAATTTTCTTGTGTAGATGCTAATGTTGTAAATGTTTGTGTGGGGCAAATTCTGAACACTTTTTCAGAATTGCCAGAAGGTTGTCAGAGCTGATAGACTTTGCAGGATCCAGTGTCTCCAACTGTTTGTTATCACATGGACTGACTCAAATTGGCTGAAGACCAGTATCTGTAATGCTGGGGGACCACTGGAGGAGGCTGAGATGGACCATCAACTTTTGACCGAAGAGTTTTGTGAATGCTTCAGCCTTGTGCTAAACTAAGGGAACCACCCTGTAGCTACCAACCAACCCAACCACCCTGTAGCTCAACATTTCAATAATCCAAACGAAAGGAGTAGCCATGGGCACCCGCATGGGCCCCAGCTATGCCTGCCTCTTCGTAGGATATGTGGAACAATCCATCTTCCGCAACTACACTGGCCCCACCCCCCACCTTTTCCTCCGCTACATCGATGACTGTATCGGCGCCGCCTCGTGCTCCCACGAGGAGGTTGAACAGTTCATCCACTTCACCAACACCTTCCACCCCGACCTCAAATTCACCTGGACAGTCTCAGATTCCTCCCTCCCCTTCCTCGACCTTTCTATTTCCATCTCAGGCGACCAGATCAACACGGACATCTACTACAAACCGACCGACTCCCACAGCTAACTGGACTACACCTCCTCCCATCCTGCCCCCTGCAAAAACGCCATCCCATTCTCCCAATTCCTTCGACTCCGCCGCATCTGCTCCCAGGAGGACCAGTTCAAAATACGCACAACACAGACGGCCTCCTTCTTCAAGGACCGCAATTTCCCCCCCAACGTGGTCGACGATGCCCTCCACCGCATCTCTTCCACATCCCGCTCCTCCGCCCTTGAGCCCCGCCCCTCCAAACCCCACCAGGACAGAACCCCACTGGCCCTCACCTACCACCCCACCAATCTCCATGTACAGCGCATCATCCGCCGTCACTTCCGCCACCTCCAAACAGACCCCAGCACCAAGGATATATTTCCCTCCCCTCCCCTAGTGGGGTTCTAGGATGGAGGTGGAGGAGATGCACTGGAAGGCATCGTCAACCATGTGGGAGTGGCAATTGAAGAAGGAGGCCATGTGGGATGTTCGTTAGTGGAATTAGTGAACACCTTCCATCCCTACCTCAAGTTCATCTGGACCATCACACTACCCTCCCCTTTCTGGACCCCTCCATCTCCATTTCCAGTAACTGACTTAACACTGACATCTACGACAAACCCACCAACTCCCACAGCTACCTGGACCACACCTCCCACCCTGCTTCCTGTAAAACCGCTATCCCTTATTCCCAATTCCTCCACCTCTGCTGCATTTGCTCACAGGAGGACCAATTCCACCACACAACATCCCAGATGGCCCCCTTTTGAGACCGCAATTTCTCTTCCCATATGGTCGATGATGCCTTCTCCGCCCTTGAACCCCACCTCCCCCGCCCCAATTGCAACAAGGACAGACCCCCTGTGGTCCTCACCTTGCATCCAACCAACTTTCAGATACATTGCATCATCCTCCACCATTTCGGCCACACGGAAATATATTTTCTTTCCTGGCCCTATCTATGTTCCTGGGAGACAATTCTCTCCACAACAACTTGTTAGGTCCACTTCCCCCACCAACCCACCCACCCACCCTCCACTCCCAGCACCTTCCCCAGCCACCGCAAGAAGTGCAAAACCTGTGCCTACACCCCATCCCACTTTGTCCAAGGCCCCAAAGGATCCTTCCACATCTGGTAGATTTACCTGTACGTCCACACATGTTGTCTACTGTGTCCATTGCTCTCTGTGGTCTCCTCTACATTGGGGACACAGGACGCTAACTTATGGAATGTTTCAGAGAACATCTCTGGGACAAAAAACATTCCCACCACCTTGCGGCCGAACACTTTAACTCCTCTTCCCATTCCGCCAAGGATATGCAAGAATGCCTCCTCTTCCACCTTGGAGATCCTCCAACCACATGGGGTCAATGTGGATTTCACCAGTTTCCCCATTTCCCACCCTTTCCCTTGCCCCTCCTGCCCCCCAGATCCAACCTTCAATTATCTCTCAACCTCCTTGGACCACCCCTTCATTGCTGATGAAGAGCTCATGCTCAAAATGTCAACTCTCTTGCTCCTTGGATGTTACCTGACCGGCTGTGCTTTTCCAACAGCACACTCTCTTTTGCAGTCCTCACTTTCTCCTCCGTAAGAGCAGGAAGGTAGAGTTTAAGGAAATGACAGCCATGTTCGGCACACAATGTTTGCATCTTCAGTAGACGTTGCAAAGTAGCACCAGAGGTAGTGGACAATTGGTAGTCTAATCAAAATAAGAACAGAAAATGTTCTTGAGAAATTTGTCTACAATCAATAGCATTAAATCTCCTGGACCTGAGTGACCATCTGTATTCTGGGGTTTTAAAAAATTGCTGCATTGTTTCTATATAAACATGTTTATTAAATATGATTAGGCTCTCTGGCCCCTCTAGTCTGTTTGAGCATTCAATAAGCTTGTGGTTGATTTTATTGTAATCGCAAATCCATGTTCCTGTCTACCTAAATATTTATTTTAATCAACCTGGTCGGAGCTGGTACAAACGTTTCCAGACCCGATTGGATTTGAGCACAAGACATTCCGATCTAGAAGAGAGGAGACTACAACTGCAACATAAGAGCCAACCACCTATCTCTGGTAATCTTACGCCCCCTTAAGAATTTATCCATCTATGTTGTTTAAAAAAAATTAAGGACTCTGCCTCCATACTCCTTTCAAAAATCGTTTAGTCTTTTCTATATTTTAAATGGCTGGCCTTTTTTCTTGAAAAGCAGTTGTAGTCATACTGCATGGAAACAGACCCTTAATTCACCTTGTCCGCACTGACCAGATGTCCCAATCTGACCTTAACCTTTGCTATTCATCCAGGTGCCTTTTAAAGGTTGTCATTGTACCCAACCCCTCCATTTCCTCTGGCGGCTTATTCCATACGTGCACCAGGCTGTATGTGAAAATTACCTCTTCAGGCTTTCTTTAGATTGTGCCCTTCTCACCTTTAACTTCTGCCCTCTACTTTTGGTCTCACCACCTGAGGGAAAAAAATGACTAATCATCTTATCCATACCCCTCGTGATCTTATGAACCTCTAATGTCACCCCTCAGTCTCCAATGCTTCAGACGCTCCTTTATAACTCCAGTCTTTCAGTGCAGACAGTGCCTTTGTAAATCTTTTCTGCACTTCCTCAAATTTAACAGCATCCTTCCTATAGACCAGAATTGTATGCAGTATTCCAAAAGTTGCCCCACCAATGTCCTATAAAACTGCAACATGATGTCCCAACTGCTATACTCCGCACTGACCAATGAAGGCAAGCACGCCAAAGACCATCCTGTTTATCTGTGATGCCACTTTGAAGGAAGTATGCACTAGGTCTCTTTGGCATCACTCCCTAGGGCCCTACCCATTGACTTGTGCAAGTGCTGCCTAGGTTTGCTTTAAAAAGATGCAATGCCTCACATTTATCAAAATTAATCCATCTGCCATTCCTCAGTCCACTGGCCCATCTGACTGAGGTGCAGTGTCACCTGAGATAATCATCTTCACCTCCACTGTGCCATGCATTTTGGTGTCATCTGCAAACTTAGTAACCATACCTCCTCTGTTTGCATCCAATTCATTGAAATAAATGACAAAAAGCAGTAGGCACTGCACTAATCTTTGTGGCACACTGCTGGTCACGGGCATCCAGTCTGAAAAATAACCTTGCACCAACACTCTGGCTTGACTGCAGGAGATAATTTGTATCACCCTAACAAATACATAATGTCTCTGAACATATTATCTCATTTTTGAAGGTCTCCCACTTCCTAGCCATCCCTTTACCTGTGAGTAGTCTCCCCAATCAACTTTTCAATGTTCCGGCACGGTGGCACTGTGGTTAGCACTGCTGCCAGACAGCAGCAGAGACCCGGGTTCAATTCTCGCCTCAGGCAACTGTCTGTGTGGAGTTTGTGCATTCTCCCTGTGTCTGCGTGGGTTTCTTCCGGGTGCTCTGGTTTCCTCCCACAATCCAAAGATGTGCAGGTTAGGTGAATTGGCCATGCTAAGTTGCCCATAATGTTAGGTGAAGGGGTAAATGTAGGGGAATGGGTCTGGGTGGGTTGCTCTTCGGAGGGTCGGTGTGAACTTGTTGGGCTGAAGGGCCTGTTTCCACACTGTGAGTAATCTAAAAAAACCATCAAAACTGGGCTTACCCCAATTTAGAACTTTTTGATAAATTATATCCTTCTCCATAAGTATTTTAAAATGAATCAAATTATGATCACTTGCCCCAAAGTGCTCCCCCATTGAAACTTCGGTCATTTGCCCTAATACAGTCTCAGCAAGGTGATCATCCCTTTCTTATTTCTCTGTTACACCTATTTAAGTTCTTGATTTAAGTTTTCTCCATATCTGATCTGTCAAAATCCCTTGTGGTCTGATGTTTCAATTAATGTGCCTTTTACTCTTTGAAAAGCCAGTAGATATAAGCTCACCCTGTCCAACAGTTCCACATAAGACAACCTGCCCAGCCCAGTATTAGTGTCTTAAATCTTCTTTGAGTTATCTCCAATGCATTTACATTCTCTGTTTAAATAGAGATCAATACTGTACATAGTGCTGTATAACTGAAGTATAACCACCTTCCTGCATTCAGTTCTCTTCATGATAAATAATATTGTTTGATCTTTCTTAGTTATGCCTTGTATACTAGCATTTTGCAATTCATTCATGCATTTGGACATGTACCCAGATCCTTCTCCATTTCCAATCTCTGCAACTTCTGACTGTTTGGATTGAATGCTTTTTAATTCCTGCTGCTAAAATCATTTTCTCATTTTTCCAGAGTATACTTCATTTGCTACACCTTTGCCCACTCTCATTAAGTTAACATATTTATTGTTTTTTTTTAGAAGATTTGTAGCTCAGGTTGGTAAGTGTGTAAGTGTGAACTTGAAGGTTTGTTTTCAGACGTTTCATCACCATACTAGGTATCATAATCAGTGAGTTTCTGGTGAACCTATTTATATTTGTACGTAGGCTCTTTTGTCATTTTCACGACTTGCCTTCCTACCTATCTTTGTATCAATGGAAAATTTGTAAACCGTGTTTTTCATCCCTTCATTCCAGTCACTAGTATAGATTTAAGAGTTGAGGTCCTGGCACTGACCACTGTGGCATACCTCTTCTACATCTTACCAATTTGAAAAGACCTATAAAAGTTTTTGCTGCCTCCTGTTTGCTTGACAATCTTCCATCCATGTCTATATGCTCCCATCCACTCCATAAGCTTTTTCCATAATAACCTTGGTGGCACCTTTTATCAAGTGCCTTCTAGAAATCCAAGATTAGGACATGCAGTGGTCCTCCTTAATCCATAGCATGTGTTACCATCTCCACGAATTTCAGTAGATTGGTCAAGCATGATTTTTCTTTCACAATATGTTGATTTTTGCCTGACAGCCTGTGATATATCTAAGTTCCCTGCTGTCACTTAGAGTCATAGAGATGTACAGTATGGAAACAGACCCTTTGGTCCAACACGTTCATGCGGACCAGATATCCCAACCCAATCTAGTCCCATCTGCCAGCACCTGGCCCATATCCCTCCAAACCCTTCCTATTCGTATACCCATCCAAATGCCTTTAAATTCCACCAGCCTCCACCACATCCTCTGGCAGCTCATTCCATACCCATGCCACCCTCTGCATGAAAAAGTTGCCCCTTAGGTCTTTTTTATATCTTTCCCCTCTCGTCCTAATCCTAAGCCCTCTAGTTCTGGACTCCACAACCCCAGGGAAAAGACTTTGCCTATTTATCCTATCCATGCCCTTCATAATTTTGTAAACCTCTATAAGGTCACCCCTCAGCCTCCGACGCTCCAGGGAAAACAGCCCCAGCCTGTTCAGCCTCTCCCTGTAGCTCAGATCCTCCAACCCTGGCAACATCCTTGTTATGAACCTGCACTCCAAGGTCTCTTTGTTCAGCAACACTCCCTAGGACCTTACCATTAAGTGTATAAGTCCTACTAAGATTTGCTTTCCCAAAATGCAGCACCTCACATTTATCTGAATTAAACAGATGTTAAGCTAACTATTCTGCAGTTTTCTCTTTCGAGATTCTAAAATGGTCCTCTGCAAGGTAGTAAATTAATCCTGCTGTTCAAGAAAGGTAATGGATTTTAAAGAAAGGAATTGTAGCCCAGGTAGCCTGACAGTAGGGGGGAGAATGCTAGAATTGATCATTGTGTTAGGGTACTTAGCTGATTAGTCAGAATCTATCATTTTTACGAAAGATAAATAGGATTTGACAATTTTTTTTTTGAAATGGGGCAACTGGTACATGTCATATAGTTGGATTTTCTGATGCCATTCATTAAAGAGCTGCACACAACACCTTATAAGAGCTATTGAAAGGGATTGTGAAAGGAAAATTACAAGGTAAATCAAAATCAAAAATCAATCAAATTTTATTGTTATATAATGGGAAAACAGGTGGTCAGGAGCAGTGTGTTGGCACACTAAACTGGAAGTGGGGATGTTGTCAATGACTTTGGGGAAATGACAGACATGTTGGATGATGATCATAACTTTGCCTCAGCATTTACTGGGAGTCCCAAGGAAATGAATAATAGGAGGGCACTGAACAAAATTAGTGTAAGTAAACATTGGTAATGAGGAAATAAATGGAATTCAAGAGTGACAAAACCCCAGGAACTGACACCTTCCATTTAAAGGTGTTATAAAAGCACTTTATGGTGACGGCAACTACAATGTTTCAGAGATCCCTGTGTACAGGAGTTATCCCTCTGGATTAGAAAGTTGTACCTGTTACTCTGATATTTAAGGGGGAAAGAGGAAAACCAGGGAATTACAGTCCAGCTAGCCTAACATCTGTGACAGTGAAGTTGTTGGCATCTATAATCAAGAATGGGTAACTGATTTACCTTTCAGTTAATCAGAGACCCAGTACGGATTCATGGCAGGTAGATTGTGTCTGACAAACATCAATGATTTTTTGATTGAAGAGGTGACATAAGGTAGTGGACAGGCGAGTGTCTTTCCATATTGTTTATATGGACTTCTAGAAGGTCTTGATTAAACACTCTTATAAGAGACTATTGGACTTGTTGGGCCAAAGGGCCTGTTTCCATAGGTAGGGAATCTAATCTAATCTAGCTCAGGTGGAAGCCCGCAGAATTGAGAGCAAATTACTGACCTGGCTATGAAATTCATTAACTGGCAAGTATCAGAAAGAAGGGATAATGGGTAGGTACTCAGATTGGCAGGATGTGACTGGTGGTGACCCACAAGAATCTATTATGGCTTCAGTTGCATAGATCTTTCAAAATATTATGAGCAGGTGCAGAAAATAATCAAGGCGGCTAATGGAATGCTGATCTTTATATCTAGAGGACTGGATTACAAGGATGATTAAGTTATACTGTAGTTGTACAAACCCTGATTAAACTCCACTTGGAGTACTGAGAGCAGATCTGGGCTTTACCATACCTTGGGTAAGGTAAGGGTAAAGTCACCGTAGTCTCAGCAGGTCATAGGGCTGCTTGGGAGAGAAAGATAATTGGTGGCTTAACCTGAGGGTCATGTCAGGCGAGGGGAGAGGTTGAGAAGAATCTTTCATGGTCACCTCAGCTGCTGCAGGGATTGAACCCAGGTTGTTGACGTCACTCCACATTACAAACCAGCCCGCCAACCAACTGAGCTAAACCAACCACCCCTTAAGAAATGTATATTGACCTTGCAAGTACAATGTAGGTTTACAAGAATGCAACCTAGACTGCAGGGGTTATGTTAGGAGGAGAGATTATATTAATTAAGCCTGTTGTTTCTAGAATTTGAAAGAATAAGGGATGATCTGATTGAAGTCTTCAAGGTAGTAACAAAAAGGCAGGGTAGATAAAGCTAAACTATTTCCACTGGTTGGGGATTCTAGAGCTGGATGGGGCACACCATTCAGATGGAATGAAAAGCTGGTCTGCACACAATGGGTGATAGATATTTGGAACTTACTTCCACAGATGATGATGGATGCAAGAACGGTTGTCAATTTTAAAATCTGAGACATTTTAGATAACCTCTTGTTATCCATTAGCATTAAGGGGTATGGGCCAAAGATAGGTATGTGGAGTTAGGCTGCAGACTTGAGGCTGAACAGTCTATTGCTTTTCCTATGTTTGTACAAGGTTATTGGGAAGCTGCCATCACTTTCTAAGACAGCTCCACTTTAGACAGGTTTGGGATTAGCATTTAAGAGCAATATGTAGTAATCAATACTACAGTAATTTGTTTTCAGTTCATTGACCTTCGATCACTATACAGCTGTGATTTCCCAAACCTGAAATTTAATTTGGCGGTGCGGAACCTCTGAGCAACTGCATGGCCTGGAGGGTACGCTGATTTATAATTGAGATTGTTTAGGAGAAGCCTGAGGGTAAAATGAAGGCAATCATGAGATCTATCTGGGATTGAAGTGCGAAGTTAGAGGTGGGATTTTCTAAAGCTGCTGGAGAAAAGCTATTTGCAAATAGCTTATGTGTTTGCGATTAAAGAGTGCCCAAATCGCATGACTGGGACAAAGATGTTTATGCTTCGATACCATGGCAGCAACCTGTGTGCTAACGGTGGAAAGACTGAGACTGCAAAGTCCCAGAGATATGATGAGGATATCCAGTTGTAAGCAGTTGTGCTTTAAACGATCCGTGTTCAAAGATGTGGAGTTTGGGTGCCTTCCCAGCAACATCTGTATTTGAATGCTATTCCAGTGTGATTGACATTGCTGTGGTGATGGGCTAGGGGAAGGGAAAGGTACAGTGAAAGCTATTGCGATGTCAGTTACAGCTTTCCTAAAATAGTTTCACAGGTTAGTCTGCCAGGCTTTCTGGTGGGAATTGAGAGCAGCTATAAACCCAAAAGCCTCGCCAGAATATGAATGGGAACTTGTGCTTAGATTGAAAGCAACAAACCTGAGTTAAAATTTAGCTTGGCAAATCTTCCAGCTTATGCTAGAGGGAAAACTTCCAGTAATAGTCTCGATATAAGATGATCCTGCAGTAAATCATGTTTTGTTTGCTGGATGTGAGTATCACTGGCCTGGCCATCATTTATTGTCCATTTCTAATTCCGTAGAGAGTACTTAAGAATCAACTACTTGGCTGTGGATTTGGAGTCACACATAGGCTGGACCAGGTAAGAACAGTAGATTTGCTTTCTTAAAGGACATTACTGAGCCAGATAGGTTTTCACAATTCCCTGCGTTTATGTGGGTGCCATTAGGCTAGATTTCTATTTATAAATTGTATCAATTCAAATTTCTGCTGTTTGCATGGTGGGATAAGAGCTCATTCCCCTAGACTATTAAACTGGGATTACTAGTCCATTACCATTTATGTCATCGCCTCCCTTTCAAAGTGTTTTTTCAATAGTGGTTCTAGTTTGTTGTAGTAGAATTAAAACATGAGCTCTTCTCATTCCTTCCAGCTGCCAAAAGGAAGTTTTTTTTAAAAAAAGAAAGAAGTTCTGAGGTCTCTAGGGGACTCTAGCACAAGCAGAGATCAAGGATTAGGTAATGGACAGAAATTTAAGGGCAGAAATAAATAGATTTTCCAGGTGCAGAATTTAACTATATGGAGTGCAGTCAGGAATAGCACTTGGACCTGGCTGTTGAGAATTGATGTCATCAATTTAGAGAGGACAAAATCTAACAAAGTTTGCTAATGATACAAAGCTAGATGGGAAGATGAACACTTGAGGCAGCAAAGACATAATAGACCAGTTAAGATTTGTTGAATAGTTGTATTATGAGGGCAAAGTGAATTCTGAATTTTGGGAAGGGCAGAATTTTTATTTTTAAAGAAATACACCTCTCAATATTTGGAGCTCAAGGACACCCAAATCCTCAATCAAAATTTGGCTGTCACAGGGAATTGGTATTCAAATGCTGCCTTTGATTTGGGTTTTCCAACTAGGAGCATCAGCATCTGCATTTTTGCTTAATCTGGAATTGAAACTGAGTAAGTTTGCCTGCCCATTGGATCTTTTATTCTAGCTTGGCAGAGGTTAGAAAATAGTTGAGTAATTTGTCTGTGAAACCGTAACTCTACACTGATCAGAATGTCTCTGACCTTCTGAAAAAGTCTCCTTTATGAAGCTCTAGCTGCCAGCTTTATTTGAGAGACTGTATTTTTCCATTTGAGAATATAGACTGAAGTGGAAGTTGGATTGCAATAAATAGAAGACCAGGGAAGTTTTCCAACCTGAAAATCTATAGCTGCATATTTGAGTTGTGTAGCACAATATTTTTTGAAATGGTGAGAGGGACCATTCAAGCCTAAGTGGCAGTGAGAGTCTTTTGAGTTCAGGAGTTTCTGCCTGCCAGCAGCCCTCTGACCTAATGAGTGTTAAAAGATTATAGGTAAAAACAATGACTGCAGATGCTGGAAACCAGATTCTGGATTAGTGGTGCTGGAAGAGCACAGCAGTTCAGGCAGCATCCAAGGAGCAGTAAAATCGATGTTTCGGGCAAAAGCCCCTCAGGATGAAAGATTATGCCAGAGCAGCAAGAGAAGAACATCCAGAGCTTGTAGACAGAGAGCATCGTCTCTTTTGCTTGCTTTCTGTGTGGAAAAGACAAAAACCAAGAAAGCTTGAAAGCTAATATTAACTGTAAAAGACCCAGGTCCAGCTGATCAATCATGTAATCGAAGAATGAATGAAAATCACCCTACAGACAACTGCAGATGTGGATTGCTAAAATCATAAAGACTTAAAAAAAAACTTCACCTTTTTTATTTAGACCTTTTGGTTTTTGGAGTTCAGTTTACCCTGTCTGTGTGCCCAAATTAAATTTGTTCAATTGTTTCTGTTTTGATCATGAGGTAAAAACAATGACTGCAGATGCTGGAAACCAGATTCTGGATTAGTGGTGCTGGAAGAGCACAGCAATTCAGGCAGCATCCAAGGAGCTTAGAAATCGACGTTTCGGGCAAAAGCCCTTCCTCCTGATGAAGGGCTTTTGCCCGAAACGTCGATTTCGAAGCTCCTTGGATGCTGCCTGAACTGCTGTGCTCTTCCAGCGCCACTAATCCAGAATCTGTTTTGATCATGATCAAGTGTATTTGGAGTTTTCAAATGGGTCGAGTTCAAGTTGTGCAGTACTTAAAATCTTTTGTTTTTACCAAAGTTGTCTGTTACAATAGTTATTTCTTGTTCACTGATAAAGCCTGAGTTAGCTGAGCAAATTGCTCATTTTTAGTTCGTTGGGATTTTTTATATTTATACATTTGTGAAGCATTGACGCTTCTTCTCACTTAAGTTATTGATGTACTGGAGTTGAGTCATAGTTGTACAGCACGGAAACAAACCCTTTGGTCCAACTCATCCATGTCGACCAGATATCCTAACCTGTTGGTAAGGGATGATATTCAGTCGCTTGCGTGGGGGGACCTAGAATCAGGGGATGTAGCGTCAGTATGGATAGAGCTGAGAAATACTAAGGGTAGAAAGACCTTCTTGGGAGTTATCTACAGGCCCCCAAACAGTAGTATGGATGTAGGGTGTAAGTTGAATCAGGAGCTGAAATTGGCCTGTCGTGAAGATGTTACTACAGTTGTTATGGGGGATTTCAACATGCAAGTAGACTGGGAGAATCAGGATGGTATTGAACCTCAAGAAAGAGACTTTGTGGAGTGCCTCCGAGATGTATTCTTA
>NC_057720.1:17372963-17374279 GCF_004010195.1 Chiloscyllium plagiosum
GGATCAGTTCCTGCAGATTGGAGGGTGGCTAATGTTGTCCCACTTTTTAAGAAAGGATGGAGAGAGAAAACAGAATTATAGACCAGTTAGTCTGACCTCAGTGTTGGGAAAGATGCTGGAGTCAATTATAAAGGATGAAATTACGACACATCTGGATAGCAGTAACAGGATAGGTCAGAGTCAGCATAGATTTATGAAGGAGAAATCATGCTTGACTAATCTTCTGGAATTTTTTGAGGATGTAACTCTGAAGATGGACAAGGGAGATCCAGTGGATGTAGTGTATCTGGACTTTCAGAAAGCCTTTGATAAAGTCCCACATTGGAGGTTGGTGAGCAAAATTAGGGTGCATGGTATTGGGGACAAAGTACTGACTTTGATTGAAAATTGGTTGGCTGACAAGAAACAAAGTAGTGATAAACTGCTCCCTTTCGGAATGGCAGGCGGTGACCAGTGGGGTACTGCAGGGATCAGTGCTGGCACCACAGCTTTTTACAATATATATTAATGATATAGAAAATGGTATTAATAATAACATTAGCAAATTTGCTGATGATACAAAGCTGGGTGGCAGGGTGAAATGTGAGAAGGAGGTTAGGAGATTACAGGGTGACCTGGACAGGTTAGGTGAGGACAGATGCATGGCAGATGCAGTTTAATGTGGATAAATGTATGGTTATCCACTTTGGTGGCAAGAACAGATTAGATTAGATTAGACTTGCAGCAATCGAAAGAAAAGGAAGTGAATCCGGGAGGGACAGACTCTGGAAACGTTTGTGCAGATGTGTCTCAATTGGCAAAATAGACAGGCAGGAGGCTGGAAGAACACCGCAAACCAGGCAGCTTCAGGAGATGGAGAAGTTGACGTTTCGGGTGTATCCCTTCTTCGGGACTGGGGACGTGTGTAGGGGCACGGTGGCACAGTGGTTAGCACTGCTCCCTCGCAGCGCCAGAGATCCGGGTTCAATTCCCGCCTCAGGCGACTGACTGTGTGGAGTTTGCACGTTCTCCCCGTGTCTGCGTGGGTTTCCTCCGGGTGCTCCGGTTTCCTCCCACAGTCCAAAGATGTGCAGGTCAGGTGAATTGGCCATGCTAAATTGCCCGTAGTGTTAGGTAAGGGGTAAATGTAGGGGTATGGGTGGGTTACGCTTCGGCGGGTCGGTGTGGACTTGTTGGGCCGAAGGGCCTGTTTCCACACTGTAAAGTAATCTAATCTAATCTAAACAGGAAGGCAGATTACTACCTAAATGGAGTCAAGTTAGATAAAGGGGTAGTACAAAGAGATCTGGGTGTTCTTGTACACCAGTCAATGAAGG
>NC_057720.1:17374546-17388820 GCF_004010195.1 Chiloscyllium plagiosum
GTATAAGATTATTAAAGGATTGGACATTCTGGAGGCAGGAAACATG
Organism: Chiloscyllium plagiosum; assembly: GCF_004010195.1. Taxonomy (NCBI): domain Eukaryota; kingdom Metazoa; phylum Chordata; class Chondrichthyes; order Orectolobiformes; family Hemiscylliidae; genus Chiloscyllium; species Chiloscyllium plagiosum. Next base: position 17,374,593 of record NC_057720.1, read on the forward strand.
TTTCCGCTGATGGGTGAGTCCCGAACCAGAGGACACAGCTTAAAAATAAGGGGTAGGCCATTTAGGACAGAGATGAGGAGAAACTTCTTCATCCAGAGAGTGGTGGGTGTGTGGAATGCTCTGCCCCAGAAGGCAGTGGAGGCCCAGTCTCTGGATAGGTTTAAGAAAGAGTTGGATAGAGCTCTCGAGGATAGTGGAATCAAGGGTTATGGAGATAAGGCAGGAACAGGATACTGATTGAGGATGATCAGCCACGATCATAATGAATGGTGGTGCAGACTCGAAGGGCAAAATGGCCTACGCCTGCACCTATTGTCTAATCTAGTCCTATTTGCCAGCATTTGGCCCATATCTCTTTTAAACCCTTCCTGTACATACACCCATCCAGATGCCTTTTAAATGATGTAATTGTATCTGCCTCCACTTTGTCTGGCTGCGCATTCCATAAACTCACCATCCTTGCATAAAAAAAGTTGCCCTTATTTTTCCCCTCTTGCCCTCAAACTATGCCCTCTAGTTCTGGATGCCTCCACCCCAGGGAAAATACCTTGTCTATTTATCTTATCCATGCCCCTCATGATTTTAATTTTTTCATATTCCTTTCATTTGGCTTGAGATACTGACTGGCATAAATGATTATTTTTTCTCTGCCCTTGAACTTTTGACAGTACTGCACTTAGGCCATAAGGAACTGCCATCCTTTTTCAGTATGAAAGGAAAATAGAAGTCAGACATATCAAGTTGCTGGAATACTTCCTACCTTTTGAAAACTTGTAATGCTTCCTCAATACTAGATACAGGGTAACCTCCGAATGAGTCCTTGTTGAGTATCTGATAATGGACCACGGATTCCCAGTCTGCCGCCTTTGTTTCCTAGTGAGGATTATGAAGATGAGATATGGATGTTATACTTCACTCTTAAGATTTTCTGCAAGTAAATCCACGAGCCTTGCCCTTCACCCTAACAGGAACATTCTGTCTCTTGACTTTGTTTTTTTATTATTTTGAAGGCTTCCCATTTTCCAGCCATCCCTTTTACCTGCGAACTTTGCCCCCATTAACTTTTGAAAGTTCTTGCTTAATACCGTCAAAATTGGCCTTCCTCCAATTTAGAACTTCAGCTTTTAGATCTGGTCTATCCTTTTCGATCACCATTTTAAAACTAATAGAATTATGATCACTGGCCCCAAAGTGCTCCCCATTGATACCTCTGTCACCTGCCCTGTCTTTATTTTCCCCAAGAGTAGGTCTAACTTCACACCTTCTCTAGTAGGTACATCCGGATTCTGAATCTTGTACACCCTTAACAAATTTCTCTTCATCCAAGCACTTAATACGATCAGTCTCGGTCTATCTTTGAAAAGTTTAAATTTTCCAGAGCAACCAAAGCAAATCTCCCCGCCAGTATATTTGTCCCCTTCCAATTCAGGTGCACTGGAGTATTGATTTGGATTGTGAGCTACCAGAAACCAGATTATGAAAGGTGAGATTGAAGACAAATGGGGAGACCTGAAGAGACATCGATCAGCTCTCGTCCCTCAGCAAGATGCTCTCAGGAAAACTGGTGGCATATGATACCTCCATTGCTCTCAATTAGGCATGACACCTTTTCATCTTGACAAATTTCATGCTCATTCTCTCCATTTTCCCCAGCCCTTAGGTTGTTACATTCAATGGGCATTGTCTGATGGCTGTAGTAGTTGAGCGGAGTCTCATTTGAAATGCCCAACTCTATTACAATGTCAATACCTTTTTTGGAGAATCAGTTGGGTGAGATCAGCATCTGTTCTACCTGCCCCTTCAGCCTGTGGTCTTAGCATTCCAACCCTTCCCCATGATTCAGATGATATGCAGCGTTGATGCAGACCACAGGCAGAAGAGGCAGGTAGAACAGATGCTGATCTCACCTAGTTGATTCTCCAAAAAGGTATTGGCATTGTTAGAGTTGGGCATTTCAAATGAGACTCCACTCAACAACTACAAAGAAGGACGATTTGAGGTTTGTCACTATTAAGCCTCCTCAACCTTATATGGACTTTGCCATCCCTCTCTGCTTCAGTAAGGCAATCATCCTCCTGCCTGAGGGATCCTTTCCATTTTTGGGTCGTGCATTTCAGAATCTTAACTCACTTTTTGCTTTACACAAAGTTGTATTCTTTTTCCACCTGGTTGTTTTGCCAATTACCTTATCTCTGGTCATTTAATGATTTTGTCCTCATTTATTCTGTTAAAGCCCTTCAGAGTGAACATATTGATTTGTATCTCTTTTTCAGAAAATAGAGATTGCTTCAACTTCTGTGGTCTTTCCACATAGCTGACATGATGCTCTTAATCCTTCATCCTTATTACTTACTAATTTAATAAATCTGTCTTTGCATCCTCTTCAAGCTTTGTCATGCAAAAGTGTGCTAAGTGAGCGGCAGTGTTACTTCTGCTAAAGTCTGCTAATTAAAAAATTAGCATAACTTCCTTCCATATGTATTCTTATGCTTGAAGTGGATCTTTGTATGCTTTTCATCAGCTGTCTAATCTTGCTACATTCAAATAAATGTGTTGTAGCCACAAGGTCTCTGCTGCACACAGTTTAAAGCTATACTATTTCGTTTATATTGCCTTCCTTCCACCTCTTTCTTCTTGGATGTGTCACTTCACACTTTGCAGTAAATCATCTGCTATCTGTGTGCCTTTCTTACCAATCTGTCTGACTTCCTGAAGTCTATTGCCATCTTGCTCACTGTTAACCACATTTCTAGGTTCTTTCATCTGCAAGCTCTGATATTTTTCTGGCTCAATTGTGGTCATTAATGTGTCATAAAGACTTAATCCTTAGGGAATACTATTGTATACTTTCCTAATCTAACCACAAATTTGCTTTCTGAATTCATTTTGTCATGTTTATTTTCTGGATATTTTCTGCAATGACTATCAGCTCATCAATTCAATCACAAATTCTTATATTGAATAAGAGTGTAACAGTTGTAAATCCTCAATCTTGTCATCACTATTGCACAGGAGAATTTAAAAATTGTGGCAGGAATTTCTATTGTCTACACCCTTGCCTCCATAACTTGCTTGCATCCCTTGGTGGCCAAGTAATATTGCTGCTTTGAGCATTGATTTCCTTTTTCGTGCCTTCTCTTTATTTTTATCCTGTCCAATTTCTGTATCCACCAAGTTACAAGAATTCCACTCCAACACCCTGCCCCACACATCTGCCAACTACCATAGTGTATTGTCATTGGCCAGCAACCTAGATATTGTGACCAATCATTTACATCTTAGGCTATTTGGCCCTTTTTCGGTCCATGTTGACTTCTCATTGAGCAAGGGAGGACTGTCTGGCTTGCTTTATCTGTGTAGCCTTATAAGGTTATATCCTTCAATTGTCAATTCTATTTCCTTCTGAAGTCGTTGTTTCTGCTCAATCACCCTTATTGCCAATATCATTTTTTTTGTTTAAAGAAAGCTCCTTCCTCTGAGGCAAGCTTATCCCATAGTACTTGTACCATCAGCTAATGGGAAGATTTCTTTTAACTATCTCTTTCTAACTGTGTAATACTACTAAATGCAAACTGAAATTCCACATCCCTGCTTCCTGATGACATTTCACCCCTTGTTTACCAAGAATATATTAACACCTGCATCAAGTCTTTAGACACACCTTCCACCACTTCTTTCAGGAACCAGTCTGGAGCCAGTCAACAGTCCCAGGAAATAATTTTGCCTCTTTTCTATTTTAAATAGATTACCCTTAGTTTTAAATTGCTAGTTTTAAATTGCTAGCTCTACATAATTGAAGTAAATGAATAACCTCTTCATCTATTACCCTGTCAAGACCCCTCAGGAGTTTGTTTAACAAGTCACCTCTTTTAAACTCCAGGAAATTAGAGGCTTAGCCTGCCCAACCTTTCCCCTCAAGACAACTGACACATTCCAGATGTGTCCTATATACCAAGGCAAACCACATCTAACCCAAGCAATTACCATCCCATTTGTCTACTCTCAATCAGTAAGGTGATAGCACTTTGACAACGCTAATCAAACAGCACCTTCTCAGTAATAATGCCTTGGTGACGCCCAGTTTATGTTCCACCAAGGCCACTCAGCTCCTGACCTTCTTTTGGAGTTTTGATTCCAAACATGAATAAAAAAGGGCTGAATTCCAGAAGTGAGGTGAGAATGACTGACCTTGATATCAAGGCTGCATTTGACAGTGTGCCATTAAGGGGCTCCAGCAAAACTAGTGTCAATAGATATCAGGAGGCAAACTCTGCCGGTTAGAGTCATACCAGTCACATCGGAAGATGGTTGTAGTTGTTGTAGATGGTTGTAGTTCAACCGCTTCATCAATGACCTCCTTTCCATCATAAGGTCAGAGGCAGGGATGTACAATCATTGGTGAGCCACGTTCAACATCATTTGTCACCACTCTGAAACTGAAGAAGTCAATATTCAAATGCAACATGATCTGGACAATATCCAGGCTTGGGCTGACAAGTAGCAAGTAACATTGTCTGGCATTTGTGTGGCAAGAGTAACCATCTCCAATAAAAAATAATCTAACCTCGGCCCCTTGGCATTTAATTGCGTTGCCATCACTGAAATCTCCATCAACACCTGAGGTTGTGATTGACCAGAAATTTAACTTGTCTCCAGCACAGTGGCTACAGAGCATGTTTGAGGCTAGGAATGCTGTGGCGCATAATTTGCCTTCCAACTCCTCAGAGCTTGTCCCTCACCTGTAAGGTGCTAGTTAGGAGTGTGTTGGAATACTCCCCAGTTGCCTGGATGAATGCAGCCTTGATATCCAGGTTTGTCATTCTCACCTCCCCTCTGGAATTTAGCTCCATCCAGTCCAAGGAACCTACTTTATGGCACCATATCCACTCTTCCCACCAACAGTGCTCAGTAGCAGCAATGTGTAATATTTACAAGATGCTCTGCAGAAATTCCCGAACGATCCTTCGGCGACACCTTCCAAATACACAACCACTTCCATCTAGAAGGACAAGGGATGCATGAGCACCTGGAAGTTCCCCTCCAAGCCACTTGCTGTTCTGATTTGGAAATATATTGCTATTCCTTCACTTGCCATAACAAAGGTTTTTATGGAAAATAAAATCTCATGGTATCAGGGGTAATTTGCTAGAAGGGATTAGGAATCTGCCTGTCTCCAGTATTTTCTGTTTATCACTGGAAGAAATTAAATATCTTGAGGGTAGTGGTGGAGGGTTGTTTTTCAGACTGGAGGCCTGTGACCAGTGGAGTGCCACAAGGATGGGAAGTGTCCTTGGGTCGACTACTTTTTGTCATTTACATAAATGATTTGGATGCGAGCATAAGAGGTACAGTTAGTAAGTTTGCAGATGACACTAAAATTGGAGGTGTAGTGGGCACCAAAGAGGGTTACCTCTGGTTACAACATGATCTTGACCAGATGGGCCAATGGGCTGAGAAGTGGCAGATGGAGTTTAATTCAGATAAATGCGAGGTGCTGCATTTTGGGAAAGCAAATCTTATCCTTCCTATCGGAAAGATGTTGTGAAACCTGAAAGGGTTCAGAAAAGATTTACAAGGATGTTGCCAGGTTGGAGGATTTGAGCAATAAGGAAAGGCTGAACAGGCTGGGGCTGTTTTCCCTGGAGCATCGGAGGCTGAGGGTTGACCTTAGAGGTGTACAAAATTATGAGGGGCATGGATAGGGTAAATAGGCAAAGTCTTTTCCCTGGGGTCGGGGAGTCCAGGACTAGAGGGCATAGGTTTAGGGTGAGAAGGGAAAGATATAAAAGAGACCTTTGGGGCAACGTTTTCACACAGGGTGGCATGGGTATGGAATGAGCTTCCAGAGGAAGTGGTGGAGGCTGGTACAATTGCAACATTTAAGAGGCATTTGGATGGGTATATGAATAGGAAGGGTTTGGAGAGATATGGGCCGGGTGCTGGCAGGTGGGACTAGATTGGGTTGGGATATCTAGTCGGCATGGACAGGTTGGACCGAAGGGTCTGTTTCCATGCTGTACATCTCTATGACTTTGACTCTATCTTGTGGGACTTGATCACATTACACAATTTTTTAAACTCCATGTTACTCATTTATTTTGAATTCAACTTGAGCACAGGGAAATGATCTGTCATGTTGCTTATTCTGATAGTATGTATGTCTGCACTGAGCTGGTGGCCTCCTTTTTCTGTTGTGCTCTTGAATGGAGCTGATTTACTTCTAACCTTCATCATTAGTTTGAATCAAACTCTCCTTTTCAGCACTTGTAAAATTTCACTTTGAAAATAAAGTATAATCTCTACTCACCAAGGTGGGACGATGCTAAGATAGCTCCACTTGCATTTTCATTTGTATAAGTGGAATATTTTTGGGTTTCTTCTGCATTCACTGGTGGTATTTTCCTAAAATAAAATGTAGTCTGAATTCTTTGATATTTGAAGTAAAAAAATATGATTTGAAATCAAGTAAAAACAGTTTTTTCTAAAGTGTCTTTTTTTTTCCAACAGATTGTGTCATAATCCTGACATGGAAACATGATGGATTAATAGTCCGTCAAGAGCCTTGAAAGAAGAGAGTTTTAAAATCCTGTTGGCTAAGTGCAAGAAATTTTGATATTCAAAATGACATCAACTGGGTATAAAAGATTACAGCAGCAAAATGTGATTGTAAATCCACAGCCACCAGAATATTATAACCCAAAGAAACCTAGCCGAATGACAAATCAGCTACAGTATTTGGAAAAGGTGGTGGTCAAAGCTCTTTGGAAACACCATTTTGCCTGGCCATTCCAACAACCTGTTGATGCTGTGAAGCTGAACTTGCCTGTAAGAATTATAATTGTGCCTGATTAGAACACAGTGCTTTGTTGAGTTATATTGCCATGGCTTTTAGCTGCAACAAATGACTAACTACAATGGAGAGCAGATTGTATAAATATTGTGGGGTTGGGCTCCAACCCCTTGAAAAAAGATCCAAACTGTAAAACATAAGTATACAAGGCAGTAATTGGAAATTTAATATCTTATGACAGTTGGATGAAAACCTTGCATTTTCGTGCTTGCTTTCAGCTATGATAATCTGGTTTATGCTGCTTGAGTATTTTGAATTATTCAAATTCCCACCTTTTGGACAGCCATGAGATGGAGTTATTTTTCTGAAGAGGTAGTCAATGAGGGTAGACAATTGTTCACTGCAATGCCTTTCTATTTTTGGCAAAGGGCAGACAATTAGAAGTAGAACTCGAAGTGTTTACAGTATGAATGAGACAGTTTGACCTCTTATCAGTATATCTCATATCCTCTTTGCCTCTGTAACTTAAAATTAGTGTTCTAGCATGTGTTACTATGGAAGTAATTTGCCTTTGTCAGCAAAAGAAGAGTGGTTATTTTAAATTAAATGTCATTGGTAAGCCAGCTAGAAAATAGGATTTTTCTTTTGTCCGATGGCAGGGACATCTATTACCTGTTCCTAATTTTTGAGATTAGTGGGCCTTCTTTGAATTGCTTCAGTAGTGATTAAGGTAAGAACAGTGAGTTTCATTTTCAAAAGGAGATTCGTGGATCAGTTGGGATTTTGACATTCTGATAATTTAATTGTCAAGTTATAACTGAAACCAATTTTCTCCTTTTGGTGTTTTCTTCTAAAACTGAATTATAAATTCTTAAACCAGTTTTTGAATTTACGTTCCTTGATTTTTATCTGTTCAGATCTGTAGATTACTGTGGGATATCAAAATCAATGTAGAAAATGTCTATAGTTCAATTATTTTTTTGAAGAAATTCACAACTAATTTATTTATTTGTAATAATATAGAATCTCTTTTTAAAATCCCAATAGCTGTTGGCCATTTTTGACTTTCTCTGCCTATATTTATATTCTCAGGAATTTGAGTCCTGACTTCCATTTATTTCTCTTTCTATTAAATCTGTCCTCTCTTCTTTGCGAATGTAATCCTTCACTGTATCCACACAGTGACATTTGCACCTCTTAATTTCTTAACATACTTTCCAGTTACTTGCCAGCAAACTTCCCTCCACAAGATCATGCAATGGAGGAAGAGATGTAGGCCATTCAGCCCACTGGAGTCTGCTCCACTATTCAGAATCATCATGGCTGATCTGATGGTCCTCAGCTACACTTCCTGCCTCTTCCCCATAACCGTTGATTCCCATATTAACGAAACATCTGTCTTTCTCAGCCTTGAATATCCTTAACAATCCAATCTCAAAGACCTCCTGATGAAGAGTTTACAGATTCACTGCTCACTGAGAAGACATTCCTCCTCAGCTCTCTTTGACCTGTAATAAGGTTATGCCCCATATTCCTAGACTCTCCCAGGAGAAACTCTTTCCAATTCCACCCTGTAATGTCCCCAAATACATATGTGTGTTTCAATAAGATTGTTCCTCATTCTTCTCACTTCAATGAGTATAGATAAACTAACTCAATCCTACTCAAGATAACTAACCCCCCTCCCCACCCCACCCCATCTTAACCAAAATTAACCTTGTGAACCTTTTTTGGATGTCTCCAATGCAAGTATATCTTTCCTTAGGTAAGGGGCTCAAAACTGTTCAGTATTTTAGCTGTGTTCTCACTAGTGCCTTGTATAGTTTTAGCAAGACTTCCTTATTTGTATACTCCATTCCCTTGTCAATAAATGTCAACATTTCATTGCCTTCCATATTACCTGCTGAACTTGTTAGCTAGCTTTCTCCCAAATCTGTGCTGTAGCTTTCTGCAATTTTTCTCTACTTAAATATTTCATAATAAATAATCATGCCAAAATGCATAACCTCTCAATTTCCCACATTATATTCCATTTACGATATTTTTGTCTACTCAACCTGCCCATATTCCTCTGTAGATTAATTGTGTCAACTTCCCCACTTGCCTTCCCACCTATTTTCATGAGATCTGCAGATTTGGTGTGTCTGTAGTTTTCCTCCTCCTAAGTCATTTATATATTATGTAAATAACATGGCATCCACAGTGATTTGTGTGGTACTCCAACTGGTTACAAGTTTCGTCCTGAACTACTTCCCACCTCCCCCATCCCCCCACCAATCCCAACTCTTTGATTTGTGTTAGTTAAGCATTCCTCTCTTCATGCTACTAATCTATATCCAATACCATGTACTCTTATCTTAAGTAGCTTGATGTGTGGTGCCTTATCAAATACTCTCTGGAAATCCAAACATATTACATCCACTATCCTGCTTGTTACCTTCTCAATGAATTGTATTACATCTCAGGCAAGCTTTTCCCTTCATTGAAGCTTTTCCGACTCTGCTTGATTGTTATGTATTTCTGAATGTTGTGATATTACATCCAACTCTACCATTTTTCCAATAGCACATTAAGTTAACTTGTCGCTCTTTATTTTGTTGGTCTTAAGTATTCCAAATCCTCTTGTTTACCACTCCCCTAGTTGTGAAGAAGGGTTACATTTGAAAGACTACCTTCTCCACCTTCGAATGCTGCCTGGTTTGCTGTGTTCTTTCAACTTTCTACTTGTCTATGTTAAACTCCTTTCCCAGTCTGCTGGAGCTAACATGGGCCTTGTTCTTTTGTAATTATCTTTAGTTAGCTCTCGTAGTCCTGTTTCAAACTCCAGTTTTTCCTGCTAAATTCTACCATGTGGTCACTGTTTATGAGGGAGTATTTTATTAAATCTGCCTTATTACACACAAGATCCAAAATAACCCCAATAACTCTGTTAGTTTCTTGTGGCTATCTCCAGCAATCTGACTTTCTCGATCTGCATGAAGATTAAGATGACCCATTATTTTTAATGCATATTTATATGCTGTCATTCAATCCTGATTGATATTCTCTGCCCTATTGTATAGCTACTGTTAAGGGCCTATAGGCTACTCCTACCAGTGTATTTATCATTCTTTTTAAAAAGAATATCAGCCATGTGGATATTAAACCTTCTTATCCAAGATAATTTCTTGCTTTTTTGAAAAGGCATGCACCTGAATATTTAGCTCCCAGCTTTGATCTCCTTGCAATCATGTCTGTTATAGATCATATCTATAAACGTGTTTTTTGTTCCTTCTCATGAATTTAGTTTGTTCCAAATACTCTATATGCAAATAGAGACCATTTCATTTTGTTGCTTTTACCCTTTTTATTGTCATTTTCTGTTTTGTAAATTTTGTCCCTTCCCATCTCTCTCTGGATATTGTTATCCAAATAGTTACACTGTAATACTGTCATATCATTTTGCTTTGTAAGTCAATATTTTCCTTTCCTCCAACTGTCTCACCCTCTACATCAAACTAGTTATTTTAAAACCCTGTCAGTCCTTTGTTATACACCAGGGCACTGGTCCCAGCATGTTTCATGTTAGGCTCATCCCACCAAAACTGATTCCTTCTACCCAGTTTTGGGCCAGTAACCCATTCCAGCCATTCCAATCATTGTGCCATGTGTCTATCTCCTTGACTTTATTTACCTGTTTGTCTGTGGCTCAGATAATAATCCGAAGATTATCTTGGAGGTTCTGCTGTTTACTTTGACTCTTTACTGTTCAAATTCTTTCAGTAGAACCTTTTTTCATCCTGTCAGAGTAAATTTTAAGATTGCATTTCATATTAAAGTCAAAATCATTTGCTCATACCAAGTGCAAATGCATGGCCTGCCCATGTGAAATGTGAGCAAAGCTCAAAACTCATTTTCAATTAATCAATGTTGTATTGTACTGTTATTTCATGTCACATCCTCCTTGAGGTGCTAAATTGATTTCTCCCAATCTGTGGACATTGCATCTACTGCATTCTATTTATCCAATGTAGTTTTATGTTTTCAAAAATCTTTCCATTCAACTCATATCTAAATTTTATTCCAAAACAATTGCTAGCATATATCAAGACTTGGAAAGAGAAATATAATATTTGCTAGTACCTGAGATAATAAAGAAACACAGGTTCTTTTGAAAGAAACATTTGCTTGTTTAAAAAAAATGTGCTGTTAAGTCAACCAATTTAAGAGTACTTAAAATTGGAAACTAATTTTTGCAATTAAAGTCACAATATAATTGGAAGAACATGCGTAAATGGATGCTGCTGCTCTGCCTGTGTTTTTGTTTTCTCCCTCCCCACAGGATTACTATCAGATTACAAAGAACCCAATGGATTTGGGTACCATCAAAAAACGCTTGGAAAATAAATATTACTGTAAAGCTATGGAGTGTATAGAGGACATAAATACAATGTTTACTAACTGCTATGTATATAATCGGGTATGTTGTTACACCTTATAATTGTGAAATGCTTCTTGTGTTATGTTGATAAAATTATTTAACTAGTGTCTATTTATAGCCAGGGGATGACATAGTTGTAATGGCACAAACCTTGGAGAAGCTTTTTCTACAGAAGGTGTCACAAATGCCACAAGAAGAAATAGAGCTTCCTGTGGCTAACAAAAGAGGAGGGAATGGCAAAGGAAGGAAAGGATCAGGTAATCAATTGAAAAGTATATATTGCCTCCTTATTTATAACATGTCACTTTGAAAATGTCTGGGATGGTGAGGCAGAAAGCATCCTCAAACTTCTGCCTTAAACCTGTGTGCTTTGCTTTAACTTGAAACCAGAAGAGCACCATTCCTAATTGGAACGGATGAGTGAGTTTATGGGGTCTCTTCTTGAAATAACTTGGAATCGAGAGAGGCTTTAAGTTTAGATCCAGAAATTAGAAGGATCACCAAAAAACTTTGTTTTGGAATAGGACTGCATCACAAACAATTTGCTAGCCACTCTTGCAGTGTTAGAGGTGGAACAAGACGTGTTTACAACCTCTATGTCGTAGTGTCCCTTAGTTAAAATCTAACTATGTAACAGTAAGCCTACTTGTTTCTGTTGCATTACCTGACTCTGCCCTCTGCTCATCTGCTGAAATCCTCATCCATGCTATTGTTCATTCTAGACATGACTATTTCAATGCATACCTGACCACTTTCACACTTCCTTCTGAAATTTGTTTTGGTTATTCATTCACGGGATGTGGGTGTATCCGGCTGGATGACCATACCCACTTGTATCAAGGGTATTTGATACATGGGAACACCACCACCTGCAAATTCCCCTCCATGCTACGCACCATCTTGACTTGGAAATATATCGCTGTTCTTTGTGTTGCTAGATCAGTATCCTGTAACACCCGCCCTAATGGTACAATAGGTATATCCACACTACATGCACTGCAGTGGTTTAAGAAGGCAGCTTATCATCACAGTCTCAATGGCCAGTGGGGAATTAAAGGGTGAGGCTGAATAGACTGGAACTGTTTTCCTGGAGCGTTGGAAGCTGAGGGGTGACCTTAGAGAGATTTATTAAATCATGAGGGGCATGCATAGGATAAATAGAGAAGATCTTTTTGCTAGGGTGGGGGAGTCCAGAACTAGAGGGCATAGGTTTAGGGTAAGAGGGGAAAGTTATAAAAGGTACCTAAGGGGCAACTTTTTCACACAGGCTGGTGCATGTATGCAATGAGCTGACAGAAGAAATGGTGGAGGCTGGTACAATTGCAACATTTAAAAGGCATCTGAATGGGTCTATGAATAGGAAAGGTTTTGACGGATATGGGCCAAGTGCTGGCAAATGGGATTAGATTAATTTAGGATATCTGGTCGGCATGGACGAATTGGACCAAAGGGTCTGTTTCCGTGCTGTACATCTGTGACTCTAAACTGATCATCGTGCTTGTAGATGTCACAGCATAAACTCTGAAATTCACCCCTCCACATCTTTGCTTTGCTCCTATAAGATAGTCCTTGAAACCTACCTTTTGTAACCAAACTTGTAATATCCCCTTGTGACACAGCACCAAATTGTTTGATAACACTCTTGTAAAATGGCTTGGGACTACATTAGCCTGCATTTTCATAGTAGGCAGAAGTGAGGACTGCAGATGCTGGAAACCAGAGTTCAGGTTAGAGTGGTGCTGGAAAAGCACAGCAGGTCAGGCAACATGTGAGGAGCAGGAAAATTGACATTTTGGGCAAAAGCCCTTCATCACAGAAGTTTTTTTAGCATAAGTTATAGCTTACTATAGTTAATGGATGTGGCAGTGCACTCAAATATATTGAATCTTAAAATGGTTACAGCACAGGAGGAGTCCTTCTGATTCTGTAAGTCTACCCTGAAATACTAATCCACTTAATGCCACTCACCACCTTCCTTGGCCTCGTGCGTTTATTTTCTTTAAAATGATGATCCAAAATCCCCTTGAATGCCTGACCCTGTTTCCTCCATGTAAAGGCATTGCGTTCCAGATACCAACCATTTGAGTGTAAGCAAGTTTCATCTTCTGTCGTTTGCCTCTTTTGCCAAATTTAAGTGTTACTTCTTTTTTGTCTCTCCAGCAATGGGAATAGTTTCTCCCTATCGGTCTGTCCAGGTTTTTCATGACTCTGAATGCATCTATCAAATCTCTTGACCATCTCTCCTCGAACAATTCCACGTACTAAAGTTACTCCTTTCACTGCTGATATCATACTATTGAGACTTCTCTTTGTTCTCTATACTAAAGAATAGTACCTGGATAGATTATTAAAGCAGATGGCATTCAGGACTTAATTTATTGTGTTCTCAACCAGGTAGACAGGTTGAATAATTTTATGTGTAAGTTTTACACACGCATATCTTAGTCCTTCTGCTCCTGCACCCTGTTTAGAATTGTACCCTTCATTTTATGTTGTCTCCATGTGTTTCACTTCACACTTCTCTGCATTGTTAATCAACCTGTCTAACCTTTGAAATTCTATACAGTCTTTAGTATAGCTTCCAGGTTTTGTATTGTCTGCAGATTTTTGAAATTGTGCTTTCTACTCTGGAGTCTAGTCGTTATGATGCACCAAAGAATGGGAGTGCTATCACAGATTCCTAGGGAATTCTCTTATAAATCCAGAGAAGACAGAGGATGGTGGTGGAGGGTTGTTTTTCAGACTGGAGGCCTGTGACCAGTGGAGTGCCACAAGGATCGGTGCTGGGTCCTCTAAATTTTGTCATTTACATAAATGATTTGGATGCGAGCATAAGAGGTACAGTTAGTAAGTTTGCAGATGACACCAAAATTGGAGGTGTAGTGGACAGCAAAGAGGATTACCTCAGATTACAGCAGGATCTGGATCAGATGGGCCAATGGGCTGAGAAGTGGCAGATGGAGTTTAATTCAATAAATGCGAGGTGCTGCATTTTGGGAAAGCAAATCTTAGCAGGAC
>NC_057720.1:17389267-17398004 GCF_004010195.1 Chiloscyllium plagiosum
GGTGCTGGCAGGTGGGACTAGTTTGGGTTGGGATATCTGGTCGGCATGGACGGGTTGGACTGAAGGGTTTGTTTCTATGCTGTACATCTCTGACTCTATGACTGTATCTCTGGTCTGAAAGTCAGCCATTAACTGTTTCCTGTTACTCCACCACTCTACAATCCTGTTATTTCAAAACTTTTGAAATCTGTTGCATAGCACTTATGGAAGTTCATGTAATATTTTTTATTTGGGATGAGAGAATTAATTCTTCCATTACTTAAAGGAAACTTAGTTTTATTTTAATAGTCTGCTTGAAGGCTTAATTAGAGGTTGTGATTAATGGTGCTGGAACGTTGCCAATTTTGTGGGTGCCTTTCAGCACAATTTTCTTTTAAATTGGTAAAAAAGGAGTGTGAAAACTTGGCTTGAGAGAGCAAATTCAAATATTTTATGATGATTGGAATGAAAGCAAACTGAATTTTGGTATTTATTGTAACATTTGTGCTATGTTTCATATGTATATAATTAGAAGGTTCCTGTAATTTGTGGCTTAACACACAAAGCCATTTTAAGATTGCATTAATGGAATCATAAAATTTTGCATTGAAATGAGTCATGTATAACTATGTAATTCTGTTCTAATTTCCTCTGAAAATTGTCTTTTTACTAATGTTATTTACCATAATCATCACCTTATGGTGAATTCACATCCTAATACTAATAAGTACTTCTGTTATTCTTCGAGTGATCTTCATAATTCCTGTACATGTAGAAATAGTTACTGTGGCTGATGCAGTTAAAATACCAATTACCACTGATGTTGATGGGCTATTTCTTCAACTTTAGGGGTTGTACCAATTTGTATGACCAGGAATCTCTCCTCTTTACTTCACCTGTTTGGGAATATTATGAGCCTTAATTGTTTTGGAACCATAGATCTTTACTCCTGTAAAGATGCTATTCAATCCATCCAAGTCAATTCGATGCTAGAGTAATCTAAAACTAATCTTATTTTTCCAAAATACTTCCATTATTGTCCACTGTTATCTTTTCCAAATTTCTAGAATTTAACAACCACGGTGTGAATGTGTTGCATTATAGAGTACTTTTCTATTTTGCAATAGCTCTCTGTACAGAGGCTTTAAATTGGTATTTAATCAAAGATAACGAATAATAAAAATAACACTAATTCCTAAAAAACATGAGGCAGGACAACAATTAGGAAATGAGAGAGCGGCAGGGAGGTTAAACAAGCATTTTGTCTTCACAAGATGAGGCGCTTCATGTTTTCAAATTAGTAAAAGAAAATTTACTGCAAACATGAAATGGTCTAAAACGTGACAAATACCCTGGTTCTGATTGGCTTCGTCCCTGGGTTCCAAATGCAGTAGTTAGGGACGTTGGATACACTGATTGCAGAATCTAGGCAATTTTGGAAGGTCAAGTGTGGTTTCTAGTGGTTCTGCAAGGGTCAGTGTTGGTACCACAACCTTTCACTTTATACATTTAATGAGCTGGATGAAAGAACTGAGGGCATTCTGGCTAAGTTTGCAGATGATACAAAAATAGATGGTGGGGGAGGTAGTATGGAGGTTGGGGGGGGGGGGCGGTGGGCAAGAAGGCTGCACAAAATTTAGACAGGTTAGGAGAGTGGGCAAAGAAGTGGCAGATGATATACACCATAGGAAAGTGTGAGATCATGCATTTTGGTAGGAAGAATAGAGGCAAAGACCATTTTCTAAATGGAGAGAAAATTCAGAAATCCAAAGTGCTAAAGGACTGGAGTCCCAGTCCAGATTACTCTTAAGGTAAACTTACAGGTTGAATCAATAGTTAGGAAGGCAAATACAATTTGGCCTTTCATCTCAAAAGGACTTGAATGTAAAAGCAGGTACGTAGTTCAGAACCTTATAAGGCTCTGGTCAGACCACAATTAGGGTTGTGAGCAATTTTGATCCCCATACCTCAAGAAGGATGTATTGGCTCTGGAGCAAGTCCAGAGGAGGTTCATGAGACTGATCCCAGGAATAAAAGGTGTAACAACTTATGAGGAATGTTTTGAGAACTCTGGGATTATACTCAATGGGGCTTAGAAGGATGGGTGGGGAAGGGGATGGGAATCTGATTGCAACTTAGAATACTGCTCAGAATGGATAGAGTGGACATTGGGAGCATGTTTCCATTGGCAGAAGAGATGAGAGCCAGAGGGCGTAACCTTGGAGTAAAGGGAAGACCCTTTAAAATGGAGATGAGGAGAAACTACTTTCATCAGAGAGTGGTGAATCTGTGCAATCCATTGCCACAGAAGTCTATGGAGGGGCAGGGCATTAAATATATTTTAAAACAGATAAATTTTTGATTGCCAAGGGGATCAAAGGTTATGGGAGAAAGTGGAAAAAATAGGTTTTTCAGCCCTATCAATCACAATTTAATGTGGAGCCAATTTAAGATGGAGATGAGAGGAATTTCCTTTGAGGGTTGAAAGTCTTTGGAATTCTTTGCCACTGAGATCTGTGAGAGCAGATTCTTGTGCATATTTAAGGCTGAGGAAGATTTTTTTATCAGTAAGAGTTGAAGGTTACAGAGAAAGAGGATGTGAGAATGTTGGGATCAGCTGTGATTCTTTTGAATGGTGAAGCGCGCTAAAGGAGCTGAATGGCCTATTCTTCCTATTTCTTATGGAGTTGAGTAACCTTGAATTAAATCTTCTCTTGACTATTTCTGCTGAAAGTGTATAGAATTTACAGTGTAAAAACATGATTGACACAGCTGGTCTGTACCTGTCACTGCTCCACACAAGTTTTGTCCAATCTTAATTTATCTCAATGTTGTCAGCATTATCTTTCTATCATTTTATAACTCATGTATTTATGTAGTCTTCTGTGATATGCACAAATCCATTTTTAACTATACTTTCTCATCCAGCTTTGGTCGTCCTACTGTCACAAGTCACTCCATAACTAGTGTCCCATGTCCAGAAACTGTTTTCTAACTTTCCAATATATGGATGCAATGCCTTTGACTTTTTTTCAACAAGGGATCCCAAACTGCCGATGGAACTCAAATGTGGTCTAACAAGTGTTCTGAGCAAATTGATATTTCCTGACCTGCATCAATTCAAATATTTCTACACATGTAAACATAACTGCATTAACACAGTTATGTCTAAATTAATTTGTTCCAATTACAATTGTATCATTTGCTTAGGGATAATCATGGTTGCACTTCTTTTCATGTGTACCTAACCACTCTAGCTTTTAGGTGAGTAATTTAATGTTGAAAACTTGGATGGTGGTGTATATATATCTGGACTGTTATGTGAATAGTTTTGTTCTTGTTATAATGCCAACAGTGTCCTCAATTGCACAATCAAAATTATGTCCACCAACATCTGTAACTGGAAGTCAGAAACCAATGGTTGCACTACCACCTCAGTCACGAATACCATCGTTGTCAGCCACTACACACGCTCCTCTAACACCAGCAGGACAGTCTGTTATAAAAGTAAGTATTTCTATATCTGCACAGACTGTGTTTTTGGAATTCTTCCCTGCAAAATCTGTTAAAATGGTAGCTGTTTTTGTTTTTAACCCTGCAGTCTGAGCAGTGTATCTGTTTGTTTGCCTGTTCAATTTTTGGGTCCTGCCTAACCGTAAAATGAGGTTAGTGTTCCACTACAATGCCAACATCTGCTTTTATTTGATTTATTGTTGTATGTATTTTTACTGTGGAAAGTGTTGTATAGTGTTGCCACACTCTGGCACCATCTTAAAATATGCAAAAATAAACCCAAAACATAGAATATGAAGGCAGAAAAATGAGTGTTCAACTTTAAGTCCTCATTTAAGTGCTCCACTCTGGGCCATGGGCCTGGTGGCAGGCACAAGTCCTCTTCTCTGCACCACTGCTGCTGGAACAAACGTTGCAACGCTTTGGCGCCATCTTACCTCCATCGATGCCCTCACAACAGAATCCTTGCTGGACCTTGTCAATGCCGATGTCACCAGGAATTGAACTGGACTCCTTTGTTGCCATAGGTCTGCTCTGGTAATGTGGAAAATTGCCCAGGTATGTACTATGCACAAAAAGCAGAACAAATCTAATTACTGCCAAATCAGCCTGCTCTCTGCCATCAGCAAAGTGATGGAAGGGGTCATCAGCAGTGCTGTCAAGTGGCACTTTCAAAGGAATAACATGTTAAGTTTGGGTTCCCAGGTCCCTTGGTACCTGATCTCGTTACTAACTTGTACAAAACATAGACAAAAGAGCTGAATTCCAGAGAGATCAAGGCATTGTCAAGAGGAAGAAGGGGGCTTATGTAACGGTGGGACATGAAGGCTCAGTTAGGGCACTTTAGAGTTACAAGTTAGCTAGGAGGGACCTAAAGTGAGAGCTAAGAAGAGTCAGGAGGGAACATGAGAAGTCTTTGGCAGGTAGGATCAAGGAAAACCCTAAAGCTTTGTGTAGGTATGTCAGGAATGAAAGAATGACTAGAGTAAGAGTAGGGCCAGTCAAGGACAGTAGTGGGAAGTTGTGCATGGAGTCTGAAGAGATAAGAGAGGCGCTAAATGAATATTTTTCATCAGTATTCACTCAGGAAAAAGACAATGTTGTCGAGAATACTGAGATACAGGCTATTACACTAGATGGGATTGAGGTTCATGAGGTGGTGTTATCAATTCTGGAAAGTGTGCAAATAGAGGAGTCCCCTGGGCTGGATGGGATTTATCCTAGGATTCTCTGGGAATCCAGGGAGGAGATTGCGGAGCTTTTGGCTTTGATCTTTGTCGTCATTGTCGACAAGAATAGTGCCAGCAGATTGGAGGATAGTAGAAATTGTCCCCTTGTTCAAGAAGGGGAGTAGAGACAACCCTGGTAATTATGCACCAGTGAGCCTTACTTTTGTTGTGGGCAAAGTTTTGGAAAAGTTTATAAGGGATAGGATTTATAATTATCTAGAAAGGAATAATTTAATTAGAGATAGTCGACACTGTTTTGTGAAGGGTAGGTCATGCCTCACAAACCTTGTTCTTTTGAGAAAGTGACCAAACAGGTGGATGAGGGTAAAGTGGTTGATGTGGTGTATATGGATTTCCGTAAAGCTTTTGATAAGGTTCGGCTACAGTAGGCTACTGCAGAAAATAGAGGCATGGGATTGAGGTTGATTTAGCAGTTTGGATCAGACATTGGTTAGGTGTAAAAAGACAGGGTGTGGTTGATGGGAAATGTTCATCCTGGAGTTCAGTTAATGTGCTGTACCACAAGGATCTGTTTTGTGGCACTGCTGTTTGTCATTTTTATAAATTTACCTGAATGTGGGCCTAGAAGGGCAGGTTAATAAGTTTGTGGATGACACTAAGGTTGGTGGAGTTGTGGACTGTGCCGAAGGATGTTGCAGGTTACAGAAGGACATAAATAAGCTGCAGAGCTGGGCTGAGGTGGCAAATGGAGTTTAATGCAGAAATGTGTGAGGTGTTTCACTTTGGAAGGACTAACAGGAATACAGAGTACTGGGCTGATCAGATTCTTGGTAGTGCAGATGAGCAGAGCAATCTTTGTCCATGTGCATAGATCCCTGAAAGTTGCCACCCAGGTTGATAGGGTTGTTAAGAAGACATATAATGTTAGCTTCTATTGGTGGAAGGATTGACTTTTCGAGCCATGAGGTCATGTTGCAACTATACAAAACCCTGGTGTGGCCGCACTTGGAGTATTGCGTACAGTTCTAGTCGCTGCATTATAGGAAGGATGTGGAAGCGTTGGAAAGAGTGCAGAGGAGATTTACCAACATGTTGCCTGGTATGGAGGGAAGGTCTTAAGAGGAAAAACTGAGGGATTTGAGGATGTTTTCATTAGAGAGAAGGTTAAGAGGTGACTTAATAGAGCCATACAAGATGATCAAAGGATTAGAGTGCCTTTTTCCACATGGGAGTGGCTAGTACAAGGGGGCATAGCTTTTAAAAAAAATTGAGAGGAAGGTAGATATAGGACAAATGTCAGAGATGGATTGTTTTCACAGATCAGTGCAACATTGAGGGCCAAAGGGCCTGTACTGCACTGTAATGTCTCCAGGCCACATTAGAATGTGGTATTGAAGGACTGTAGCAAAAATTGATTTATTGGGAAAAGATACTGGTTGATGTCATATCTAACAAAAAAGGGCGATAGTTGCATTTGTTAAACCAATCATCTCAGCCCAGGAAATCACTGCACAAGTTCGTTAGGGTAGTATCTTAGATTCCTCCGCCTTCTCAAAGTTGGAAGTCACATGACACCAGGTTAGAGTCCATTGGGTTTATTTGAAATTACTACAAGTTTTTGGAGCGCTGCTCCTTTGTCAGGTTGAACTATAACCTGGTGTCGTGTGACTTCTGACTTTGTCCACCCTGGTTCAACACAGGCACTTCTGCATCATGACCTTCAGCAAAGTTCTCTAAAGAAATACTATGCAGACCTCCCAAGGTCCATGCCCAGCAACAGCTTCTGAAATTAGCAGAAGCTAATTGTTGGCACGGCAGCTGACATGAGTGGAGCTTACCAGTGGCAGCACAGCCACACCGCTTAGAGTGAAGGTTGACCTTTTACTCCAATAAATGTGCCTCCACCGTAAGATCAAATTGTGCAATCAGTGAAAATCCCCAATGTTCAACACCATTTGCTATTCCTCATGCTGAGGAGTTTGTATCTATAATTCTGGCTTAAGTTGTTAAGTGGCCTGTAATATTTATGCCACAGAATTGCCAGGTAATGATTTCCAGCAAAAGAAATCCATCCATCACCATCACTGAAGCTTTCTTTAGCAACATCCTACGGTTACCATTCACCAGAAATCGAACTGACCAGAGCTTGTATCTAATGAGGTTACAACAGCAGGTTCAAGGCTAAGTATTCTGCAATGAGTAATCATGTCTGCCCTTGGAGTGTTTGTCCACAATCTACATGGCACAAGTCACATGTGTGATTTTCCAAGATGAATGTAGCTCCAACAGCATGCAAGAAGCTTAACATCATCTAGGACAAAGCAATCTATCTGATTGGAACTCGGTTCACTTCCTACACCACCAATACACTGACAGCAGTGTGTATTGTCTACAAGATGGCAGTGACACTCAGGCTCCTTCAGTACCATCTTTCAAATCCACAACCCCTACCAGCTGATGCATATGGACGCCACCATCAAGTTCCCCACCACGTTGCACACCATCCTGACTTGGAACTAAATCTGTTCCTTCACTGTCAAAGTCCTGTAGCTGCCTTCATAACCGCACCACACCCCAAGGACTATTGTGTTTCAAGAAGGTGATTTACCACATCCATCTCCATGGAAATTGGAGATAACTAATGAAGGCTAGCCTGGCCAGAGATGATCCACATCCCATGAATGAAGATACCACCAATTTGAGGGAAGGGCCTGGGACTCCTTTCTCTTGAATCCTACGAGGTGAATAACATGACACTTTCTTATTAGTCAAAGCCCTTACAGTATTTCCAGAATAAATAGTGATTAAGTCTTGGCAAAGTGTCCTAGAAAGTTTCCAAATACATTTCAAAAGGTCTCTGCAAACCGCCAACAACTAGGAAAAGAGTCTGCCTTTTGAAGTAAAGCTCAAATGCTGAGCAACAATTTCTTTGCTCCTCAGGCTGCTGTTAGGGAAATATATTAACTTTTAATGCTGTCCACCAAAATACTGTGCAGCCTGGATGATTATTAGAAGGCAATGTAGTTAACAATAAGGCATGTAACTCCTCCAAATCAATGTTCTGAACTCTAAATTCTTGAAATGAATTCTTGTGCTAAGTGTCAGCTAAACTGTCTTTTCAACTCTCCTGTTGGCTACTTTGAAAACTCTTTAAAACCTGAAGGAATAATCCTGAATTGGTTTAAATGGAAGCACAAGCCAAATCTAATTATTTAGATGCAGTTACTTGGGTTTTGAGAATTAATTCAAGCACTAGGTTTCAGCAAATGCGTCTGCTTGCCAAACTTATATTGGTGTGGGTTTGAATAGGCAATTGGAAATGTTGTAATGGAGAAAATATTAGAATAATGTGAATAGATGCGATCAACTTTCGGGAAAAGGCTTGATCACCTGATGTTCACCTGTTTCATTTTTGAACTTGCTGTCTTTAATGTGTTGATTTTTCATTTTAAGGCAAAGAAAGGTATTAAAAGGAAGGCAGACACTACTACACCTACTACTTCAGTTCCTACAATAAGTAGTGGATCCTCGCCAATCCTCTCAGAGTGCAAACCTACAAAAACCTGCTCCCCAGAGAAAAGCAGTCAATTAAGTAAGCCACCTACAAAGGATCTACCAGATTCTCAACAGCATCCAGCTGGGAAAAAAGACAAGTTGACAACAAATTTGCAACTTTGCAATGATATTCTCAAAGAAATGTTTGCAAAGAAGCATGCAGCATATGCGTGGCCTTTCTATGAGCCAGTGGATGCTGAAGCATTGGGACTTCATGATTATCATGATATTATTGAGCACCCCATGGACCTCAGTTCTGTGAAAGTAAGTTCATTTATTCTCTTGTCACCTTCCAGATCTTTCAATACTGAACAAATTGGAAGGTGTTAATCATCTATTTCATGAGGTAGTAAATTTCCACAAACCATATTTTGAATGTGTTCTTTTGATCCTGAATAACCAGGTTAAATGTTTTCAAATTTTGAAGCTGTTTTGCATTTCATTGTCAATTTTATCTTAAAGTAAGTTGGTGCATTAACAACCATCATGATTTAGGGTGT
>NC_057720.1:17398504-17430493 GCF_004010195.1 Chiloscyllium plagiosum
TGATTAAGGGCCTATGCCCGAAATGTCGATTCATCTGCTCTTTGGATGCTGCCTGACCTGCTGTGCTTTTCCTACACTACACTCTCTACTCTGATCTCCAGCATCTGTCGTCCTCACTTTCTCCTCCTGGACAGTGCACACAGCCTTCCATGGTTTCCTGTGGACTTGGGCAGAGCAGTTGCCGTACCAAGGCATTGTGCACCCAGATAGTATGCTTTCTAAGGTGCATCTGTAAAAGTTGAGGGTCCTTCTGGACATGCCAAATTTCCTCAGCTGCCTGAGTAAGAAGAGATGTTGTTGTGCCTCCTTGATTGTTGCATCTGCTGGGAAGTCCAGAACACATGGGTTATCGTCACTCCTCGGAACATGATACACTCAATCTTCTTAGCTTCCACACTGTTGACATGGATGGGGGCCTGTTCTCCTTTCTTCCTGAAGTCATTGATCAGTACTTTTGCTTTGCAAACATTGACAGAGATGTTATCATTGCAGTACGACACCAAACTCTCACTCCTGTATTTTGACTCGTTGTTTGATATTCAGCTTTTATCACAACAGTGTCATCAGCAAACATGTAGATCGCATTTGTTTGGAATTTGTGGCTACCCAGTTGTGGGTGCACAGGGGACTACAAATGCATCCTTGGGGGACTCCGGTGTTGAGAGTTATGGTGGAGGAGGTGCAGTTGTCTATATTCACTGATTGTGGTCTGTGAGTCAGGAAACTGAGGATCCTGTTGTAGAGGGTGGAGCCGAGACCTAGGTCATGAAGTTTTGATCTGTCTGGAGGGGATTAAGTGTTGAAGGTGGAGCAGTAGTTGATGAGTAGGAGTCTGACATAGGTGTCTTTGTTGCCTTGATTTTCTAGGGATGAGTGCAGGCCTAGGAAAATGGCATCCACTGTGGACTTAAGTCAGTAAGCAAATTACAGGGGATCAAGGCAGGCTGGGAGGCTAGAGTCTATGTGGGGCATGACCAGCCCCTCAAAGCCCTTCATGGTTATGGAGGTCAGAGCAATTGGGTGGTAATCATTAAGGCACATTGAGCTTTTTCACCCATGAGCAGGCAAGGAATAGAAGGACCATATGCAGGCATATAGAATTTATTTAGAATGGCATCATGTTTGGTGTGGACATACTGGGCCAAAGGACTGTTCTATTACATTAGATGTGATTCTGGAAAAAGAAAATATGTTGTTGTAACCATGTCCAAGTTTTGCAAGAGTGGGCTGTTTGTGTACAATGAATATCTATCTATGAATAGTTGAACAATATACTGTTTGATACGATTAGGCTTTGGGATTGATACAATCTAGGTCATAGCAGCACACTTGATTTGGCACCACATGAACAAGCATTCTCTACCTCCACCACTGATGCTCAGTAGCAGTATGTACCTTTTTATACAAGAGTCACTGCAGATATTCACCAAAGCTAATTGGACAGTACTTCTAACCCCAGAGCCAATAGGACAAGACCAGCAAGTAAATTAGACTCTGCCTTTAAACAAATCACCAACCTGACTTGGAAATATATGCCATTTCCTCTGTCACTGGGTCAAAATTATGGGACTCCCTGCCTAACAGAATTGTGGGTGTACCTGCATCAAATGGACTGTGTAGTGTTCCAAGAAGGCAGCTCTGCACATATTGTCAAAAGTAGTTCAGAATGGACAATAAATGGTGGTCCAAACAGCACAGCCGGCATCTCATGAATGCATTAAAAAAAAGTATGAATTTCAGTACTGGTGTGATGGCAAGTCTGTTCACTATATGACACAAAAACTGGCAGATTGTATAATGTAGCATTTTAGATTAGATTAGATTACATTACAGTGTGGAAACAGGCCCTATGGCCCAACAAGTCCACACTGACCCGCCGAAGCGCAACCCACCCATACCCCTACATTTGCCCCTTACCTAACACTACGGGCAATTTAGCAAGGCCAATTCACCTGACCTGCACATCTTTGGATTGTGGGAGGAAACCGGAGCACCCGGAGGAAACCCACGTAGACACTGGGAGAACGTGCAAACTCCACACAGTCAGTCGCCTGAGGCGGGAATTGAACCCGGGTCTCTGGCGCTGCGAGGCAGCAGTGCTAACCACTGTGCCACCGTGCCGCCCATTGGCTGTTCACAGCAAATGAGATACTGATATCCAGAATTCAAAAATCAGGAAGCTTCCATTTAAAAGGCCAGTGAGGAGAATTTTGTTTCTAGGACTGTCATCTTGGAGTTCTCTCCAACAGAGTGATGGATATTGAGTTCAAAATGTATTCAGTGCTGAGGTCGACAGATTTTAATCTACAAAGGAATCTAAGGTTATTGTACTGCTCAGGAGAATGGGGAAGAGGGCAGGCAGGCCAAATCAATTTTGTTCTGACAACTAGTTTGAGATAATCAAACTCAGTATGGCAATATTAACTCACTATGTGGAGATTTTGACTACTTTCAATATGATCTTCCACAGTTGAAAGCCGTGCATGATCAGCTCAAAGCGTTAACTCGAGCTCCACTGTCTAGACTGAAGAAAAAGAAGAAAGTCAAAAAGGAAAGGAGAAAAAATAAGAAATTAAAGAAAAACTGTGAAAGGAAGAAAACCAAATCCAAGCAATTGCAGAAAAAGAAATACAAGAAAAGCTCTGAGGAAAGAAGGTACAAGTGGATTTTTTGTCACCATATTTTCCAAATAGTATTTCTGCTATTCATGATGCGCTTAGATTGTAAAATATGAGTGAGAATGTTGTCCTATTTTTGTCGTCAATATTTCTTCTTTTAAATCTAGTAAAACATTTGCTTTTAGAATCAACTTCTGCAGTTTGATTTTAAAATGTTATTTTACTTAATATTAAGGTAAGCTAAAGTGACCTGGGAAATGGAACAGCAGCCCGTGCTTTTCATTTCTTTTAGAAAAAAAATTCAAAATGCATCAGTTGCATTTCACAGAAGATCTCAGAATGCTCCATAACCAAATGATGATTTTTAAAATGTGCCACCCATGTTCCAGTTTTGAGCATCACTTGGAAGCACTGAGGGTGCAGAATGTACTCTGGATGATGAACTTCAGTGGGTCAGCTTAATATACCAAAGTTATAAAAAGCAAAACAATAGACTATCCTTTTGTCACATGTACTCAAGTACAGGGTAGTACAGTGAATTTTACAATGTCACCTCTTATGATGCCATCTTGGGTACAGGTAAAAATCTTCAATACAAAAGGAGGAATAAAAAAGAAAAAGTAGTTACATTTATTTTAGTGATTGATAGTATAACATAGAAGTATGACATAGTTAAAAGGATAAACGTTACAGTCCTGATGAAGGGCTGTAAAATCGAAACATTTATTTTCCTGCTCCTCGGATACTGCCTGACCTGCTATGCTTTTCCAGCACTACTCTAATCTTGAATTTAATCTCCAGCATCTGCAGTACCCACTTCCGCCTTGTTGATTTTAACCTTACTGCGAATTCTCTTGAGGATGCCTGCCTTGAAGTTCTCCCCCCTCCTTATACAAGGATCTCTGAGTCTCTCTCTCACTGCAACCCCATTACATTGCAGTACCTCAGCATAGGGGCTTTCACAGGTAATCGCACTGGACCCCAGTCCAACAACTGTTGCTCCAGTTTGCTCTGTACCAGCTCATAGCTGCTTCAAGGTAGGTTTTCTCCATGGCTTGCTTTCCCCCCTTGCTGGCCTCTGCTATGTCAACTCTCCTCCGTGACTCATCAGCGGCTTCTGGTCCAGAGTCATCACCTCCTCCATTCCCTCTGGATAAGTCAAAAGTTGAAAAGAGAACAAGTGTAGCAGAGGAGCTCTGGCTGGAGTGTTATACTGTGCCACCATCAAGTACAGACTGTTGAAAATTTGAAAATGGAATATGTTGAACAGGGCTGGCAAAGCCACATCTATGGAAAGAGAGACAACAACATTTCAGGTTGTTGACCTGATAAAGCCCTGTAATTGGGGGAGAAAAAGTTTTTTTTCATAATGTTTAGTATGTTTTCCTTTATTAGTCAGAGCATTGAGTATAGGAGTTGGGAGGTCATGATGTGGCTTTTAGGGACATTGATTAGGCCACGTTTGGAATATTGTGTGCAATTCTGGTCTCCCTCCTAATAGGACTCCTGTTGTGAAACTTGAAAAGGTTCAGAAGATTTACGAGGATGTTGCTGGGGTTGGAGGGAGAGACTGATTTAGGCTGGGGCTGTTTTCCCTGGGAGTGTTGGAGGTTGAGGGGGTGACCTTTTATAGAGGTTTATAAAATCATGAGGAGCATGGATAGGGTAAACACATAAGATCTTTTCCCTGGGGTAATGGAGTCCAGAACTAGAGGGCATAGGTTTAGAGTTGGAGGAGGGAGATTTAAAAGAGACCTCAGGGAGGAGATTCAAGATGGCGGCGACCCAGCAAGTCTGAGTCTGTAGTGCTCTGCCCAAGACTCGGGCAAAGTGGGGTGTCCACCTCCACCACATCCTCTAAAACATTTAAAATAACTTTTACCCTGCATATTTAGTCATTTAGCACCAAACTTGAACAGCTTGGTGCTGTGCTTAAAATGACTAAAGGAAAAAATGGCCACAACTCGCAACAGGCAGGGACCCCTCCCCCACCCCCTCCAGCAGCAGTGGAGACGTCCGCGGCCGCCTCGGGGGGACTTACCTGCAGAGGCAAGCTTGATCTCCTTAATAACAAGCTGCAGGAGAGGATCGATGCCTTCATCGAAGAATCCAGGAGCAGGTGGGAGTCACTCTTGGTCGCGCTGCAAAAGTACGACCGAGAAATTGAAAAGCTCGAACATTGCATTGGAGGGGCGGAGCTAAAGGCCGCGACCTCGGAGACTGCCACTGAATCGGCCATGGGCTGGATCCGGGCTCTCGAACATGAGTCTGGAGCTTAGAGGAGCACATCAACCTCGATAATCTAAGTCATCAAAAAAAATTCAGTTGCTGGGCCTTACTGAACAGGAGAGGAAGGCCAGCTGGCTGTTTTTTTTTGTTTTTTTTTTTGGAGCAATGGCTCCCTGAAATATTAAAGCTGGAGTCTGGATCAGGCCAGGTGTGGGCAGTGTGAGCCCACTGGGTTGCTATAAGCAGGCCCGGGTTGGACCAGCGCCCCCACCCGGTCCTGTTCCAGTTCCAATGCTACAGAGAGAAACAGGTGTTCCTAGAAGCATCTTGAATCCTGGGGAAGGATCCCCAGGCCATAGTGTACAAGGGCTCTAGGATTATGCTATTCCTGGATTTTTCTCCAGCTGTGGTCCACAAAGGAGGGCATTTGATGAGGTGAAGAAGCATCTGAGAGACTTAAACGTCCAATATTCCTTGTGTTACCCAGCAACGCTGCTCTTCAGCCATGAAGGATCCGTTTATAACTTCGGTTAAAGAATTTTTGGACTTTCTTAAATAGACTGTGAGAATTAAACCATATGGCTAATGATGCTATTTTGCCCCCTCTTTCCCCGGTTGATCTTTTCTGTCTCTTTTCATCCCCTTTTATTGTTTAATATTGTCTCTGGGGAGCAGGGAGGGGGGGCTTATTTGTTACCTATTCTGTGATTTTCTTACTGTTTACAGGCCCGGCGGCTCAGTTGATTCGTGTGGGGGTGGGGGGTGGGGAAAGAGAGACATTCACTGTCCTACTTCAAATGTTTTTTTTCAGAATGGGTTTTTTAAAATTATACTTAGTTAACTATTACTGGCTGGGATTGTAACTTTATAGTTTTATATGTTTATACTGTATATCATCTTTAATAAACGTATTCAAGTGTTGGTGTGGAGGGTGGGGCACTCAATTTTAACTTTGGTTTTATAGTACACGCGAATTTATTCACTCTATTATGTGGTGTCTGGGTCGAGGGTGGGGCACTGGTTGGGAGGGGATACAGTGGGTTTATTGATAAGTAGTGATGCCCCCTGGGAACAAGGGGGAAAATCTCCTTTTAAATGTGTTTTAGGTGGGGTTCTTCCTCCCGGGGTGGGGGTCTCTGACTTGCCTGGATGATCATGGTTAGTCATTCGATTAGGTAGTGTACCTAGAATGTCAAGGGGAGTAATTCTCCAATCAAAAGGAAGAAAATACTATCAAACCTCAAAAAAGAAAGAGTTGATATAGCTCTCACAGGAGATGCACTTACTGGATAAAGAGCACTTAAAATTACAACAAAGAGGATTTGATCAGGCCTTCTTTTCATCTTTTAGCCCCAAAAGTAGGGACGTAGTCATTCTCATTCGGAAGAACCTTCCTTTCAAAATCTTAAATCAGATAAAAGATGAATCTGGACGGTATATACTGATCAAAGCCCTCATAAATATGGAATTTTGGAAGAGTATGGAATTTTGAATCTTTATTGTCCCCCGGCACACCCCTTCAAATTTATAACAGGAGCGTTCTCCAAATTGATGGCTTTTGGGGCTCGTTACACAATTATAGGAGGAGATTTTAATTGTACTATGGACCCAGAGATAGACAGGATACCCAAGAGTACTGCAGGTATATCTCCTAGATCCAGACAATTGGCGGATTTGAATAAGGAGCTAGGGTTAATAGATGTGTGGAAGTGTCTTTATCCGCAGGGCAGAGACTTTACTTTCTACTATAACCCACAAGTGTCATACTAGAATTGATATGTTTTTTGCTCCCTCGATTTTTTGAACTCCATATTATTCTGCAAAATAGGTAATATAATAATCTCTGATCATGCTCCAGTATTTATGCAAGTTAAGACTAGGGACAATGAGACAAGCGTATCGTTAAGATTCATTAAGATTCCTTCTTAATGAAGGATAGTAAATTCATAAAATATTTCTCTCAAGAATTTAAAACATTTTTGGAAACTAATTTAGGCTTGGCCAGTAACCCGTCGATGATGTGGGAGACCATTAAGGCCTATGTGCAAGGTCTCATTATTTCATACTCTGCAGCACAGAAAGAACAAAAGGGAGGACAGCAGCACGAGGCTCGCTTGAAGGTAGCTGAGATAGCACATGTTAATAGGCCCTCTATTGCTAAATTACAAAAGATCACAGCTCTTAGGACAGCCTTGAGTACCACACTTACCCAAACAGCAAAGAGAGAAATATTATTTGCAAAACAAAGACAATATGAATATGGCGATAGGCTAGGTATCTACCAGGCTCATCTCGCAAGAAGAAAAAAGGCCCCTCAAGCTATCGCATCCATTAGGGAAAGTGCTGGTACTTTGACTCATGACCAGAAAAGGATCAATACAGCCTTCAGAAAGTTTTATTCTGATCTGTATAAATCACAGGATTGTGAAGACAGCGCTAAGAAGATGGAGTCCTTTTTTTTTAAAAGCCTGGCCTTTCCGGACTTAACCCGGAACAGGTGTCGATCCTGAATGCTTCCCTGACAACCCAGGAAGTACTTGATGCAATCAGGCAGCTTCAGAGTGGTAAAGCACCTGGCCCAGATGGATTCCAGGCTGAATTCTACAAAGAGTTTATAGGGGTACTGGCTGGTCCACTTGTAGACATGTACAATTATTCATATAGTCCGGACTGCCTCCCGCCTTTGAGAGAAGCAAATATTTCTCTCATCCTTAAAGGCCCCAGAAGATTGCACATCATACAGGCCAATATCTTTGCTAAATGTAGATTTTAAAATTCTTTCTAAAACATTAGCATTAAGGCTGGAGAGGGTTCTACCATACGTTATAAAAGAGGATCAGATGGGGTTTATCAAGGGCCGCAGATCATCTAATAATATTAGAAGGGTTTTGAATGTGATCCAAGTCTGTCATCAGGAAAGAATACTGGGAATAGTAATCTCTTTAGATGTGGAGAAAGCATTCGATTGGGTTGAATGGTCATGTCTGTTTTACACACTGGAAAAGTTCAGTGTCAGAGAGGTATTTGCCAAATGGGTCTCAATACTCTCCTTACACTCCCAAAGTGGCCGTGATTACTAATGGTTTAGGCTCGGATAGCTTCAGTGTGGGTAGGGGCTGTCGTCAGGGATGTCCTCTCTCTCCGCTATTATTTACGCTAATAATTGAACCACTAGCGGAAGCTATACGGGCCAATTCTGATATAATGGCTCCAAAGGTTGGTTCAGGTAAACATAAAATTACCTTTTATGCAGATGATGTCCTTTTTCTTAGTAATCCTTTGATATCTGTGCTCTGCTTGATCCAAGTAATTAATTTATTCAGTGCGTTCTCAGGCTACAAAATCAATTTCACAAAATCGGAGGCCATGCTAATGGGCGGTCTCGCTAGTATGTCCAATTTATCGGACAGTTTTTGCTTTCCCTTTCGGTGGTCTCTGGAGGGTTTTTTATATTTAGGGATTTTTATCACCCCAGTTTTTGGTCAACTGTACAAAGCCAATTTTGTGCACCTATTAGAGAGGATAAGGATCTTCAATGCTGCGGGGATCTCCCGATATCTTGGTTAGGCAGAATAGCTCTAAATAAAATGAATATTTTGTCTCGTTTCTTATACCCTGTGAGAATACGCAATGGCAGCCTGGGGAGCAAACTATATGGTTGGCTTGGTTCTTTCATTTGGCATCATAGACGGCCCCTTATTAAATGAAAGAAGCTGCAGCTCCCACAAGCAAGGGGAGGACTGGATTTTCCAGACTTTAGGAAGTACCTGCTGAGTTCTCTAAGCTATGTAGCCGACTGGGTCTCGCGTGATCCGCAATCAATCTGGCTGGACATTGAGGCTTCTCAAGCAAAGTGTCCCCTCATTGATCTTTTATTTTTAGATAAGATGAAAGTCATTATGGACCATTATAAAAACCCCATTGTATTAAATATAATTAAAGCTTGGAAGATAATGCGGTAAGACAAGGGTAATTCACAAAAACCTCTCCTCCCACTCCTATAGTGGGAACTGGGGCACACAGACCCTACATTTAGAACCTGGAGGTCCAGGGGTATTTGTTGCTTAGGGGATCTGTTTGATGGGGAGGTTATGATGTCTTTTGAGCAGCTGCACCAGAAATTTGGACTGCCTAATGGAGACCTTTATCAATATTTCCAAATTCAAAATTATATACAGAAGACCACCACATTATTGGATAGCTCTTATAAATCGGATAGGGAAAGTGTGTTATGGACAATGGGTCCACCGTTGGTCAGCACTCTTTATCACTCCTTACAGAACGAAGTATTGAAAGACATGGAACAATTGGTAAAATATGGAATCAGGAA
Source organism: Chiloscyllium plagiosum (assembly GCF_004010195.1). Classification (NCBI taxonomy): domain Eukaryota; kingdom Metazoa; phylum Chordata; class Chondrichthyes; order Orectolobiformes; family Hemiscylliidae; genus Chiloscyllium; species Chiloscyllium plagiosum. The sequence goes on from NC_057720.1 coordinate 17,407,682, forward strand.
TTGGGGTTGGAAATCTGTTTAGAGATGTGGGACGACATCTGGGAAAATGCCAGAAAGATCTCCCATTTGTAATAGAACACAAACCATCTAACTAAAGATACTCCATAGGACTCATAGCACCGGAATGATTGGCAAAATTTAGAGCATGAATATCTCCAGTGTGTCCTAAATGTAAAATAGAAGTGGGCACTCTCGCACACTGCTTATGGAGATGTCATAAGATCTGTAAATACTGGACCAGAGTAGCAAATGTGCTGACAGAAGTCTTGGGAGCAGAAATTGGAGTAGATCCAGTATCTCTTCTCCTGGGCTTTTTGAACCTGCGCCCCCTTGAATGTGCACAGGAGGAAATTATTTTCCATTCTCTCCTTTTGTGCAAGGAAACATATCTTAATAAATTGGGTAGCTGAGGGCCCTCCAGGACTTTCGAATTGGCAAGGGTTAATCATGGGATGTATTCCCCTTGACTTCCTCACAAATATGGTGTACCAAAAAACTGAAAAATTCTATAAAATATGGCAGCCCTTCATGAACTATATAGATACAGATATTTCAGCCATATTGTCAAGGGCTTTTATCTAGTTGTGGTAGTGGTTCTGGCTGGTCCAGGGCCCCCCAGGGAGGAATCCCATATGAATACGGGTTTTATTATTGTCTTGATGTTAATTCACTCTGAGCATGTACTTCATTATTTATTTACTGTTATCTCTTTTTTTTGAGTAATGTAAGATATTCTGTTATATGTTTTGGTTATTTGTAGGTTAGATTAGTTCTTAGTTAAGTAATTTATTTTCTCATTATTTTGTGTCTGTTGTGTTTTGGTTATTTATTGAATATTTAATAGAATGTTAGTGTTTATATTTGTCTGTGTTATTTTGTAAGTTTATAAAAGTTTAAAAAATTTTCTTTTTCTTCAATAAAAATATCTATTTAAAAACAAGGGACCTCTGGCAACTCTTTCACACAAAGGGTGATGCATTTGTGGAATGAGCTGCAAAAGGAAGTGGTGGAACCTGGTGCAATTGCAACATTTTAAAAGGCATCTGAAGGGTGCATGAATGGGAAGGTTTAGAAGGATATGGGCCAAGTTCTGGCAAATGAGGACGAGATTAATTTTAGGACATCAGGTTGGCATGGACGAGTTTGACCGAAGGGTCTGTTTCCTTGCTGTACATCTGACTGTTAATTTATCAATTTATCTGATGAATGATTTTTTTAGTTTAAATAGCATGCAAAAAGTACACAATGGTGCTTGATTAATAAGTTTGTTGAAACAGCCTTGCTTACTGGAGCAAAAAGTACGAGGAAGTTGTCTTTAATGACTTGACTTATTAATTGTAAAAACTGAAATCACTATTTTGCATAATGAAGAATGTGCTGAATTCTGATTCACCCTGGTTTGTAACATAAATTATGAGCAGACTATTCAGCCTCTTGAGGTGCAAGTGAGGAGTGCAAATGCTGGAGATTAGAGTCAAGATTAGAGTGGTGCTGGAAACGCACAGCAGGTCAGGCAACATCCGAGGAGCAAGAAAATCAATGTTTTGGGCAGGAGATATTCATCAGGAAGGTCTCCTGCCCGAAACGTCAATTTTCCTGCTCCTCAGATGCTGCCTGACCGGCTGTACTTTTTCAGCACCACTCTAATTTCTATTCAGCCTGCTTGAGCTTGCTCTGCCATTCAAGGTCATGGTTGATCATCTACCTAATGCCATTTACCTGTACAAGTCCTATATTAGTTATTAGTTCCTGCAAATCTATCAATCTCAGTCTTGAATATACCTGATGACTAAACTTTTACAATCTGCTGGACCATTTTCCATTGTTCTGCCATGGGCCTTACCAAAGTGTGTAAAGCTCATCCTCACCAAGAGGTTATCAATTGAACTCTGGTTGCTGAATTTATGGTATTATTACAATCAGTAAAGACAAATATTGGAAACCCATAAAGGACCAGTAAAGTTGGCAATAAATTGTCCCTCTAAGTTTTTAGACAGTACTTTTTATTTTAACCTGTCATGAACAGTTTTACTGTGCTGATCTACCACCTACATGTTGGTGATGGAAGGCAGTAACTTTCAGGAAGCAAGGATGTTTTGCCAAGGGTAATTGTTTTGTCACAAGTTTTACTGGATTTGTACCTGGTATGAGAAATAGTTTATTCAGCCTATTTTTAAAAAAAGCCAAACATAGAGTTGGAGTTTAGAGTCAGATGTGATTTCATTGAAGCATACATAATTCTGAAGGAGCTTGATAGAGTGGACATAGAAGTTACCACCTCTGACTGAAGAATCTAATGCATTGGGACACAGTCTCAGGGTAAAGTGTAAAATGGTTGAAATTTCTTCATTCAAAATTCAGAGTTTAGATTTTTGGATTCAGGATTTGAGTTGTCAGTACTTAAAGGTTGATTATATTAAAGGCTAAGACATTGATACTCCAGTCTATCAGGGAATTGAGTTGTGTGGAGCAGGTCAGTTTTGATCATAGAGTGGCAGAATAGGCTCAAAGAACCTTAAGAAACAGGAACAAGATTAAATCTTGTGTTCTACTGCAATGGTATTTCATATTGTGTTGAACTGCTCTTGATCATGATTGACAAAACCATTATTCTATGCTTTTGCTTGTCACTCACCTAACTTCTTGAAGGCCAGTTGAGTTTTGGAATTTCTGCAATTAATTGACATCTTCTATTTCCTAATGTATGAATTGCAAAAGGTTAGCATGCAGGCATAGAAAACAATAAGACAGTCTGACAGAATGCTTTCATTGCAAATGTGTTGAATACAAAATTTAAGGAGGTTCTGCTTCAGTTATATGGAACATTTGAAACTTCATGTAGAGTACTGCACAGGGTATTGATTTCTTTAAGGAAGAATATAAATTTGGAAATAGTTCAGAGATGTTTTACTAGACTAATCCTTGGAATAGGCAGGTTATCTTATGAGGAGAAAGTGAGAGGACTAGATGGTGGAGATCAGAGTTGTGGGGTGCTGGAAAAGCACAGCAGATCAGGCAGTGTTTGAGGAGCAGGAGAATCGACGTTTTGAGCATAAGCCCTTCAGGAGGGATGAGGAAAGATCACACAAGGCAGACTCGTGCATTTGGAAAGGATGTTTCCTTTTATGGCACAACATAGAACTAGAGACCACTTCTTCCAGCCCCAGAATAAAGGGTCAGCCCCATAAGACAAATAAGGCAAAGTTGTTTTTTTGGAACTCTTGCTCAAAAGACAGTGAAAGCATAGTCTTTGTTTTTATGGTGACGAGAGACCAGATTCTTGATCAGGAGGTAAATTGTTATTTCTGGTAGATGGGAATATGGAATAATAAAGTTATCCATTATTTTCTTAGCAGGTGTGAGAGCTGAGTGACCTATTCTTGCTCCTAGTTTGCATAATCACCAGGAGGTTGGCCATTATTGTTGAAACAATGTAAATAAATAAAATGATCCCAATTATAATACAGTAGCGCCTCGACATACAAACGACCCCGTTCACGAACAAATCGGTTTACGAACAGGATTGTACGTAAAATTTTGCTTCAACGTACGTATGAAATTCAAGGTACGAATGCAAAAAGTCGGTGTACAACCACATAGTTTCATTGTTCTGCTTTGCTACACGCTTGTTGAATACAAAAGCTCTCTGGCCCCGCGTGATTTCATTCAGTTCGTCTTTGTCGGGTGCGCTGTGAACATCGTTCGTTGCTATGTCCAAGCATTCTTACGCTATCCGAACAATGGGGAAAATTGATTCAGTTCGCGAACCGGGTCCCGGATCAGATTAAGTTTGTAAGTCGAGGCGCTACTGTACTTAATCATGGGTCTTATAACTGCAACTTTGTGACCCATTCAGACAACTTCCAAATTATATTGCTGTCGATTACAGACTGTAACATTCAGCATTGTAAACATTTCTACAAGAAAACTCCATAAACAAATTATATTTTAATGGCTGTCTTAGTGATGGCATGTGGACCAAATAAGTAAATTCTGATTCTGTGAAGCATATATTTAACTGTGCTCGATTTTACAAAATCTGTCGTCACAGCCAAGCATTGCAGCTTTGAGTTTCCATACATAGGCGAGAAATGTTTGTAATGCATCTTTTATTGACTGGATCTATTTAAATAAATGCATTTTATAATGCAGAACATCAAAGAAGATTAAGCAGCATATGCCAGTGTGTGAATCAGAAGATGATGCTAAGCCAATGTCTTATGATGAAAAGAGACGATTAAGTCTTGATATAAACAAGCTTCCTGGTGACAAATTGGGGCGCATCGTTCATATAATACAGGCACGAGAGCCGTCCTTAAGGGACTCTAATCCAGATGAGATAGAAATTGACTTTGAAACTTTAAAGTCCTCTACACTGAGAGACCTGGAAAGACATGTTAATACTTGTCTAAGAAAAAAGCAAAGAAAAACTTTCCGTAAGTATGGAATTCGACAGTATAGATATTCTCATTTAGAATGATGCTGAGTCTAATGCATTTTTGGATACTGCATTATGTAGCTAAAAAGTCTTCAGGAAAATCTAAAGAAGAAATTCAATTGGAGAAAAAGCAAGAGCTGGAAAAAAGATTACAGGATGTGAGTGGGCACCTGAACGCTGGAAAAAAACACAAAAACTGTATGTACTTGGTATGCTTAAACTGTAATACCATGCCCTTTCTTTTTGTCTTCAAATTAAATGTTTTGACTTTTTTTTTTACAGCTCAGAAGAATAATCCAGCTATAGATATGGGCCAATGTTCAAGATTAAGTGAAAGCAGCAGCAGTTCCTCAGACTCTGAAAGTGACAGCAGCAGTAGTGAATCTAGTTCTTCAGATAGCAATGACACTGAATCAGGTTAGGTATCAACCTCTGTACGTACATGTATACAGCCAGGTACAATTGATCTGTACTATCCTCCCAACTTCACTCAGATCTATTATTTTCCAGCAGAATAGAAAATGGAGCTAGTTATTAATGTTAGATCTTGCACAATGTTGTATTGGAAGCTGAAGTATCCTTTTGACATTTTGAATTGTCCATTTATGCTGAACGGTAACCATTCAATTATATAATCTATATTGCTTGAAATACAGTATATTCCAGTACAAAATGCAAAATCAATGGCGGGGAAAGACCAACTGATTCATCAGGCATTCGCAGAATTTTTTTAAGAAGCCTGAAAATGTTGAACTCAATTAAGGTAGAAAGATTTTCTAAATAATATAAACAGTAAAGTTAGAAGACAAATTGACGTCTTATAAAAGCTGCAAACTCTTAATGCACAAGAAATTAGTCATCAAATAGAAAAACTGGTTATCAAATTTCAATTGATCATGTGATGAAGGCTTATTTGTGGAATATAAACTTGGTGTTTCATTTTGTAGGTGCTGCTGGCTGACCTGCTTGTATACGTAGCATATGCTGCTTTTTCCAGCTATTTTCAAATTGATTGATGTTGAGTAGAACTTTGCTTGAATATCTTGTGTATGGTTTTGATTTTGTCATTCCTAATAAGTTAACCATGAATGCTTCCACGTTAAATGCAATGCTTCAACTGTTGTGATTTCAAAACTCCATGTGGATTGAGAGGTGTGTATATCATGTTTTCTGGATTTGTCAGTTGGAAGATATTTTCTGTTTTGGCTACACTAATACAGGTTCTTACAGCTTTTGCTGATTAGAGTAGGGTCAATGCTGAGAATGAAATATATAGTTACTAGAGTCTTAAAGATGCTCACTCTGAAAGAATTTAAATTGGCTTCTGTAAGATTTAATTTGACAAAAGATGTATTTTCAATGGAATTACACTGTTTTCAAGGTTGGGAGGAGATTGTAGGGTAGAGGAAAAGTATTTGCATCTTCTAGGTATAAATATCTGGTCAGTTTTTGGTGTTTATGTTTTTGCTAGATAGTGAGCTGAGCAGCGAGTTCTTCTAGTCCTGTTGAGTGTGTTCTGACATAATATAGTTTCAGTTTTGTTACAGAATCTGATGTCCCTTGTCAGTCAGTATCTATCCTTAGTGTTACAAATATGGATTATTTCTCCCTGTTTTAATCAGTCTGCCACTCCATCTTTATAACCTTTTTTTTCAACAGTTGGTGGAAGTCAGCTGACTCCCAAGTCATTTTGTTCGCATCTAATAACTAGATTTGTAATTCTATTTAATTTTACAATTGGACCAAAGTTAAGATTAGAAATCTCAGTATTTCCAAATGAAAAGCTTTGTAGTGTTTGGAATGTGTTTATTTTGTCTAAATTTTTCTAACTTTTTTTGGTATTCTTTGTTAGAGGTTTAAGAGTTACCAAATGATGAAAGGGGGCTCAAATATTTTATTGTTGCTAAATTGGAAAATTTGCAGATTTCAGTCCAACCTAACTGAGCAACTTATTGTGAACAAAAATTTGTTACTGGATTTGAAGTTGAGCCTTTTCCATTTTTGTGTGACATGTACTTAATGAAAGTGGTATTTAGTATGCAGAATAATATAATTGGCCAGAAATGATGAAATGGTATGTTTTCCCTATATTTGACTTGGAATAAAAAGATCCATCAAGCAGGTTTCTTTAATAAATGCAACATTATTGATCTATTTAAGTCAAATTTATTCAACAAAGACAAAACTGGCCAACACTATTTGTAATGTAAATTTTACACCTCTTAATAAACTGCAACACATGCATGCAAAGAGTAAAGGGAAGCAACTCAATTTCTGTCTAGAGATTCACTTTGGTGGAGGGAGAGCACCTTTGACAAATGATGCTCGTTTCTTGAAGAAATAGGCGAATAGTTGACTGTTCATTTGGTTATCCATCTGGTGTAGACGTGCAAGTCACGAGATGAGTGCAGTTTTGACTGAGGTCTTTGTCGATGCAGCTTTCTCAGGAAACAGCATTGCAAAGCAGCTCTTAAGGAGAACAATCAAATTTAAAACGGGGAAACAAAGATGTTTCAGAAGGCAGAGAGATAAGCTGGGCAGATCTTCCTCAACTGATATCCAAAACAATATCGCAACAAGGCATCCATAAATCACAGGAAAGAGATTTGTGTAGTAAGTCTGAGCAATTACCTGAAGTCACATGATATTTGTAGGTCTTTCAACTAAAGTTCAATTGTGACCTTTCATTGGGAATGTTTTTAAAAGGAAAAAAAGGTATCCACAAAACTTGAAATTAATCTATTTTGTCATAATCCTTCAAAGCTCAGGCCACAAAAAAGATTAAATACTGAGCTGTTATAATGAATGTTAAACTAAGTAACTATACATTTTAATTGGATAGTAAATAAACAGTTGTTTGCTCAACAATGTACAACTGTTTTGAAATCAAACTGCTATTTGATTTCAAAATCTAAATTATCTTCCATCGCAGTAGATAAAATTGTCTGCCACTCCCTATGTTCTTTGCTCTTCCTTCTCTCATATCTTGTAGTTTCTGATATTTTATAGAAACTTAAACCAAAACCATCAGACAAATAATTAGAATATTTTTCCTCCTTGTCTTTAACTTTGTTTCTCCCATGTTTTTTCAGATGCACCATATCAAGAAAATTTATTACCAATTTTGTTGCAAATTTGTGATTGCCTGTTTTCCCAAATTATTTGAATAAAATACTACAAGCTTCATGATTAATATGAATTAATAAAGCTAACTGGCACTGGTGATTCCCTGAAAGTTAAACAGTAAACAATGCAAACAAATTTCAAGATTAAGAACATTTGTGGTATTTGGCTTTTGTATTAATTTCACTTTTCTGTACAAATTACTGCATGCTTAAATCCCTCAAATTGAATCTCCATCACATTACAGAAATGGATTTCATCAAAATCATAAATGATCTTCTCCATGATTGTGCAAAAGATAAGCTTTCCCTCTCATGCTTCTCAGCCTTTTGCAAACTTTGACAAAGATATTGTCAACTTCCTCTTACAATAACACCCCACTGTCAGCTGGGTGAGACTGCACTCACCCAGTCCCATTCTTCTCCATCTAATTACAGCAAGTGTATCATTTGCAGTGGTATCTCCTCTTCTCTGCCTTTTGGTATTCCCTTAAGAATTTTTCAGTAACCGTGTTCTGTTTCTCAACGACAACATTGTCTGAAAGCATAACACTAGTCTTTACATTGTATGCTGATGTCCATCTCTATCTTGCTACCATCTTTTGCCAATCCATTCCACAGGATGGAAGCCCAATAAGTCCACAATGACCCTCTGAAGTGTAACCCACTCAGGCCCATTTCCCTACCCTATATTTTTCACTGACTAATTTGCATCTAACACTATGGGGCAATTTGGCATGGCCAATTCACCTGACCTGCACATTTTTGGATTGTAGGAGGAAGTGGGAGCACCAGGAGGAAACCCATGCAGACACTGGAGAATGTGCAAACTCCACACACAGTCGCCCAAGACTGGAATTGAACCCAGGTCCCTTGGTGCTGTGAAGCAGCAGTGCTAACCACTGAGCTACCTTGCTGCCCATTGCGTTGCTGCCATCACATTGCTTATTTAATATCTGGCAATGGCTAAACAGACATTTTCTCCAATTAAATATTAGGAAAACTGAAGCTATTTTTCTCTGCACCAAACTCTATTTCCTAAGTACTAATGCCATCCCTTTGCATGGTAGCAGCACAAGATTAAGCTAGTCTATTTGGTGTCATTTGATTCTGATCTGACCTTCCAACCATGGATTAGCACTATCCTTAAGACCATGTATTTTCATCCTCATGCTATTATCCGACTTTGCTTCTATCTCAGTTAATAGTTTTTATATTCATTCGTGGAATGGGGTGTCATTGGTTGGGCGAACGTTCATTGCCCATTTCTAGTTGCTTGAGAGAAGGTGGTGGACAGCTACACCACTGCAGTTTATTTGGTGTAGGTTCCATGATTTTAGAAAGTGACATTTCTAAGCTAGGATGGTGGATGGCTTGGAAGGGACCTTGCAGGTGGTGGTGTACCATGTATCTACTGCTGACCTTTTAGCTGATGATGGGAATTCAGAAGATGCTATCTAACGAGCCTTGGTGAATTTCTGTGGTGCATGAGAACTGCTTTGTTCTGAATGGTGGTAACCCTCTTGAATGTTGCAGCTGCAGGGTGAGCCTTTCATCAGACACCTTAGTTGTGCCATGGCCGTAGGCTTTTGGGAGACAGGATGGGATTTTCTTGCTGTGGATTCCTAGTTTCTGGCCTGCGTCTGTAGCCACTGTATTTATATAACAGGCCCAGTTCAACTTCTGGTCAATGTTAACTTCCAGGATGTTGCTAGCAGAAGATTCAGTAATGGTAATACCACTAAATGTCAGGTTGTAAGTTTGCTTGCCGAGCTGGTAGCAGTTCTCAGCAGTTTCATCACCATGCTAGGTAACGTTATCAGTGAACCTCTGGTGAAGCGCTGGCGTTCAGTCCCGCTTTCTATTTGTGTGTCTTAGTGATATCATTTCCAGTTCTTTTTCTTAGAGGCTGATAAATGGGGTCTAAATTGATGTATTTGATGATGGAGTTCTGGTTTAAATTCCAGTCCTCGAGTTCCCATCCATGTGGCTGTTTCACCTGTCCTCCTTCATTTGTGTGTAAGGATACTAGTGATAGCTGGTCATGTCTTTTGGTGGCTAGTTGTTTGTGTATCCTGGTGGTTAGTTTCCTGCCTGTCTGTCCAATATAGTGTTTATTTGAATACGCTGTATAGAACAATGGGTCCAATTCTTAAACAACAAACCCAAATACAAAGACAGCATACCCTGAGATTCTAGCCACACTACCATACATCGAAGATCAATATATCAGAGATGGTTACCATACTACTCTGATCCATTGGCATCATGGTAGCCTACAAACACACAAACAGCAACTGCTGAACCTAAAGGACCCTGTATCAACAACCAGCAAAACAAATGTCATTTACAGAATACATCGCAAGGACTGCAACAAACACTGCATTGGACAGACAGGCAGGAAACTGGCCACCAGGATACACTAACACCAACTAGCTACCAAAAGACATGACCAGCTATCACTAGTATCCTTACACATAGATGAAGAAGGACACCATCCTATGACAGGCTAAAAAGAGAATTGGATGGGAATTCCTAGAGGACTGGAATTCAAACTGGAACTCCATCAATAAACATGCCAATTTGGATCTCGTTTATCAACTTCTAAGAAAAAGAACTGGAAATGATATTACCCACCATAACCGACCAAGACACACAAATAGAAAGCAGGACTGAACACCAGCACTTCACCAGAGGCTCACTGATAATGTTACCTAGCATGGTGTTGAAACTTCTGAGAACAAATCCAGCTGCTCAGCGAGCAAACTTACAACCTGAACTTTTGATCTGAGCCACAAATCATCATCTCAAAAATCATAAGCCATTAAACATCCAGGAATATTGGTTAGATATTTTTATTGGAGCTGCTCATTGTTTGACAGTTATGCACCTCAACTGTTGCTTGCCACTTGTCAGCCTAAACTTGGGCATGTTCTGGTCTTGCTGCATTTGAATTTGGTCTGCTTCAGTATTACTTTTACTTTAACTAGCTTCTCCCTCTGGGTAGGCCCAAGCTCTGAGTACCTTACCTACATCTCTGGTGGCGTCCAAGGAGCAGGAAAATCAACATTTCAGGCATAAGTTTCCAAAATTGACCAAAACGTCGATTCTGCTGCACCTTGGATGCTGCCTGACTTGTGCCTTTCCAGCACCATGCTCTTGACTCTGATCTCCAGCATCAGCAGACCTCACTTTTCCCTTACCTACATCTCTGCCTATCTCTCGTTTCTCACTTTTCTCACTTCAAGACAATCCTTAAAGTTTGTTTCCTTGGCAAGCATTTTGATCATCTGACCTTTTTTTACCCTTGTGTTTCAGTATCATGTTTTGTATTGCTCCTGCAAAGCATATTGATATAGTAAATAAAACAAACATTGTTGTATGGATGCTTATGGTCTTGAAGCAAGCTTTGCATCAAAGTTAGCTTCAAGGCCATAAGCATAACCGTTTTTAGGGCTTCACTTTTCTTTTGTGTATATACTTTATTGTTCAATTTTTCCACCACAAGGAAAACGCCCGTGTGGCTAATGAAACATTTACAAGCAAAGCCTGTTAAGGGCAATGATGTCATTAGAAAGTGAAGGGGAAGTTAGGGAGAGGAAAGAACTAAATCAAAATGAAGTTGGAGAGGGAAGTAAAGCACTGCATCACCTCCATGTTGCCCATCACTCCCTAAAGGCATCATGAGGTTTGGTAAACATGACATGCTCCCTCTCCAATGACACCTGGGGAGCAAATGTAACCATGGAAGTGGGGTAGTCAGTTGGCAGAGATGATACTCCTCATGGCCTGCTGCCTGGACCCATTTTTTTTTTATTAATCTCGTCTGGCCAGCCCCAGGAGCAGACCCACAAGAAGGTCCTCTGATCTGCCTTCACCTTTCCACATTGGGTTCCCAAAGATCAGGAGCACAGAGCTGAGCTGCAACCAAAAGTGCAACAGATGGATTTTTCAAATATTTAAAAAGGAAATGCAAATGCCCATAACCAATACATGAGGTCCACAGATTCCACAGTGGTGTTGGTCTGGGAGTCTGTGAACTGCCGTAATCTGCAGTTGTAAGGGACCACTGCTTGCAATACCTTCTGAAATAACTTGAGGCTTAGTTAATACAATTACTCTCCGATTGTTTAACATATTGATGCAGTTTTATTTGCAGCAGTAGCTTTTTTGGCAAAGTATCGAATTCAGAAAGAATTTGGTTAGGTGACTAAAGTATTTTGGATACTGAATGCTGAATGGGCCAGTATTTTAATGTGAAGTGCATTGTATATTAATTTTAGGCCTACATCACTTGGTTTTCACTAACTAAGTTGAATAACCTTGTATCAGTATTTGATAAAATTGAATCTAAATCTTTCAGAGGGCTAAACTGTAGAGAAACCTGACCACAAGGACATTGTTGTATATTTACAAGTTGACTTGGAGAAGCAGATTAAAAAAGTTAGTACATTGGGAAGATTTTGTTTAAGTAGTTCCCCGATCCCAAAACAGATCTCTTGAGGCATTTTTCACTGAAGCATAGATTTGTTGGTAAGAGTAATCTTACTGGTTGAGGAATGTTTTATCCCCTTTTTGAATTATTTAGTTCACTCTTTAGTTCAAAGCATTCTGGACATATACACAATCTTATACTCCTAGTCATTTGTTATTATGTCCAGGATAGCAGCAGAGTAAGGCTCCACTGCCGAATCTCCTCCGTTCCGACCCCTTTTCTTGTCTTTTTTCCCCACTTTTTTGTTTTCTTTTACTTATCTTTGTCCTGAGCTTGGATGGCATTTGAGGTAGTAAGACCTCAGCGTGCGGACCTCGAGTAGACCTCTAGTAGACCCAGCGTGAACTTTGGGTGAGCCCAAGACCAGACCTTGACCAGGTTTACCAGGGAGGAGAATGAATCCCTACCTACTTTTCCAGAGCAAGTATTGGACCTGCGATGTAGCCGTGTCTACATTGGTGAAATACGCCCAGTAGCAAAAGATGGTACCTGAGGATCAGAGACTTCATTGTTGATTGGGTCTGGTACTGGCGATGGCAGAAGGACATCACAGCAACATCAATAAGGTGGGTTCAGCGGTGAGATATATGACTGACGTTGGTGACTCCGGCGCAAGTGACAACAAGGCAGTGGTGGAGGAGTATTGGCCTAGAAGCAAAGGTGACACCTGAGGATCAGTAACTTCGATATTGACTGGGTCCAATGTAGATAGCACAAAGCAGTTGCAGGTGTCCTTGGTGATGAGCTGGTTCAGGACTGGGCAACTCTCTCCAAGCTGTGTCTTTTTTTCCATATTCTTAAATTATTCAAAATGGTGCCAATTTGTGGCAACAAATGAAAGCTTTTCATTGTATTTTGTAATTTTTCAGTAAAAATACATTTGGCAATAAAAATCAAGATCCATTCAATGTAGTGGTTAATTTGTTCACTTCTACATTTGTTTTTCTTTTTAGCTGCTTTTGGGAAAAGAATTGATGCCCAATAGGCATGTCCTTTTATCTGATGGGCACAAGGATAATTAATTTGGACAATGACTTAACATCAAAATCTTAGCCATGTTATATTCATTGCTATTAACTTCCAGAGTGATGGTGGCAAGTGTTTTTTATAATACTGTTTTAATCTGTTAACTTGTATCGTGTATGTTGAATAGGTCATAGTTTATTTTTCAAACAGAAAGTAGTACAGCAGCCAACGAGAAACCTGTTGCTGTCGAGGAATATTATCTACTGAAGATATTGGAACAGTACAATTACCTCCTCTCTTCCCCTCAATGTTGCAATCCAGTTCGATTATCTTTCTTATTACAGCAAACGGTTTGTTTTAACCAGCAGCTTATCAATCAGCATTCTTGATAAACTGCCAAATTTGCCTCAAATACTATAATATCCAAATATTTATGCTGTAAATAAAGTATAAATGATATGTATGCTCCTTGCATTACATTTTTATTACTTGTTTACTTTGATTTTGGGTGTGTTGATCTTTGTACAGAGGTTTTTTTGAGGGATGTTGATGTCTAGAAGCTCTCTTGGTCAGGTTTTATTGTAGTAATATGTACCTCTTGAACAGAATCATAGAATCCTTAGTGTGTAAAGAGGCTTTTCAGCCATTGATTCCATACTGACCCTCCAAACAACATCCAATCCAGACCCAGCTCTCCACACCCCATCCCCATAACCCCCCATTTACCACGCCCAACCTGCACATACCTGAACAGTAAGGTGTAATTTAGCATGCGCATCTTTGGACTGAGGGAAGAAACAGAAACACCCAGAGGAAACTCACGCAGACACAGTCCAAAGATATGCAGGTTAAGTGGGTTGACCATGTTAAGTTGCTCATAGTATTCAGGGATTTGTAAGTTAGGTGGATTAGCCATGGGAAATGCAGGGCTACAGGGATGGTGGGCAGGTTTGTCTGGGTGCGATGCTCTTTGGATTGTCAGTGTGGATTTGATGGTTGAATGGCCTGCTTCCTTACTGAAGCGATTCTATGATTCTAAGTTGATTTCTAAATATAAATGCATTACCCAGGGTTGATAATGGAGAATGGATTTCTTCTTTCTTGCATCCAGAGTCTTTAACAAACATTTGAGTTAGGTATTCACCGCCATATACAGAGGAAGTCTGTCTCAACTCTGCCATAGTCCCAATCCAGAAGGTCACCCCTTTCTCCAAGCTAACATTTTTCTCCCAATTGTCCTCATCCATCCACAGGGTAGTTTTTAAACTGTAGGCTTGTGCTTATTAGAAACTGGATTAAGATTTCTTCAGTGTGTTTTATATAAATCCCTAACAGCTTAAAGATGGGGAGCATTTACCCGAATGGTCTAGACTGGATTTTCAACACTGGACCTTGTGGGCAAGTTTAGTAATTTCAAGTTTCAGGTGTTCTAAGATTGGCTTTTTTTATTTTAATGTTTGTGGTTGCAGTTTTCTCTATATGTCAGTATGTTTACTTTTTGGTTCCATTCTCCATATTCTTCAAAACTTATTAAAACTGATCATTAAAGTTATTTCGTGTATGATTCTGTTGAATTCCTAAAGTGACAATATCTTGTATGGCAGACTACCTCGAAGTTCAGTTACTAGAATTTTGTTTCGGTCAGTCTTTGCTTACTTGAGAAAAGTACAGTTAATTAACGCAAAGAAATTGTTGGAAAGTAATGGGATCAGGAAGAGAATGATTCTCAGTATAATCATTACTTATCTAAAGAAATCTGTGTTCTTATTTGACATTCTTTCCACACTGAAATCAATCTGGATCTTAATGGCTAAAAAGATAAAATGCATTCAACATATGTTGGCAGTCTTCACTAGAAGTGTGAAAGATACCAATGTAAAATTGAGACCACATTAATTTTGCAGCACTAAATTAACTCTCACTTCCTTGAAAATTTATGGAAGTTACTGTGGGCAGCCCCTAATTAGTAGCAAATAGCAAATTCTCAGTCAGTTCAAAATCTTTGATTACCTGCATGAAATACTGTACAGCGTAATGTTAGAGAAAATATTTTATGGATGAGCAAGTGAATGCTAAATTGTGGCTGAAAATTCCATCAAATGACAAACTAAAGATATTACTTCAAGATGATATTTGTCTCCCAGGGATAACACTTGTGGTATTTACAGTACCTTGATATTGGTATTTTTGTAATGTAACTCTGAGCTCCCGTCGTCAGAAGCCTCTCAACGTTTCTTTACAAGGCTACAATGTATCAACTTTACTCTGATACAGATTGCTGAATTTGGGGGGCATTTGCATGACCATTGATTTCAACTAATGACTCCATTAAAGGTGTCCTTTCTTAGGTTCAGAAGAGGGCTGGATGTTCAGTACTGAGTTCAAATTAGTGATAGGATCCTCAACTGATGGTAATGGTAGCAATCAAGATGGCTTGAAATCATACAGGAAATGACTTGTCACCTTGCTGGCAGCTGCCCACAGTTATGAATTGTAGAATCTCCTATAGTGTGGAAGCGAGTCATTCAGCCCATCAAGTCCACATCAACCCTCTAAAGAGTGTCCCACCCAGACCCACACCCCAACCCTATCCCTGTAACTCTGCATTCCCCATAGCTAATCTACCAAGCCTGCACATTCCTGGACACTATGGACAATTTAGTTGGCCAATCCATCTAGCCTGTACATCTTTGACTGCGGTGGAAACTGGAGTACCTGGAGGAAGCCCACAAATTCACTGGGAGAATGAGCAAACTCCACAGACGGTTGCCCAAGGAATTGAACCCAGGTCTCTGCAGCTGTGAGGCAGCAGTGCTAGCCATAACGCCCTATTAATGGATTAATAGATTATATCATAGATAATCTTGTACAGCCTCTTGTCTGTGATAAGAAATTTTTCAATCAACTTGCCATAAAATTTTGAATTTGCTGCATTTGTTTTAAGTGTCTATGTTGTGGAGGTGGTACCACAGTGATAATGCACTGGAGTTGTAACCTAGATCCCCAGCCCATCATTCTTGGGATGCCTGTTTAAACCCCACATGTGGAATTTGCATTCCATAAAAAAATAAGTTAAAAGCTGGCCTAATAACCATGTAACTATTACCAATTATTGTAAAAGCTATCTGGTTCACTAATGACCTTTTATGGAAGGTAACGTCACTTTGAGCTGGTTCCAGATCCACATTAGTGTGGTTGACTCCTTACTGCCTTCTGAAATGGCACAAGCCACTCCATTCAAGGGTAATTAGGAATGAGCAATAAATCCTGCATTAACGATGATGCCCAGATCCTGAGAGAAAAAAGGAATAAAAAGTGCTTCACAGCAATGATGCATCAAATTACTAATGTGTATTTTTAATTTAAAAATATGGTAGCCACTTTAAGCATAGCAAGCTTTCACAAACAGTAATTTAATAAATTACTAGTCATGTGTCAACTAAGGATAAACAATGGACAAGACCTCTATCTTTTGTCAATAGTGCAACTTTATATGGCCTCAGTAATGTTGATCCAAACAACAGCACCTCTGATTAGTGCAATGTATTCATATAGTCAGTGTTGTCTAGCGTAAATCTACAGGAATAAGACTTGAACCGACAATCTTATGACTCAAGTGGGAATATGATCACTGAGACATGTACGTGTGTTATGTGTAGTTGTAGATGCCTCTAGTTACAGCTGGTTGCTTGATACAATGCACATTTTATGATAAGATCATGGTTTTTCCTGTTAACCTTTAGTCATTATTTTAAAATCCATTTATGGGATATGACCATCACTGGTTGTGTCAGCATTTATTGCCCATCTCTAATCTTCCTGTGTCTGAGTGGCCTGCCTAGCCCGTTTGAGAAAGCTATTAAATATGCTGAGAGACTGGAGACAAACATAAACTCAGCCAGGCAAAGAAGGATATTAGTGAATCAATCAGCTTTTACAAAAGTCGACAGTGGTTATGCAGTCACCATTAAACCAGCTTGTATTTCAAGACTTTTACTGAATTGAAACTCCATCTTCTATGGTGGGATTAGAATCCTTGTCCCACAACATTAGCTTGGGCATCTTGAGTTGTTTAAAAATGTGTTGCTGGAAAAGCGCAGCAGGCCAGGCAGCATCAAAGGAACAGGAGAATCGACATTTCGGGCATAAGCCCTTCTTCAGGAATCTTGAGTTGTTAGTGACTTTACCTTAATGCTACTGTGTCTCCCTCTCTACATTTGCAGCAAAAGTAAAATTTATTATAACAACATAACTAGAATTTGTCATTTTAAAGTGTACACTGTACTATAATGTTACAGTTTAGGTCTAAAATGTTTTATAAATGGGTTTTGAAACTGACTATCTGAATTATAGACCTAGACCTTAATCCTTAAAGTATGTAACATTGAATAAATATATTCACTGTATATTGAAGTAGTTTAAGGAGGGCTACCTAGGGGTGGTATGGTGGCTCAGTGGTTAGCACCGCTACCACACAGTGCCAAGAACCCAGGTTTTATTCCACCCTCAAGGGACTTCCTTTGTGAAGTTTGCACGTTTTCCCTTGTTTATGTGGGTTTCCTCCAGGTGGTCCAGTTTCCCCCCTCAATCCAAAGATGTGCAGGTTAGGTGGATTGGCCATGCTAAGTTACCCACAGTGTCCATGGATGTGCAGGCTAGGTGGATTAGCAGTGAAAAATGAATGGTTACAGGGATAGAGTAGGAGGAATGGGTCTGGGTCGAATGCTCTTTGGATGGCTGGTGTGGAGCAGATGGGCTGAATGGCCTCCTTCCACGCTGTAGGGATTCTATCTATCTATGGTTCTCTGATCATCCACTATCACTTGTGATCTATATTAAAGCTGGCTAATGGCTAAGTGTGACTTGCGAATTCCAGTTAGTTTGTGTACACCAGAACAATGCTTCACTATCCAAAATGTGTTAAATTTGAATGTAGCTCACTTAACTTTATTTTGTTTTCAGCACTTTCATATTGTTAAATGATAATTTGGTATTCCTTAAATATTTTAACTATAATGTCTTCATGTCACTTTTCCTGTCCATTGTTTTTTTTAATTGTGTATCCTAAAAAAAAATGAGTAGACAATATGGAAATGTACTAAAAAAAGGTGTAAAGAAACTCTTGCATGTCCATGTAGAGACAAAGTTGGACTCTGGCTGTTTCATTCCAAGTGTTTGCCCAATGGGCAAATAATCCACCATAGAATGGGTGAATTCTGTTGCAGCATTCAATGATGTATTGTGCTATTTTGTTATAGACCTACTTTTGGGCAGCTTGAATAGGAAAAGGGAAGATAGATCCCTTTGCCTTTGCATTGCATGCCCCCGCTTCCTCCAGAAAATAATTAATTTGAGTATAAGAGAGCTAGCAGGTTATGTTAAAATTGTACAAGACTTTGGTTTGGCCGTATTTAGAATATTGTGTACAGTTCTGGTCGCCACATTACCAAAGGATGTGGATGCTTTGGAGAGGGTGCAGAGATGGTTTATGAGGATGTTGCCTGGTATGGAAGATCCTAGCTATGAAAGGAGGTTGAGTGGGTTACGATTGTTTCCATTAGCAAAAAGGAGATTGAGAAGGGACCTGATTGAGGTCTACAAAATCATGAAGGGTGTAGACAGGGTGGATAGACTTGAGCTTTTTCACAGGGTGGGGGATTCAATAATGATAGGTCACGTGCTGAAGGTGAGAGGAGAAAAGTTTAAGGGGGATACATATGGAAAGTACTTTACACAAGGATGTTAGATGCCTGGAACACGTTGCCAGCAGAGGCAGGCACGGTAGATTCATTTAAGATGCGTCTGGACATATGAATGAGTAGGTGGGGAGCAGAGGGATACAGATGCTTGGGGATCGGGTGATAGGTTTAGACAGTGGATTTGGATCGGCTCAGACTTGGAGGACCAAAGAGCCTGTTCCTGGACTGTAAATTTTCTTTGTTCTATAAACCTTTTAACAAATGCATGCTCTTTTTAACAGACATGCTCTTTTTAACAGACATCCTTTTTTTAACAGACATCCTTTTTTTAACAGACATCCTTTTTTTAACAGACATCCTCTTTTAACAGACATCCTCTTTTAACAGACATCCTCTTTTAACAGACATCCTCTCCTGAAAGCATATTCTGGGATCCAGTTTGGTGAACACATTTCAGTTCCTTGTCTAGTTGACCATTATGATGTGTTGGCCTCCACCAGTTAAACTGTCATGGTTACATAACCTTGTGTCACTCAAACAGCCACCCTTGCTGATTACAGTGCCCCAGTTGTACACTGTACAGATCACACAAGTATCTTCCTTGTCAATGTGATGAAAAGGAGACTGAAATATTGAGCCAAACACATTTTTTTAAAAATTGAATTATACACTACCACTTAGTCTGAAGGGTTTTTGGGATTTCAGATTTTCATTACCTTGTAAAAGTAGAAATTGCCATCCATAAGTTGTACCAATGTATTCTTGATTTTACTTTCATGAATTTAACGTTCAGTGTTATTCTCAACTTTATTTCTGCAGAAAAATCATCAAAGCAGAAATGGAGCAAAAGTAAGGTTCTTGCTGTTGAAGAAAGAAAGGTAACTTAGATTTTTTAATGTCAGTGGTGTAGAATTTGATCACTTTTGTATTTGGTCTTTTCAACTAACTTTTTCCTTTTTAAAAGCACAACCATCTAAATTTCAAGATGAAATATTCTTCGCAGCAATCAGCATTGAATACTAGTCAAGTGCAGCCATTGCCTGGTTATAAGGTACCAGATTCCCAGCAGATGCATAGACAATCTGCTTTGTTCAGTAGTCAGCAAACAAAGATACAGCTTTCTAAGTCTCAGCAACTTGTGTCATTAAAAGAGCCAGCACGGATCATTATTTCACCTCAAGGTAATGATTTTGCTTTGTTATAGTCAGTTTGAGTTCTATTATGGAGTATGATTTGAAGATTTAATAGGATGAGCTGATATGCTTTGCATTTTTAAATTTGCAACTTTATTACAACAAAAAGCTGTAAATTATTCCAATTTCAGAAGACATTTCAAGGCCCTTACCAATTAACTCTTTCAGTAATGATTATACTTTCTACTTTAACATCAGAGCAAATTATGTTGCCCAATTTGTTTGCATCTAGTGAAAATTTAGCTTTAGTGGTAGCAAAAGTCAAATTTTGTAGAAGGTAGAAATCTTAAATACAAACAGAAGTGCTGGAGAAATCCAACAAGTCTGGTAGCACCAGTGGAAAGATCTCCTCTCCCTGTCAAGTGTTTTTAAAAAAACACAATTTTCTAGCTCCTTTCAGTTCTGAAGCAGTCATGCAGGACCCAAAACATTAATTTTGTTTCTCTCTCTGCAGATACTGCTAGATATGCTGAGTTTCTCCAACATGTTTTGTTTTTGAGGGATGATGGTTTGAATCTGACGGAGTAGCGCTTTGAAAACTAGTGATTTTAAATAAACCTGTTGGGCTATAACATGGTGTTGTGTGACTTCTAACTTCGTCATTTGTTTGTGGAATGTAGGTGTCACTGTCATTTGACTTATTATCCTTCCTTAATTGCCCTGACGAAGTTGGTAATGAGTTGTTTTATCTTAAACTGTTGTTGTCCATGGCGCAGATAGACCCACAGTGCTGTCCAAAAGGACAGTCCAAGATTTGGGAGGTAGTCATTCCATTCTTGAAATAATGATGATGATAGAACATAGATCAGCATAGGAGTGGCCCTTCGCTGCACAATGTGCCAAATATGACACCAAATTAAATTAATACCTTCTGCCTGCCCTTGGTCCATATCACTCCATTCCTTGAATATTCATGTGCTTATCGAAAAGTCCATTAAATGCCCCAATCATATCTGCCTCATCCACCACCCCTGGCAGTGTGTTACAGCCATCTATCACACTTTTTTTAAAAAAAACACTTTTTTTCCTTCACAGCTCCTTTCGAATGCTTCTCCCCCTCACCTAAAATACATGCCACCTAGTATTAGACATTTCAACTCTAGGATAACATTTGTCAACCCTATCTATGCATCTCATAACTTTTATAGACTTCTATCAAGTCTCCCCTCAGCCTCTGCCACTCCGTAGAAAGCAACCCTAGTTTTTCTAGCCTCTCCTTTATAGCTCATAACCTCTAATCCAGGCAGCGTCCTAATAAGTCTCTTCTGCACTCTCACCAAACCCTCTACATCCATCCTATAGTGTGTCAACCAGACTTGAATACAATATTCTGTGTGGCCTAACCAAAGTCATGTAAAGCTGCAATATGATATCCTGACTCTTGAATTCAATGCCCTGACCAATAAAGGCAAGCACGCCATATGCTTCCTTTACCACCCTACCTACCTGCATGGCCACTTTGAGGGAGTTATGGACTTGAACCCCAAGATCCCTCTAGATCAGTGCTATTCAGGATCCTACTATTAACTGTAAGCTTTTTCTTAATTGTTTCCTTAACATTCTGGTCTCCTTCCTATTGGAAGGATGTAGTGAAACTTGAAAGGGTTCAAAAAGATTTACAAGGATGTTGAGCTATAGAGAAGTAGTTGAATAGAATGGGACTGTTTTTCCTGGAGCGTCGGAGGCT
Source organism: Chiloscyllium plagiosum (assembly GCF_004010195.1). NCBI lineage: Eukaryota > Metazoa > Chordata > Chondrichthyes > Orectolobiformes > Hemiscylliidae > Chiloscyllium > Chiloscyllium plagiosum. The sequence continues at coordinate 17,429,282 of NC_057720.1, forward strand.
GAGGGGTGACCTTATAGAGGTTTTTAAAATGAGGGGTGTGGATAGGATAAATGGACAAAGTCTTTTCCCTGGGTTCAGTGATAGGGTTTAGGGTGAGAGGGAAAAGATATGGAAGAGACCTACAGGGCAACTTTTTCACAGTGTGGTATGTGTATGGAATGAGCTGCCAGAGGAAGTGGTGGAGGCTGGTACAATTGCAATATATAAAAGGCATTTGGATGGGTATATGAATAGGAAGGGTTTGGAGGGATATGGGCCGGGTGCTGGCAGGTGGCACTAGATTAGGTTGGGATATCTTGTCAGCTTGGACGAGTTGGACCGAAGGATCTGTTTTCGTGTTGTGCATCTCTCTGACTGTATTTGCTCTCTCAAAGTGCAGCACCTCACACTTGCCTGGCTTGACCTCCATCTGACATTTCTCCACCCAAGTCTATAATTGATCTATATTCTGCTGTACCCTTTGACAACCTTCTATATTATCCAGAACTCCACTGATCTTTGAGCTTTATTTAAACTTTAATCTTCTTTGATTACTTGGCCTTTTGGGCTGAATTTCAAATCTATTTAATGTCTGAGGTTGGCAATGAGAAAAATTCACTGAATTTGCAATTTGGGTAGAAGAAGTTTTGTAATTTTTGTGAGGATGACCACTCTTGCTCTGTAGGCTGAAGTAAAAACATTGGATGGAATCTTGTAGAGGGGCATCTCAGTGATATGGGCTAAAGCAAGATCTATGGCAGAATTGGGTGACGTGCATTGAGGCCCATCTTGACATGGTGATCATCTCACTCCATCATTTGAGCTTTTCGCAGGCACCATGGCATGATTCTCAACACTCAGCAGTGAGATGCCAACAACAAACCAGCGCATCCTCCTGGCAGAAGCAGCTCATCACTGGCTCCAAACAGCCCATTGCGCACACTAGGCAGCAGCTGCTGGAGGCATGATGCATGGATGCCAGTCGTAAATGCCTCTTGTCCAGTGGTATCCAACACCTGCCAGCCATCATGGCATCTCCTTGACAGAATGGCGGGGCTCTCACAAGGTAGAGATGGAAATGTGTTGCTGGAGAAGCGCAGCAGGTCAGGCAGCATCCAGGGAACAGGAGAATCGACGTTTCGGGCATTAGCCCTTCTTCAGGAATGAGGAAAGTTTGTCCAGCAGGCTAAGATAAAAGATAGGGAGGAGGGACTTGGGGGAGGGGCGTCGGAA
>NC_057720.1:17430608-17441653 GCF_004010195.1 Chiloscyllium plagiosum
CCTTCATAATTTTATATGTTTATACAAGATCCGCCCCCCTCATTCTTCTGAATTCCAATGACTATAATCCCAGTCTACTCAGCCTCTCCTCATAAGCCAATCCCCTCAACTCCGGAATCAACCTAGTGAACCTCCTCTGCACCCCCTCCAGTGCCAGTACATCCTTTCTTAATTAAGGAAACTAAATCTGCACACAGTACTCCAGGTCTGTCCTATCACCCTCACCTTGACCTTTTTCCACCTATCACATTTCCGACGCCCCTCCCGCAAGTCCCTCCTCCCTATCTTTTATCTTAGCCTGCTGGACAAACTTTCCTCATTCCTGAAGAAGGGCTAATGCCCGAAACGTCGATTCTCCTGTTCCCTAGATGCTGCCTGACCTGCTGCGCTTCTCCAGCAACACATTTCCATCTCTAATCTCCAGCATCTGCAGACCTCATTTTCTCTCACAAGGTAGAGGCAGGCATACTATGGTGCTGCAAGGCACTTTTCACAGATGGACGGAGCCCAACTCGCAGAGTGGACCAAGCTGTATTTGAGGGCTGCTTCTTTGTGTTCTCCGTGCTTGCTCATTTTGCACCTACCTGCCAAAGGCTGTCATTACTACTCTTTAAGAGGCTTTATTAGCACAGCTGCACTCAGTATTGGAATTTCTTTTTGGAGGAGGGAGTAGAGAAGGCACATCTTGTTGTACAGTACATTGACATGGCAAAGTAACACCTGCATGTGCCAGCTGTCTGAGCAGCAAGTACACTGTTTATTCAGTCAAATGGGCATGGCAGAAACTGCTGGGAGCTAATTCTCAGTCGGTCAAGGGGATTGTTGGTACCGTCAGTCATGGGTACAGTCCACACAGTCTCTTTTTTTTATGATTCTGTTACAATCAGTCATCTGTTGGAATGTGCAAGGTCTGAGAATCTGTCCCAGCACAGTTCAGAGAGAGGGGGTGGTTTGTCATGGGTCTGGTCAGTCATGTCCAGGGACTGTTCGGCAGTGTTGGTCACAGGTCAGAGATGATTACAGTCTTGGTGTCTAATTGTCAGCATTTCTGAAGGGTTGAGGGGTGTAGGGGTATTTGGAGCTGCAGGGGAATCAATCATAGGGGAAAGAGTTGAGGCAGTTGGATGAAGGTACAGGGATGGTAAAGCCGAAACACTTATAGTTATGAGGATAAACGTAGTGACGAAAACTCGGGAAATCAACTTCCCAGCTTGGCGAGCATACCCATAACTATAACAACTGGCACCCGAGCTACTGATCTTAATGCAAACCTTGTTACAATACACCTTTTCATAGGCTCTGGATACCTCAAAGCAATCTACAGTCAATTACTTATTGAAGTGTAGTCTGTCTTGCAGTATAGAAACTTGCCAGCATTTTGCTATTTGAAACAATGATGGAGAATTTATTGGAGCAACTTGTAGTGAGCATTGAAGTTTTTCTTTCCGCATTGTTTGACAACATATTAATTTTGTGCTGAAAATTTATCTAAGTGCATACTGCTGTCGATAGAAATGTTACATGAGCATCGCACAGGAATTAGATGTTTGTTTGTTGGAAAGATATAGGTGATGTTGGATAGGCCAGCATTTATCATCCATCCCTGATTTCCCAGGAGAATTTGGTGGTGAGCGCCTCCTTGATTTTCTGCAATCCATATAATGGAAATTTAGTGGGGCATCTAAGGCTTCAGTGAATAGTGGAACCAGTAGTCTACCTGCTTAGCATGCTTGTTCCCTTTCTACTGTACTATTTAAATGTATTTCCAACATGAAGTCAGTGGGCCTAATAGCCTCCTTCTGTGCTATAAATGACTGACCATTTCCTTGTTTTCCTAAAGGACTTGCAAATCTTAGCAGGATTTATACACTTAATGGTAAGGTCCTAGGGAGTGTTGCTGAACAAAGAGACCTTGGAGTGCAGGTTCATAGCTCCTTGAAAGTGGAGTTGAAGGTAGATAGGATAGTGAAGAAGGCGTTTGATATGCTTTCCAGCAACACATTTTCAGCTCTGATCACCAGCATCTGCAGTCCTCACTTTCTCCTTTTACGAGGATGTTGCCAGGGTTGGAGGATCTGAGCTACAGGGGGAGGCTGAACAGGCTGGGGCTGTTTTCCCTGGAGCGTCGGAGGCTGAGGGGTGACCTTATAGAGGTTTATAAAATTATGACTGGCATGGATAGGATAAATAGACCAAGTCTTTTCCCTGGGGTCGGGGAGTCCAGAACTAGAAGGCATAGGTTTAGGGTGAGAGGGGAAAGATATAAAAAGAGACCTAAGGGGCAACTTTTTCACGCAGAGGGTGGTACGTGTATGGAATGAGCTGCCAGAGGATGTGGTGGAGGCTGGTACAATTGCAACATTTAAGAGGCATTTGGATGGGTATATGAATAGGAAGGGTTTGGAGGGATATGGGCTGGGCGCTGGCAGGTGGGACTAGATGGTGTTGGGATATCTGGTCGGGATGGACTGAAGGGTCTGTTTCCATGCTGTACATCTCTATGACTCTATGGCTTGTTTCCTTTCATAACTCCCCCTATTGAGCTTGCATCCTGATTACAGTATTTGTGATATTCTTTGTAAACTGTGCTCTTAACAAAGTATTAAAGTAAATGTGCAACCCTAACTTCCTTATTTTTCACAGTGCAAATCTAATTCCTGGCAATTATGGGAGGTTGATATCATGCTGTGTTTTTTTTAAAAACAAGATTCCTGCCATAGTAAACTGTAACAATTTGCAGCTTGTGGTGCATTGCAGTTCTTCCTTGACATGCAATACTATGCTTTCCTTTATCACATTAATAGCTTGTGCCATGAACTTAACATTGGCCCAGAATTTTCTCAAAGCACTGTTTATGGTATTCACCTACAGTGTTTAAAATGTTATTTTTGAACCTATTAAGCTCCTGCTTTCCAACTTGAGAAGCTTCAGCCTCTTTAATATTCCTCCAAGTTCCTCCTCGTACTTAATATCCACTCTGTATACCTCTTGTATGCTTTTTTTGAGAATCCTGTTGTAAATTTTCATTTGAGTAATCAGTTGTGGCAATGTTCAAACGTTCAAAGAAACCTAGAAAGTCTACAAATTTTACAAGTTTGTTCTTGGAATTTGAACAGTGCTGGACACACACGTTAGGAACAAATTACTGCAGATGCTGAAATCTTTACTGAAAACTCTAAAAATGCTAGAGATCACAGCGGGTCAGGTGGCATCCGTGGAGAGACAGCGGGCTAATGCTTCAAATCTAGACTCTTCTTCAGAGCTAAAATCAAGTTGTTACCTGTCCCTGTCAGTTGAACAAAATGGTTTCTAGACCACCTTGCCGTTGTTAGGTGTCAACCACATCATGTAAGCAAGAATGATATGTCTAGATTATATTTTGGAAAAAGCACAAGTTCCTTTCTCTAAAGTGGATTAATGAACTAATTAGATTATCTGACAATGCAATTGTTTTTCTTCTTTAAGCTTTTCTCAAGTACGATTCTCCAAATTATCACCACCACTCCACTGGGTAATTGCCTGGCAGAAGTTCATTTGACTTCTGATGTCTTCATATGTGGAATTTTATGTCGGTTATGGAGCCAGTGTTGAATGTTGCAGCCTATACTTTATCTATTGGCAACTCCTTAGGAATGGTAATGGAATAACTGCCCTGATTTTGGAACTTCAAGTTTAGCACGTAGGTGGGGTTGTATTTTATATTGTATTGCTTCTTGTACTTTGGAATTTCAGTGGCACCTTTTTGTCAAAGCTTTGCTTTCGTCTTTCCTTTTTCTTTTACACTTTTCAGGCTAGCTCACCACAACTATCAAGACTTGGCCTATGTTTAAAAGTGTTGTTTTGTCACTATCTGTGCAGCAAGGGTTCAGGAGTAGGCGGCATGGTGGCACAGTGGTTAGCTCTGCTGCCTTACAGTGCCAGAGACCCAGGTTCAATTCCCACCTCAGACAACTGTCTGAGTGGAGTTTGCACATTGTCCCCATGTCTGCGTGGGCACCCTCCCGGTGCTCCAGTTTCCTCCCACAATCCAAAAATGTGCAGGTTAGGTGAATTGGCCATGCTAAATTGCCCGTAGTGTTAGGTGAAGGAGTAAATGTAGGGGAATGGGTCTGGGTGGATTGCTCTTCGGAGGGTCAGTGTGGACTTGTTGGGCTGAAGGGCCTGTTTCCACACTGTAAGTAATCTAATTTTTAAAAAAAGTAGCAGATACATGGGGAAAACCACTGCTACAAGTTCTCCTTACCATCCTGACTTGGAAATATGTAACCGTTTCTTCAGTATTAATGGATCAAAATCCTAAAACGACCCTCAAATGGCATAGTGGGTCTACCTGCAGCACGTGGGCTGTAAAGGTCAAAGAAGGCAGTTGATCACTAGGGTAGGGCAGTAAATGCTGGTCCAGCCAGCGACACCCAAATCCACGAGTGAATAACACCAAAGTCACGATGCATATTGCAACAGCCTGAAATGCAATAGCAGTGGTCATTAATTTCACCTTCTCCAATTCAGCAATTGCAAAGGCAGAACCATGTTCCAGCCCATCCATATATTTAGGGCAGCACGGTGGCACAGTGGTTAGCACTGCTGCCTCACAGCACCAGAGACCTGGGTTCAATTCCCACCTCAGGCGACTGACTGTGTAGAGTTTGCACGTTCTCCCCGTGTCTGCGTGGGTTTCCTCCGGGTGCTCCAGTTTCCTCCCACAGTCCAAAGATGTGCAGGCCAGGTGAATTGGCCATGCTAAATTGTCCGTAGTGTTAGGTAAGGGGTAAATGTAGGGGTATGGGTGGTTTGCGCTTCGGCGGGTCGGTGTGGACTTGTTGGGCCGAAGGGCCTGTTTCCACAGTGTAAAGTAATCTAATCTAATCTTAGCTGTGAATAGCTTTTCAGTCTAGAAGGTTTCCTTTTTTTTTTTCAAGCAGTTGTATCCTTTGGAAGTTCTTTCCACTTGTGATGTAAAAGCTGATTGCATATCCAAGCTGAGCTGGATGTCAGTCAAATTTTTTTCCTACAGTTTTTGCTGGTAGCATTTTGCTTAATAAAAAATCTAAGTTGTGAAAAAGTCTTGCATTAGCAGATTCTGTCATTTATTCCTGATGCAGAGCAGTCCATTCACACTACATTTGTTAACTTGTCTTAAATTATGGATGGATAGGTGAAACCTGAGTTTGAGAGCAGTTAATATTTAGGCAGGTTTTTATTCTTTTATGTGATATCAGGGTTTGTTGTTCATCTTTAATTGTTGTGGAAATCGTGGTGAGTGCCATCTTGAATTGGCACAGATACATCCACAGTACTGCCAGGATGAGAGTTCTTTTGAGGAAATGTCTCATCTTTAACCACAGTTGCAGATGGAAGTTTTTCCAACTTGAGTACAATGAGCTGTAATAAAAGCAAAATAGTGCCTTTACTAGTCTTGCATTGGAAAGCCACTTACTGATGCAAAGGAAGGGAACAAAAGTAACTAGCCATTTAGAAAACTGTCTGCTCACTTGATATTGATTTCTTTAAACGTTTGAAACTGCTTTAGTCAATAATTCTAATTTCAATTTTAACTATTTAATTGAAATATCAAAAAAATGTTCGTCATGCCTGATTTAACATTTGATTTCTTGTTTTTAAGGACTTCCTGCAGTTGTGTCCCCATTGCATTCACCTCCTTTGTTGAAATTTAAATGTCTGCCAGTGAATCTTTCTCATCCATCCACCTATGTCAAAGTAAAGTAAAATCAGTTCATGTTGTATTTGGTTTTTTTCTTAAATGCATTTTAAATCAGCATAAATCTTAAAGAAAATAGTTTACCAAGTGTTCCTTTCCAGGAACCAAAGTCGCCAGAAGAGGAATCTAATAAATTAGCAATTAATCAAACCAAGCCACCTCTTGAAATATCCAGTGACCAAATGCCAGTCATGCAACAACAAAGTAAGTTTGGTGTTTCGTATGTATAGTTGTTCATTGAATGTGCAAGTTCAAATATATAATCTGTTGTGTTCTAGAACTAAATATGGCAGATTAATCAGCAAACAATCTTAACAGTATAGGTGGCTGACCAATTTATCCTTCTCCCCAGCATAGATACGCTTGAATTCATATGGCAAAAATAAGTCAGGAATGGGAATTTAGAAGTAAATTTGAAATCTTAAAATTCCAAATTTACACTAGATATCAATCTTCCTTTATAAAAGATAGTTGGCGTACGTGAAAACTATAATTGTATCACAGAATGGAATAGAATTAGCTTTTGTTTGGAATGGAATGTTTTTGCCTGGTGAAGTATGGCAATGCTAAAAGAATATTTAAATCAACTTTGATATTATTTCATATCCTTGAAAGCCTTGACCAATTGTAAGAAATTTTGTTTGGAACATTCCTGCTGGATCAGAAAGGAAAACGCCACCCAGTATTGCTGGAGAAACTCCTGGTCCAGCAGGATCTGTGGAGTAAAAGCCGAGTTAACATTTTGAATCACAAAATTAACTCTGTTCGCCATAGATGCGAGGTAAAAACAATGACTGCAGATGCTGGAAACCAGACTCTGGATTAGTGGTGCTGGAAGAGCACAGCAGTTCAGGCAGCATCCGAGGAGCAGTAAAATCGATGTTTCGGGCAAAAGCCCTTCATCGGGAATAAGGGCAGAGAGCCTGAAGGGTGGAGAGATAAGCTGGTGGGGGTGGGAAGATAGTACTCCAGGCGTCTGGTGGTGAGGGAGCGGTGGTGGAGGAGGCCCAGCACCTCCATATCCTCGGCAGAGTGGGAGGGGGGAGTTGAAATGTTGAGCCACTGGGCGGTTTGGTTGATTGGTGCGGGTGTCTCGGAGATGTTCCCTAAAGCGCTCTGCTAGGAGGCGCCTAGTCTCCCCAATGTAGAGGAGACCGCATGGGGAGCAACGGATACAATAAATGATATTGGAGGATGTGCAGGTAACACTTTGATGGATGTGGAAAGCTCCTTTGGGGCCTTGGATAGAGGTGAGGGAGGAGGTGTGGGCGCAGGTTTTACAGTTCCTGCGGTGGCAGGGGAAAGTGCCAGGATGGGAGGGTGGGTCGTAGGGGGGCGTGGACCTGACCAGGTAGTCACGGAGGGAACGGTCTTTGCAGAAGGTGGAAAGGGGTGGGGAGGGAAATATATCCCTGGTGGTGGGGTCTTTTTGGAGGTGGCGGAAATGTCGGCGGATGATTTGGTTTATGTGAAGGTTGGTAGGGTGGAAGGTGAGGACCAGGGGCGTTCTGTCCTTGTTACGGTTGGGTGGGTTATGCGAAGGTTGGTAGGGTGGAAGGTGAGCATGCTACCATGCCTGAGTTTCTCCAGCAATTTCAATGTTTTAAACATGTATGCCTCCTCCTCACTCCCTTGAACTTAAATTTTTATGTGGCTCATCATGCTGTAAAAATCTTAAGTGAAAATTGTAGAGTGAGTTTTAAAGATTTGAATAGTATGTGAATTTCATATTTACTGTTAGATGTGTACACTGGTCCTGAGAAGCTAAGTTAATGCTTAGGGAATATCTAATTTCTTCACTGTCACCTTTTTAAAAGTCCACCTTCATTTTATTTAAGCTTGTATGTTAATTCAGCCATCATTTATGTTTTCTATATTCACGTTTAAGTTTAGGATGTTAAGTATTTTTAGATTGTGTAAATGCTTCAGTGTGACTGGCTGCCTGCTTCTTGTTAGCACTGCTGCTGCTTGTCAACTTGTCATCCAACTTGGTGACTCATTATTAGTACAGTCCAAAGGAGGAGTTCACACACTATAGATTACAAGGTCTTTATGAGCAGTGTTCTTTGGATTCATAAGTAAGTGCATCATTGCTGACTAAAATATTTATGCCCTTGTAATTTTGTTATTTTAGCATCGCTAAAATCAAACATTTTTAAAAATATTTCAGATGTGGAGGCTGCCGTTCCTGGTGAAATTAAAGAAACTGGTGACAATAAACTAGCTTTGGAGGCTAAAGCCTGCCATGTTACAAAGAAGGTGGGATTTTTATTTTCATTTTGTACATGCATTTAAATTTACTGACTGATTTGAAACATTTTCATGTCCATTTTCATGTCCATGAACTATTGAATGAGAACTTGTCTTGAAACTTATTTTGGTCTTTAACCTTTGCTGTGATGTTAAACTAAAATGTTTCCCTAGAGAGAGTCTTGACTATGCCATCAAAGCAGCAATCTTTTGATGTAATGTACGTCTTGCACTACTTGTCGTCTTAAAATAAGCCCGTCTTTGCAAAGACAGTCGGATTGTTGCTTTAAGGTCTGTGAACATTGACTCCTTAAAAGCAAAGGTGGCCAATCTTTCCAAACTAAAATGATAGAAAATTTGTATCATTCAAGTTTTCCTTTGATTTTTGTATTAATCACCTTTTGAAGAATGGAAGAGCTGGATTTTCTACAGCCATTATCTTTGCAGAAGTTGTCATATGGTTGAGGACTGCTACTTTTGTGGAAACAAATCAAATTAGTCTAATTCTTAATTTTGTTTTGGGTGATCGCATTTAAAAAGAGGGTTAAGGCCATGGAGATGATGCCAATGATATTAATTATCCAGAGAAGCTATCAAAAACTTGAACAGTTTCTTTGCTATAAGATTTTGCGAGTTGAGGTGATATGAACGATGTATTCAAGTTATGGGGTTTCTGTGAAGGTTAAATTGATTTAAGTTTGTGGACAATTGTAGGCCACATACTTTAGAATCAACAAATGAACTAGGTGCAGTTAAAAATTGTGTTCTTATGCAAAAGCACTTTACATAAAAATCTGGGAACATTTCAATAATTACGTATTTCCACAGAATGCTGTGGGACTTGTGCTCTGTAAAGAGGTTGCTTACTGACATGACTTTTTAAAACAGGTTTCCATAAGCTTTGGGTTTTGTACTCTATCGCACAATAAACATTTTTTCTGTTTTCAAACCAGCTTCACTGGTGCACTTAATTTTTTAAAATCCTTTTGATTTGCCACCAGTTGAAAAATCATAATGCCCTGCAAAGCTAACATTCCAGTAGCATGTCCAGGTATGTGAGATATCAGTTTGCAGGATTACTTGAAGCCAATTTTAAGAATTCCAAAGCCGTGTGATGAAACAAACTGATTTGAATCATTTGATAGCAACCTTCAAGGTGCAGCACTTAACTCTCACATTAGGTTGCCAAGTCTACTTCCAGATCTGCATTAATATCCTAGGCAACCACAAACATTTAAAGCCACCTGTTTTACTCCCATCTTTATTGGGAACAAGTGAGGTTTTCCATTCCAGGTCTAGTTTATTGTCACGACTTTCTTTATTTTCATCAGGATGGACATCTTCCATGTCTGAAATATTTTAAGAAGGCTTCGTAAATAAAAGCATCAATTATTAACTCTAATAAGAACAGATGTGTAACTTGTTAGATCTCCAACTTCAGGCACCCGACAAAACTTTGAATATAATGAGATGTTTTATAATGTTCCCAGGCCAAACAGAATGCAAGTAGTATTAAATTAAAAACTAAGGAATTTTAGATTTTTAGATTAGATTGCTTAGTGTAGAAACAGGCCCTTCAGCGCAACAAGTCCACACTGACCCACCGAAGCACAACCCACCCAGACCCATTTACTCCTTCAACTAACACTACAGGCAATTTAGCATGGCCAAGTCACCTAACCTGCACATTTTTGGACTGTGGGAGGAAACCGGAACACCCAGAGGAAACCCACACAGGCACGGGGAGAATGTGCAAACTCCACACAGACAGTCGCCTGAGGCAGGAATTGAACCCAGGTCTCTGGCAGCAGTGCTAACCATGGAGCCACCGTGCCGCCCATGAGCATTTTCTTGTTTGTGTCTTTTCTCTCTTCCATTGTCTACATGCTTGCTCTTATGTTGTCTTCCACATTACATCATTGCCCTGTGCTATTGTACACTAGAGTGTTGTTGTTGTTATGTGCAGACATTTTTATTGATTGCTATTTCTCCAATGTGACAATTGAAATCCAATATTTACATGTTAATTAAGAAAATTAATTGAACTAAAAGACTTTGTCACTAGTTTTGAGGTTCCTTTCATCAACCCACAATGTCACAAGCTGCTTTTTCTTTGATACTAGGACATTGAGGTCAAGAATGCAAATTCGTGGGCAAATTTGGGCAAAATGACAATTACAACTCCGCCAACAATAAAATCGTCGAGTGAGAGTTTCAAATTGTTCAGAAAAGCAGCAATGGAGAAAGAACAACGTGAGAAAGCTTTGAAAGCTCAGCAAGAAATGAAAATATCCCATCTTGAACAAACTGACAATGAACAAAAGAAAATGGCTTCAGAGCAGCAACGGTAATAATTACACTGAGTGGGTTTGAACCTATAAGAATTATCTTTGCTAGCAACAGCCACCTTCTGAATGTTCTTGCTTCTTGCGAATATGGGAGCAGGACTTCACCATTTCAGCCCATCCAACCTGCCCCTCCCATTCAACACTATTATGGCTGATCAACACTTCAATACCTTTTGCCCATGCCATCCCCATAATTCTCTCTGCCATTGGTAATCAGAAATCTATCAAACCCTAGCTGAAATATACTCAAAAACTGAGGTTCACTATTCTCTGTTATAGAGAATCCTGAGTCTAAAAAAATTCTAAGGGCATTTAAATGGTCATTGGATAAACATTTGGATGATAATGGAATAGTGTATGTTAGATGCGCTTTAGATTGAGGGCCAAAGGGCCTGTACTGCACTGTGATGTTCTATGGACCTAAGCGCTACTCCCTCATTTTAAAATTGTGCCATGAGTTCTAGATTGCCCAACCAGATGAATCATACCTGCATCAACCCTGCCTGTCCCTTTTTTATATATTTTGTAAATTTCCATGAGATCACCTCACATTCTTCAAAACTTTCATAGACTCATAGAGATGTACAGCATGGAAACAGACCCTTGGGTCCAACCCGTCCATGCCGACAAGATATCCCAACCCAATCTAATCCCACCTGCCAGCACCTGGCCCATATCCCTCCAAACCCTTCCTATTCATATACCCATCCAAATGCCTCTTAAATGTT
>NC_057720.1:17444036-17484995 GCF_004010195.1 Chiloscyllium plagiosum
CAAGTTTTGCACCTTCTCTAGTAGGTACATCCACATACTGAATCAGAAAATTGTCTTGTACACACTTAAGAAATTCCTCTCCATCTAAACCTTTAACACTATGGCAGTCCCAGTCGATGTTTGGAAAGTTAAAATCCCCTACTATAACTATCCTATTATATTTACAAATTTGTTTCTCAATTTCCTTCTGACTATTGGGGGGTCTATAATACAATCCCAATAAGGTGATCATCCCTTTCTTATTTCTCAGTTCCACCCAAACCGAGAATATAGGACCCGTTTGCCCAATCTATCTTCATAGGACAGTCCTGTCATCCTGGGAACAAGTCTGATGAACCTTCATTGCACTTTCTCTATGGCAATAATATCTTCCTCAAGATAAGGAGATCAAAATTGTACACACTACTCCCACTATGATCTAACCAAACTTTTATACAATGGAAGCAAGACTTCACTACTCTTGTACTCAAAATCCCTTGCAACAAAGGGTTCTAATCAATTAGTCTTCCCAATAGCTTGCTACACCTGCTTGTGAAACTACTAAGGTCTTTTGTTACATTTATACTTACCTATCTTTCACCACTTATGAAGTACTTTGCATGTCTGTTTCTTCTTGCAAAGTGAATGACCTCACATTTTCACATTATTTTCCATCTCCCACATTCTTGTTATTCACTACATCTGTCCAAATTCTCCTGAAGCTGCTTTACATCTTCCTGTCACAAATGTGCTTGTTTAGTTTTGTATTTGCATATTTGGAAATATTACATTTGGTCTCCCAACTCCAAATTATTGATTTTGTGTGTGTGTGTGTGTGAGAACACAACTGGGGCCTAATTGCTGATCCTTGAAGTACCCCACTAATCAGTCTGCCAATATGAGAATAACATATTATACATACTCCTGTTTTCAGTCTGTCAGCTGATCATTAATCATGTAAGTACATTATTTTATATCCCATATTCTTTAATTTTTCTAACCAGCCTCCTGTGGAGAAGTTTATCAAACACTTTCTGAAAATCTAAATATGCTATCCATCAATTCTGCTTTATTGTTTTTCCAGTAACATCTTCAAAAATACTCCAAACTTGTCCAGCAGGATTTCTTATTTCGAAATACATGCTGACTATGTCCAATCAGATCATTATTATCCAAGTGTTTACTTATTGCATCCTTTGCAATAGAATCTAGTATTTTCCCTACCTGAAGAAGGGCTTATGCCCGAAACGTCGATTCTCCTGTTCCTTGGATGCTGCCTGACCTGCGCTTTTCCAGCAACACGTTTTCAGCTCTGATCTCCAGCATCTGCAGCCCTCACTTTCTCCCTACCTCTGATGTAAGGCTAACAGGTTTGTAGTTCCTGGTTTTCTCTCTCGTTCTCTTCTTGAATAGTGAGTGACATTTGCTGCCTTTCAACCCACAAGAGTCATTCCAGAATCTATTAATTTTGGAAAGTAACCTCAATTGCACCATATTTCTCTCCAGCTATCTCCTTCAGCACTCATCTAGATGAGAATAAGGTACTGGGGATTTATCAACTTTCAACCCCATTAATTTCTCCAGTACAATTTTCTTACTAATTTCCTGCTACTACTCATTCTCCACAGTCACATGGAATTATTTTTGAAGTTCTGAGAGATTTCTTGAGTCTTCCTCAGTGAAACAGTAATATTTAACTTCTCTGCCATTTCTCTATTCCGCATTATAAATTCCCCTGACATCGCCTGTAATACTATCTTTCATTTTAGCTAAGCATTTCCTTTCTGCATGCCCGTAGAAGCTTTTATAGTCAGCTTATGTATTTTACTTGACTGCACTTTTTAAAAACATTATTCATGAAAATGGGCATTGCTGACAGGATCAATGTTTATTGCCCATCCCTTATTGCCCTTGAATTGGCTAGGCCATTTGAGAGGGTAGTTAAGAATCAACTGCACTGCTGTGTGTCGGAGTAGTGTGTAGGTCAGGCCAAGTAAGGATGACAGATTTCCTTCTCTAAAGGATACTGGGTATTTACAATGGACAGTGGTTACATGGTCAACAATAAAGAAACTTTTTAAATTCCAGATTTTTTTTTTAAATTTCACAGGACTCTAACCCCAGTGTGTTAGGAACTGTGGAATACTCATCAAGTGACATTACTATTATGCTACAACCTTCGAATTTCATAATGCATTGACAAGCAATTCAGGATTGTCACCTCTGGTGGCTGTCTGTGTGGAGTTTGCAGTGCTCATTGATTGCATTCTACAATTCACTAATTTTTAAAAATTATTTATTCACTCATGGGATGTGGGTATCTCTAGCTAGGGCAGCATTTATTGCCCATCCCTAATTGCCGAGAGGGCAGTTAAGAGTCCACCACAATGCTGTGGGTCTGGAGTCACATGTAGGCCAAACCAGGCAAGGATGGCAGTTCCCTTTTTCTAAAGGACGTTAGTGAACCAGATAAGTTTTTCCAACAAGCAATGAATTTATGGTCATCATTAGACTCTTAATTCTAGATTCTTTATTGAATTCAAATTCCGCTATCTGCCATGGTGGGATTTGAATGCAAGTCCCCAGAAAATTAGCTGAGTTTCTGAATTAATAGTATAGCAATAATACCACTAGGCCATTGCCTCCCTGACATCTTCACTTGCTAATAAGATGGTTTGTTTCAGCACAAATATCAACACTGTAAAACCAGACAGAACAGAAGACTATGCTGAGCTGCAAGATGCATGTAGTTTGTCCAGTTTTCTAGTTGGCTTTATTTTAATTTATTCACAGGATGAGGGCATCCATGGCTAGGCCAACATGTATTGCCCTGAGGGTAGTTAAGAGTCAACCACGTTGCTGTGGTTTTGGAGTCAAATGTAGGCCAGACTGGGTAAGGACAACAGTTTCCTTCTCTAAAGGACCTTGATGAACCAGGTACGTTTTCCCAACAATTGACAATAGATTCATGGTCATCATTAGACACTTAATTCCAGATTTTTATTCAATTCAAGTTCTGCTATCTGCGTCTTTGGATTAACGGTCCACTGATACCACTGGACTATTGCTGTCTCATTGCTCCTTGATATTTGAAGCTGCAGAACCATAAGGTAAATGTCAAGCCTACTATAATCCAAATAAGAATGTCATTATTCATAAAAATATTACAACAGAGATGGTACTGGATATCTTCAAATACATAAAAGTGGATAAATTCCAAGGACCTGATAAGGTGTACCCTAGAACTCTGGGAAGTCAGAGAAGCGATTGCTGGGCCCCTTGCAGAGCTATTTGCATCATGGATGGTCACAGGTGAGGTACCGCAAGACTGGAGGTTGGCTAACGTGGTGCCACTATTTAAGAAAAGTGGTAAGGAAAAGCCAGGGAATTATAGATGGGTGAGCCTGTCACTGTTGGTGGGCAAGTTGTTGGCGGGAATCCTGAGGGGCAGGATTTACATGCATTTAGAAAGGCAAGGACTGATGAGGGATAGTCAGCATGGCTTTGTGTGTGGGAAGTCCTGTCTCTCAAACTTAATTGAGTTTTTTGAAGAAGGAACAGAGAACATAGAACAAAGAGGACTGATGAAGGCAGAGCAGTGAACGCGATTTATATGGGCTTCATTAAGGCATTTGACAAGGTTCCTCATGGGAGACTGTTTAGCAAGGTTAGATCTCCTGGAATACAGGGAGAACTTGCCATTTGGATACAGAATTGGCTCAAAAGTAGAAGACAGTGTGGTAGTGGAGGATTGCTTTTCAGACTGGAGGCCTTGACCAGTGGAGTGCCACAAGGATCGGTGCTGGGTCCACTACTTTTCATCATTTATATAAATGATTTGGATGTGAACCTAAGAGGTACAGTTAGTAAGTTTGCAGATGACACCAAAATTGGAAGTACAGTGCACAGCGAAGAAGATTACCTCAGTACAACGGGATAGTGATCAGCTGGGCAAATGGACTGAGGAGTGGCATGGAGTTTCGTTTAGATAAATGTGAGGTGCTGCATTTTGGGAAAGCAAATCTTAGCAAGTCTTATACACTTATTGGCAAGGTGCTGGGGAGTTTTGCTGGACAGAGACCTGGAGTGCAGGTTCATAGTTCCTTGAAAGTAGAGTTGCAGGTAGATAGGATAGTGAAGAAGGCTTTTGGTTTGGTTTGCTTTATTGATCAGAACGTCGAATATAGGAGTTGCGAGGTCATGTTGCAGCTGTACAGGACATTGGTTAGGCCACTTTTGGAGTACTGCATACAATTCTGGTCTCCTTCCTATCAGAAAGATGTTATGAAACTTGTAAGGGTTCAGAAAAGATTTACAAGGATGTTGCAAGGGTTGGAGGATTTGAGCTATAGGGAGAGGCTGAACAGGCTGGGGCTGTTTTCCTAAAGCATTGGAGGCTGAGGGGTGACCTTTGTAGAGGTTTATAATATCATGAGGGACATGGATAGGATAAATAGACAGTCTTTTTCCTGGGGTGGGGGGAGTCCAGAACTAGAGAGCATTGGTTTAGGGTGAGAGGGTGAAAGATATTAAAAGGGACCTGAGGGCAACATTTTCAGGCAGAAGATGGCGCAAATATGGAATGAGCTGCCAGAGGAAGTGATGGAAGGCATCTGGATGGGTATATGAATAGGAACGGTTTAGAGGGATATGGGCCAAATGCTGGCAAATGGGACTATATTAGATTAGGATATCTGGTCGGCATGGATGAGTTGGACCAAAGGGATTGTTTCTGTGTATAACTTTGACATAGGAGTCTTCAGTCCACCAAGTCTTCACCATTTCAATGGGATTTTAAAGATCCAATGATCTCCATCTCCACTTTGCTATCTTTTCCCCATTACCCTTGAATCCTTTACTGATTTAAAAAATGTCTGTTGCAAATTATGTGGAGTTTAGAAAATATCTTTGAGGGCTTGATCAAAGACTATGGTTTTAGGGAGTGTGTTAAGAAGATCTGAGGGTGGTAGAGGGCTAGCATGGAAGAGGGAAGAAATTTCCGCATTTGGCTTGAGTATTGGAAGGCACAGTTAGGCAAAAAGCAGGAGTAAGAATTCACAATTGATTAGAATTGGAGTAGAAAATTTGGAGAGGTGATTAGTAGTGCTGATAGATATTGGCGATGAGAAGGCATAGCTATTGAGGTGTTGAAATAATTTAAAATTTGTGCTCATGAGGAAATAGCAAATAATGTGGGTCAGCAGACATAGGATGTCATTGTCAGATTGCCTCAAAGTGTATTCGATGCTTAGCTGTAAAGTAGCTGAAGGGCAAACAAGATTTTGGAATTTTTTGAAGAGGTAACAAGTAGGTTAGACCAGGGAAACCCAGTGGATGTGGTCTATCTAGACTTTCAAAAGGCCTTTGATAAGGTGCCACACGGGAGGCTGCTGAGCAAGGTGAGGGCCCATGGTGTTCGAGGTGAGCTGCTGGGATGGATTGAGGATTGGCTGTCTAACAGAAGGCAGAGAGTTGGAATAAAAGATTCTTTTTCAGAATGGCAGCTGGTGACGAGCGGTGTCCCGCAGGGTTTGGTGCTGGTGCCACAGCTGTTCGCATTATATATTAATGATTTGGATGAGGGAACCGGGGGCATTCTAGCGAAGTTTGCCGATGATACGAAGTTAGGTGGACAGGCAGGTAGTACTGAGGAAGTGGGGAGGCTACAGAAGGATCTAGACAGGTTGGGAGAGTGGTCCAGGAAATGGCTGATGGAATTTAACGTGAGCAAGTGCGAGGTCTTGCACTTTGGCAAAAAGAATAAAAGCATAGACTACTTTCTAAATGGTGAGAAAATTAATAAAGCCAAAGCACAAAGGAATCTGGGAGTGCTTGTCGAGGATTCTCTAAAGGTAAACATGCAGGTTGAGTCCGTGATGAAGAACGCGAATGCAATGTTGTCTCTTATCTCAAGAGAGTTGGAATATAAAAGCAGAGATGTACTACTAAGACTTTATAAAGCTCTGGTTAGGCCCCATTTAGAATATTGTGTCCAGTTTTGGGTCTCACACCTCAGGAAGGACATACTGGCACTGGAGCATGTCCAGTGGAGATTCAAACGGATGACCCCTGAAATGCTAGGCCTAACATATGATGAACTGATGAGGATCCTGAGATTGTATTCATTAGAGTTTAGAACATTGAGGGGACATCCAATACAAACTTACAATAGAATGCATGGCTTGAAAAGGGTGGATGCTGGGTTTTTGTTTCTGTTAGGTGGGGATTCTAGAATCCTTGGGCACAGCTTTAGAATTAGAGGGGGTCATTTCAGAACAGACATGCGGAGACATTTCTTCAGCCAGAGAGTGGTGGGCCTGTGGAATTCATTGCCACGGAGTGCAGTGGAAGCCGGGACGCTAAATGTCTTCAAGGCCGAGATTGATAGATTCTTGTTGTCTCGAGGAATTAAGGGCTACGGGGAGAACGCTGGTAAGTGGAGCTGAAATGCGCATCAGCCATGATTGAATGGCGGAGTGGACTCGATGGGCCGAATGGCCTTACTTCCACTCCTATGTCTTATGGTCTTATGGTCTTAAGATAGTCAAAACTATCACTGTTGATTATACCTGGCCTTTGGCATCACTGATAGTATAAAATGTATATTACTGCTGATCCGAGATCTTATGAAGTGATGGATCTAGAATTGATTTCATAGGAATAGCCATTTTTAACCTATCTTAATGTTTGTCAAAGATTAAGCTAGAATTTATTGTGGTTAATGTGGTTATGTGGCTTCATCTTGAACTACTACAGTCTGTACTTTCACATTACTACACAACAAGGAGGACCAGCAACTCTGAAGGAATGGTGACCTGTCCAGATCAGGAGGGGAACCTGAAGGTCTTTGTGTTCCGAAGTACCTGCTGCTCTTACAGTCCAAAGTTAGTTTTTTTAGATTTGATACCAAATAAAACTGAGATTCTGAAGCTCATTCTACAGATAGTATCCTTAGTGGAAAGACATGAGAAGCTAAACAAGTTTGCTTTCTTCTGGATCAAATTAAGATCTGTAAACACTATTTGTAACATTTATTAGGTAACATCTGTTAGGTGGTGAATCTTTGGAATTCCTTAACCCATAGGATAGTGCAGAAAGATTACATTGAGGTAAAAATTCAGCCATAAAAAGGTTGAAGACTTGAAGCATTTTTGAGGGGCTGAATGTATTTCACCACGCTTCTGTATAATAACATTCCAGATCTTGACCACCATCTGTGGGAAGAAATTTCTTCCAAGTTTCCATCTTTTGTGTTTTTGCGAATTATGATATTTAAATCTGATACTGATTGCTGATCTACGCAACTATGAAATAGAACAAAAAAGGAGAAACTATTAAGAGTGCTCTTTTATTTTGAATACTGTATTAGTTTATTCCTTAATCTGTTTTGCTCTGAGGTTAATCCTCACTTCTCCAATATCTGTAAATAACTTTACTCCCTCATTCACTGGTATTACTGTGATAAGGTACTGCTTTATCATCTACATATCTTTTATACCTTCTGAAAATGTAGTGCACAGAATTCTACATATTATTTCAGCTGACTAATGTTTTGTGTTTCTTTGTTTTTGTATTCAAGAACCCTATTTATCAAGTCAAGTATCCCAAATGCTTGCTTAACTACTTTCTGCTTGTGTTGCAGAGAAAAAGAGAAGGAAATTATCCCAGAAGAGAGTCAAACAATTCAAGCCGAGGTCAGTGAGAAATTGACTGAGCAGAAAATGCAGGAGGAGAATGAAACACAACAAGAATCATTGGATAAAGAAAGAGAATTGGCCAGGAAAAGGGCACAAGAACGTAGAAGAAGAGAAGCAGTAAGTAGCCAAAGAGAAATATTTTCAAGACTGTTCTGCAATTTATTTCACAAATGACTAAATAGTTGATGTGACTTGTACTCTGCTCGGATGGTAGTTTTCAGGTAGTTTTTAAATCTCTAAGGAGCTGCTTCCACCACTTGTAAAAGTTGCAGAAGCACATTTCTTATTCACTGTAAGGACACAATATACAATTAATTTGTCTCCGCTGTTTCAGTCCACAGTTCAAAAGCTGCTGCTTTCAAATCATTAAGAAATTGCTCCATTTTGGTGGTACTATAATACAATGTAATGACTAGGAATCCAGGGTGATTTTTAAGAAACCACTTGCCTTAAGTCAATTAAGTTTTGACTTGGTGCATGTTATTTAATGCCATGGTACTGTGGTTGTAGAAAAATAAGTGAGTTTATCCGTAAATTTGTTTAAAAACAATCTTTTATCAACTATCTACACAAGGTGCATGACTGAATAGGATTTGCTTGTTGAAAAGCTATCGCTTCACTTGCAGACTTGGAATTTTCAATGGCATTTGTTTAGGAAAAACTGAGATATATCGACTTTATAGTGGAAAACTGGACTCTGTACTGAGGCAGCTGCTATGCAACAGTGATGAGAAGGATCAACCACTCACTTCTACATTATTGGGAAGTGTTGTTTCCTCATACAGTGCTCCAGGTACAGGAAAGATGTCAGAGAAGAGTGTGACATTTGACAGTTGTTGGAACTGAGATATAGTATAGCTGTATCAGTGTAGCCAGCAAAGAGCTGATGCTGGTGAGGAGGTGACAGACTACATGAGGGTTGTCAGTCTGTGCTGTGGTGAAAAAGCGTGGCTAAATCTAATACGATCTCCACAAAATCAACATTCATGGCATCTTTCTCCTTGCATAGACCTGCATCTACTCTTAGGTGACAGAAACTATGTCGCATCCTGCAACTTCATGCCCAGAGTATCCATGATCTGCATGTAGCCTGACCTGAAAATAGATTAGAAGATCCAGAAAATACATTTATGTCCTCTGGATGGAGTGTTCTCAAAATTTGCTGCTGAATAGAGGGGTTCAGGGCAACATTAGCTTCTCCGGAATACTAATACTAAAGAACACTGTTAATTAAAAACAATGTTCAGAATGATCCTCGCTATGGCAAGGTGTAGCATGAAAACTGCCCCTTAACCATTGAAATATATCCTGGAACTATCTTGGATGTTCAAAGTTGAAGGAGGTAAGGCTCGAGTTGCGCTTCAGTATCAGAAAGGACAAACAAACCAGTCATTATAACTAATTTAAAGCTAGTCCTCCTCCTGTTAACAAAAACATCTGAGTACCAGGAATGATCTTGCTTCTGTAATTGTTCAATCTAATTTAATCATTTTCTATACAAAACCAAAAACACTTCATTCTTAGTCACTGAGTTTTGGCATGCTCATGACCTTTTGAGTGTGTGCTCAGTCAGAAACTGAGCTGCAGTTACTGCTGAATTTTTCTCCAAAGTATGTGCAAAATTTAGCCTTTCGCTAATCGCAGTAAAGTAAAGTCCTCTTCCAACCTTCTCCCACAGCGCAACATTTCTCCCTGTTGATTTAAGGTCAGTGGTGAAATCGTGAAAACTATGTACTGTTTTAAAAATGCAGGGAGCCTGTCTTGGCAAAGTCAGATATAATGGTAGCATGCAACTTTGCCTTCACCTGAATGAAGAGAATGTTGTGAGCTGGGATCACAAACTGAAAAATTAAAGCCATTGTTAACTGGACAACAGTGATCCACAGGCTCCTGCACACACCTGAAGTCTTGGACTTCTACGAAGGGGATTGCCAGCAGCAGTGCCTCTTGCAAGATAATAAAGTCCTGTGGTAGTAAAGGCATTCAAATCGCAGCATCCTACGCCAAGCTAACATTCCCAGCTTTGAGGCACAAATCACTCAACCAGGAGCATGACACGCCATTTGTGTTCCTGATGCCAAATGTTTGAAGTGGCTGTTTTACTCTGACCTTGTTGGAAGAGAGGAGGACAGCAGAAGCACTTGAGGTGTTCTTAAATAGTCTCTGAAGAAACCAAAATGTCAGCCAACTCATGGGAAGCCCTGGCTTATGATTAGCCAACATTGAGAATTTAGAAGGCACTAAACATGGAATTCATCAGACGCATGCAGGGATGAAGTTGAGGCATCTGAGAGATTAGAATAGATTCCCTACAGTGTGGAAACAGGCCCTTCGGCCCAACAAGTCCACACTGACCCGCCGAAGAGTAACCCACCCAGACCCAGACTAATGCACCTAACACTGTGGGCAATTTAACATTGCCAATTTACCTGACCTGCACATCTTTGGACTGTGGGAGGAAACCGGAGCACCCAGACAAAACCCACGCAGACACTGGGAGAATGTGCAACCTCCCCACAGACAGTTGCCCAAGGCTGGAATCGAACATGCAACCCTAGTGCTGTGAGGCAGCAGTGCTAATCACTGAGCCACCGTGCCACCCTACGATTGTGCAAACTTCCAAGCATCACCTCTGCCTGATCCCCCAAACACTGCCTCCCAGTACAAGGATCGCCAGAAACTGCAGAGTCTGCAGATTATATGTTAAACTTAACAGCCATCTAAAATTCCATCAACTCAGACTGTAAGTGAGTCATCTTCAATCCTAAGTGTCTAAGAAGGCGGCTATTACCTTAAGATTATCCTTTAGCATTTAAAAATCGTAGAGCAACCTATTTAGTATATAATTTTTTAGAATATAAAGCAAATATATTTTACAGTTATGAAGATTAATTTTATTATTTGAGAACTTGGGTTCTAAAGAGAAGGAAAACAGATTCTAGTTTTTCAATTGTGAATATCTGGCTTTTTAAAGTTAAATGTAGTTTTGAAATGACTAAAGTTTACAAGAAGTCTTGTCACTTCGGCTGAGGCAGATGATTGCTAAGGTTTCTGCTCACTTGAGTTGTATGACCGCTCGGATTGGGGAAATCAGCATTCTGCAAGCAGTCAGGGCGAGAGAGAAGTCCTGAAGTGCATAGAATTCAAGGAGAAGGAAATTCTAGAAGTGAAAGGCTACAGAAGTATCAGAAGACATCTTGAAGAGGTGAATTTAGGGAATCCATGTTAAGTAATAGACATGTGAGTAGCAGTTTGTTTTAAAGGTCTCTAGCAATGTTCCCTTTTAATGTTTCTTCCTGTTATGCAGACCTGAGAGGTCCATGTACATTAGCGGCTTCTGGAAATGGAAGCAATGTTCATCAGCATGAACTTCTCAACATCTGTGTAAGTGTGCAGCTTAGAGGAAGCATTAGTGTTTGGAGCAGACATTAGCCAATGAAAGAAGCATCAAGTAACTGCACTGAAATTTGTTGCATGAAAGCCAATTACATCCGTGCCAGATGCACAAGACGCTTCAGTGTGGCGATGAGGATGATTGCATTAAAGTTTTTTTAGTATGTGGGAGTGTGTTGATGGAATAAAGTGGGTGAATCTTTTTAATGTTTGTAATGAGATCCCTCAAATGTTTCTATCTAATATTGTGATAGTGTAGACTTCAGAACTTTTAATAATGAGTTAGCAAAGACAAGCTGGCACACATGGAAAGAAGCAGCAAAACTGTCTGGAATAAACTGCTACAGGACGAGCCGAAACTTCTACAGGAATTGAAACCAATTAGTTACATCTGTGAAAAGAGGGAATTGTAGGTTCTCTAGTGACACATGGTAGTATCCTTGCCCTGGACTTAGGAGACCCAGGTTCAAATCCCACCTGCTCCAGAGGAGTGTAATAATATCTCTGAAGAGGTTGATTAGAAAACTAGGTTAATTTTTTTAAAAGGGAGTTAAAACTGCATGAACAAAATTGCTTTGACACTTGCATAAAGCATCTAGCTTCTCAAGCCACAAGCCAATGATGGCCTGCAGAAGAATTTAAGGAGTTAACTGCAGGAAAGCAGGTCTTCAAACAGGCAGCCAATGCAGAATGTAACCAGGAACACGGGAGCTATTTCTGATGAGGCAAGCTACAGACTTTCAGTAATTTAGATGAAAGGACTTAAAAATAAAAATTATCAGTAATATCTGTCACAGTCCTCTGAAGGACTGTATAAGAATTGAACATGCTCTCTGGAGTTCTGTTGGAGAGTAACTTAGCAAAAGGATCAAACTCTGGACACGTCTAGAAACAGACACTGTCACTTGAAATCGTTGCTAAGTTCCACCATTAATCAGGTAATAGCCAAGTTGAGTTGAGGTTTAACTCGCTTACTTGAGGTCTTATTTTGGTTGCTACGTTCAATAAAATTTAAATCATTTCTTTCAGTACTTGATTGTCTGTGAGATTTCTTAATTAGTAGCTGAATGAAAGGTGATTTGCCCACAAGAATATGGTTTGTAATATAATTTTTATTTTTGTCTTCTAAACCATAAGACCGTAAGACGTAGGAGTGGAAGTAAGGCCATTCAGCCCATCGGGTCCACTTAGCTATTTAATCATGGCTGATGGGCGTTTCAATACCACTTACCTGCACTCTTCCCATAGCCCTTAATTCCTTGCGAGATCAAGAAGAGACCCAACATCCCGGCCTCCATTGCGCTTCGTGGCAGTGAATTCCACAGACTCACCAAGAAATGTCTCCTCATATCCATTCTAAATTGACTCTGCCCACAGATCCTAGTCTCCCCGCCTAATGGAAACAACTTCCCAGCATCCACCCTTTCTAAGTCATGCATTATCTTGTAAGTTTCTATTAGATCTCCCCTCAACCTTCTAAACTCTAATGAATTCAATCCTAGGATCCTCAGCCAATCATTATGTTAGGCCTACCATTCAAGGGATCATCCATGTGAATCTCTGCTGGATATACTCCAGTGCCAGTATGTATTTCCTGAGGTGTGGGGTCCAAAATTGGACACCGTATTCTAAATGGGGCCTAACTAGAGCTTTATAATGTCTCAAAGCACATTGCTGCTTTTATATTCCAACCCTCTTAAGTTAAATAACAACATTGCATTTGCTTTCTTAATCACGGACTCAACCTGCAAATCAATCTTTAGAGAATCCTGGACTAGCACTCCCAGATCCCTTTGTACTTCGGCTTTATGAATTTTCTTACCGTTTAAAAAATAGTCCATGCCTGTATTCTTTTTGCCAAAGCACAAGACCTCATATTTGCTCACATTGAATTTCATCAACCATTTCTTGGGCCACTCTCCTAAACTGTCTAAATCTTTCTGCAGCCTCCCCACCACCTCAGTACTCCCTGCCTGTCTGCCTAACTTCGTATCATCGGTGAACTTCGCCAGAATGCCCCCGTCCCTTCGTCCAGATCATTAATGTATAAAGTGAATAGCTGAGGCCCAAACACTGAGCCCTGCAGGACCCCACTTGTCACCAGCTGCCATTCCGAAAAAGAACCTTTTATCCCAAACTTCTGCCTTCTGTCAGGCAGCCAATCCCTAATCCATGCCAGTAGCTCACCTCGAACTATGGGCCCTCCCCTTACTCAGCAGCCTCTCGAGAGGCACCTTATCAAAGGCCTTTTGGAAGTCTAGGTAGATAACATCCACTGGGTTTCCCTGGTCTAAACTACTTGTGACCTCTTCAAAGAATTCTAACAGGTTTGTCAGGCACGACCTCCCCTTAGTAAATTCATGTTGACTTGTTCTAATCTGACCCTGTACTTCCAAGAATTTAGAAATCTCTTCCTTACTGATGGATTCTAGAATTTTACCTACAACTGAGGTGAGGCTAATCGGCCTATGATTTTCCACCTTTTGTCTTTATCCTTTCTTGAACAAGGGAGTTACAACAGCAATTTTTAAATCATTTGGGACTTTCCCTGACTCCAGTGATTTTTGAAAGATCACAGTCAGCGCCTCCACTAGTTCCTCAGCCACCTCTCTCTGAACTCTTTGATGTAGCCCATCCGGGCCAGGAGATTTATTGGGCTTTTTTTTTAGACCTTCCACCTTTTCTAGCACTTTGTTATGTAATGGCTACCATACTCAACTCTCCCTCTGACTCTCCTTTAATTGTTGGGATATTACTCCTGTCTTCCTCTGTGAAGACTGACACAAAATACTTACGTTCTTCAGCTATTTCCTTGTCTCCCAGCACTAGCCTTCCAGTATCAATTTGGAGCAGCCCAATTTCTACTTTTGCCTCTCGTTTGTTTCTTATGTATTGAAAGAAATTTTTTACTATCATTTCTAATATTACTGGCTAGTTTACCTTCATATTTGATCCTCTCCTTCCTTATTTCTCTCTGTTATCCTCTGTTTGTTTTTGTAGTCTTCCCAATCTTCTGATTTCCCAGTGCTCTTGGTCACTTTATAGGTGCTCTCTTTTTCTTTGATACATTTCCTGACTTCCTTTGTCAGCCATGGCTCTCTGACCCCTCCCTGAATAATCTATCTTTTCTTTGGGATGAACCTCTGTACTGTGACCTCAATTACACCCAGAAATTCTTGCCATTGTTGCTCTACTGTCTTTCCCACTAGGCTCTGCTTCCAGTCGATTTTAGTTAGTTCCTCTCTCATGCCCCTGTAATTACCTTTATTAACATTACATCGATTTTACCTTCTCTCTTTCAAACTGCAGACTGAATTCTACCATATTATGATCACTGCCTCCTAAGCGTTCCCTTACTGTAAGCTCTTTTACAAAGTCTGGCTCATTACATAGCACTAAATCCAGAATAGCCTGCTCCTTTGTGGGCTCCATCGCAAGCTGTTCCAAAAAGCCATCCTGTAAGCAATCCATGAATTCCTTTTCTTTGGATCCACCAACAACATTATTCAGCCAGTCCACCTGCACATTGAAGTCCCCCATGATCACTGTGACCTTGCCTTTCTGACATGCGCTATCTATTTCTTGGTACATCTTGCATCCCTGGTCCTGACCACTGCCGGGACTTCTGTACTTAACTCCCATTATGGTTTTTTTTTTTGCCTTTGTGGTTCCTCAACTCCACCCACACAGACTCGCATCATCTGACCCTGTCATTCAGTGCCATAGATTTAATCTGATTCTTAAATAACAAGGCAACCCTGCCCCCCCCCCCCCCCCCCTATCTCCCTGTCTTTTCAATAAGTTGTAAATCCTTGGATGTTTAACTACCAGTCCTGAACCCCCTGCAAACACGTCTGTGATGCCTACCACATCGTAATCAATCACGAAGATTTGTGTTGTTAATTCATCTACTTTGTTACAAATACTACGAGCATTTAGATAAAGCGCCTTAATGCTAACATCTCTAGTAATATGTCCTATGTTATCCATCCTTCTTTGCTTCATTCCTAGTCTGCCTCGAACTTAAACCCTGCACACATGCTAACCTGCTGCTTATCTTTCTACCTGACTCCATACTCCGTTGCTTTCCCTTTCCCTACCCACCCCGCCCCCGACTGTCAAGTTTAAAGTCCTAATGACCATCCTATTTATTCTTTTCACCAGAACACTGGTTCCAGATTGGTTCAGGTAGAGACCATCCCATCAACAGAGATCCCTCCGGTTCCAAACCTGATGTCAATGTCCCATGAAATAGAATCCCTCTTCCCCACACCAATCTCTTAGCCAGGTGTTTGCTTCCCTAATTTTCTTATCCCTGTGCCAATTAGCACATGGCTCGGGCAGTAATCCAGAGATTATGACCCTCGAAGACCTGTTCTTCAATTTCCTCATAGTGCTTGATAATCCCCAAACAGGTCCTCCTTCCAAGCCTTGCACAAACAACGTGGACCACAACAATTGGATCCTGTCTCTCCCACTCCAATATCCTTTCAAGCTGGTTGGAGATGTCCTGTACCCTGGCACCGGACAGGCAACGCACCATGCGGGACTCCCAATCCGGCCCGCAAAGAATACTATCTGTTCCCCCTAATTATAGAATTCCCTAGAACAACTACTTGTCTTTTTGCTCCCCCCTCTTGAATGGCCTTCTACACCATGGTGCCGTGGTCAGCTGGCTCATCCTGTTCACACCCTTTTCCTCATCCATACAGGGAGCAAAAATCTCATACCTGTTGGCCAAGGTCAAGGGCTGAGGCTGTTCCACTCCTGAACTCAGAATCCCCCTACCTGCCTCACTTAGTCACACCCTGTTGTCCCTGATCACTCGCGAGTTTGAATTACTTAATCTAGCGGGTGAGACTGTCTTCTGAAACAAAGCATCCAGGTAGCTCTCCCCCTCCTGGATGTGCTAGTGTTTGAAGCTCCGATTCCAAATCATCAACTCTGATCTGGAGTTCTTCCAGCAACCAACACTTGCTGCAGATGTGGTTGCTGCCGTTCACAATGGGATCAGCCAGCTCCCACATCATACAGCCACAGCACACCACCTGTCCAGCCATCTCTACTTAATTAATTTATATAAATTTATGAGTTAAATAATTTCTAGTACTTCTCTACAGTCTTATTCAACTAACCAACCAATATTAAACTTTGAAATCTATCACACGATACACAAACATAAATTATAACACCTTACCTTAACAATACACGAGATTCCCTTTGTTGTTTGGTTAGAGGAGGAGGATTGGTGGGAGACACTACACGTGTAGTGTCTTGGGATTCAGCCGCTGCCCAAATATATACCCAGCAGTGCTCTGCTCCTCGTGTGGCCTCTCCCTCTGCTGCTCCCTTAAAAAGAGAGAGTGCTCCTCACTCTCACCTCTCGACAAACGGAGGCCCTGACGCCCGAGGTAAGTTTTTTTTTTTTGAAAACAATTTTACTCACCTTCCCAGCAGTCCTCTGCTCCTCACTCTCCCCTCTCAACCTTGTTCTTTTATTCAAACTACAGTCAATTCTGCTATAACCTGTTTCTTCAACAGGAATTAGCTATAGCGCAAACGTTCCTTACCCATGTGGCTATAACGTGATTCCGACCTCAGTTTAAATGGTGCTGTATTACACTATTTTCTTAACGCGAGATTCCGTCTGTCACGTTATGTCAAAACTGACTTATGCAAGTTCTGGTGACTGTTGAGTAACTGACTTCCCATGATAACCAAAAAGACACATAGAACTTGCGGCTTATCAAGCCAGGTTTTACTCTGGGATCTGGATTGTTCTGTATTACCATCAGCTAGGATCATAACAAGACCAATTATTATGAGTAACAGTTATTTGATTATTTAAAACATAATAACAAAATAATAATATAACAGCTAAGCCAGTCCTTTATAAATAGGTTCTACATTTTCTTTTGCTGGAAGTTTTTAACTGTTTGTTAACTTAACATTTTTTGGTAACTCAAACTGATCAGGTGTGTAACAAAATACTACCTACTTGCCTCGATGATGGTAATTTGGACAACACTCAAATCCAGAATAAAGCAACCACTCCACCAAGGACATGCAGGTCCTTGGACTCCTCCATCGCCAGACCATAGCAACACGACAGCAGGCGGAAGATGAGGCGCTCTTCCTCCAAGGAACCCTCCAACCACAAGGGATGAACTCTGATTTCTCCAGTTTCCTCATTTCCCCTCTTCCCCCCCCCCCCCCCCCCCACCTTGTCTCAGTCCCAACCCTCGAACTCAGCATCACCTTCCTAACCTGCAATCTTCTTCCTGACCTCTCCGCCCCCACCCCCGCTCTGGCCTATCACCCTCACCTTAACCTCCTTCCACCTATCGCATTTCCAATGCCCCTCCCTCAAGTCCCTCCTCCCTACCTTTTATCTTAGCCTGCTTGGTACAATTTCCTCATTCCTGAAGAAGGGCTCATGCCCGAAACGTCGATTCTCCTGCTCCTTGGATGCTGCCTGACCTGCTGCGCTTTTCCAGCAACACATTTTCAGTACTTAATCAGTAACCCTTAAACATTATTTTCCTTTATCATTACCACAGAATGACAGTTATAAGATCGATAAAATGCACAGCAGCAACTTGCCAAGTTTGCCTTTGAAGGCCCCTCCCAAACTTGCAACCTCTACCACTTAAAAGGAGAAAGGCAGAAGATGCCTGGACATATTACCACTTATGGGTTTCCCTCCAACCCCCACCATCCTGACTTGGAAATATATTACTCTTCCTTCACTGTCACTACTTCAAAAACTTGGAATTCCCTACATAAGTTCAAGTAGTTGTGCCAAATCATATGGATTACAACAGTTCAAGAAGGCAGCTCCCCATCACTATCTAGAGGGCAATTGGGGATGGGCAATAAATGTTCAGTTTGCTATAAACATCTGCATCTCTTGAAATAATTTTAAAATGTTCCCTTTTTTACAGATGGCGACTACCATTGACATGAATTTACAGAGTGATATTATGGCAACATTTGAAGAAAATCTTTGTATTAGAAATCTTTGAATCATGCAAAATAAATATCCCCTCTGCATGATAGTTGAGAAGGTCTATAAAGACAGGTAGCCATTGCAGTCCATTAAATATATTCTGGACACTGCTCATGACCAACAGATACTGACTGCAGTGTTTCCTGAGAGCTGAGGTGGAAGAACTTGCACTATTTGTTTTTCCTTCCATGTCCCAAATGCCCCAAAGCTCTTCAGAAATTAGCAATATTGTGCATTGTGTGAAGAAACTGGGTTCCCCAATGATGAAGGAAGCTTAAAACCCTTTTGAGAAAAAAAATTGAAGTGTAAATGAAAACGTGATCTATGTATTGAGCATTTAGAGATATAAGATTATAACAAAAATGAATGCAGAGAAAGCAAAAATTTAATCTATTGGCGCAAGTAGTCTAGAGTTGAGGGCAGTTATAAAGCTTGTGAAGTACAGTTGCAATTAACCAGATTACTGAAGTGATGTAATCTCAAGGGCCTGTATTGGGATAAAAATTGAAGAGACAAGGAATGTCTATGTTAACTTAGCAAATCATAATCTAACAAGTTAATGATTACAATAGGGGGAAAAAACTCACTTTTTTCTACCCTAACATTTTGACTTTGGCAATAAAATTAATAAATACAAGTGTTGTGATTTTTTTCTATCTTGTAAAATTGATTTTCTGATGCAGTTGGTATCAGGCACATAATAAGTAGATTTAGATTTTCTTTTGTCTCAATGGTGATCACACCATTTTGTGTAATAGGTTATGTTTCTGAAATTTGTACTTTTATAATGATACTGCTTTAGAACTGACAACTAATCTACATTTGCTAGCTGCTAATTAAACAAAAATGAATTCTCCTTTCTTTACAAGCTGTTTGTAGCAGCTTTTTGAAGTGGCATTGTTGCCTCAGTGTAGAAGTTAAAGTATGTGACCTTTTTGCTTTTGAAGGAGATTATAACAAATGGATAATCTTGTGTTTTCCATTCAACACCTCTGCTCTCTTGTGTCACTCTATTCAAACCTTACTCTGAAATGTGGTTATTCCTGAGCAGCATTTCTTCAAATTTGCAGTACTTACATTGGGGAAGTTTAGTGAGCTACTGTCACTTCAATGGATATCATGAATGAGAGATTTGTATACAAATATGGATAAACTTAAGAAAAAGCCTGAAGGATCATTTCTGGTATGACACAAGTGAGAATTTATAACCAGACATACAGTTCATTGCACCGGGCAAACGTTTTTTAAACTTCCATCTTTCCTGATTCCTTCTGTTTTTTTCTAGTATTTGAATGTTAATGCAATAATGCTTTCATTGTTGGATGTTTGTAATCTTTCACTGTCTCTGAAGTTGATCGTGTGCATTAAAAATTAGTAAATGTACATATTTTTGCACCTCATAATAAAGCAAAGTACTGAAGATGTTACCATTTTTGTACCAAATTTCTCATTAGCTTTTTGTAAGGAAAAGAAATTTTAATAACTGTGGTTAGCTATATTAACTTATTTTTGTGCCATTTAGAATTTCAATTTTGTTTTGGAGATGAGGTTAATGTTCTAAGCTGAAAGCTTTGTTACACACATTTTGTAATAAACCACCACTAAAGTTTAAGGTCTTCCAGTATGTATGATTATTGCTAATTGCTTTGTTCTGTGCAGCTCCCTTTTTGTTGGTTATTTTATGGCTTACTTATTCTTGACTGTCCAACAAGTATGTGGTACTTGCTCCCTGTATGGATGAGGAAAAGGTCTGCAGGGAGGATGGTCGAACTGACCACTGCATGTAGTCCAGGAAGCCATTCATGTAGGAGGCGCATGAAGGAAAATGATAGGGATTCTATAATTAGGGAACAGTGTCCTTTTGCAAGCCGGATTCAGAGCACCCCCCCCCCCCACCACACAGTGTTACCTACTTGGTGCCAAGGTGAAAGATATATCAAGTCCGCTTGAAAGAAAACAGGGGAGAGAAGGGGTATCCAGTTGTTGGGGTCCATGTTGAGCTGAAAAATGTGTTGCTGGAAAAGCGCAGTAGGTCAGGCAGCATCCAAGGAGCAGGAGAATCAACGTTTCGGGCATAAGCCCTTCAGGTCCTGTTGACACCAACAATGTGGGCAAGAGGTCCTATTTGGGCAGTTTCAGGAATTAGCGCCAATTGAAATTTGATTGGTATGATGGTGTATAGGCAACACCAACATGGCTGCAAGGAGATCAGGACTGGAAATTAAATATCCAAAGATGTGCATCATATTGAAAGGGCAGGCAAATACGCAGAGGAGGTAGTATTGTCGTTTTAGTTTTAAAAAAAAAAATCAATAACTAGAAGCAATTTAGGGTTGGAAGGTGTAGAACCTTTTGTAGTAGAGCCTCCCAGCAGTAGTCAGGATCTGGGGTAGAAAATAAATCAGGACATAGAAACTGCATGTAAGAATGCTACGATTACAGTATCACTGGGGATTTCAGTATGCAGGTGGCACTGTTTGTGGAATATGTCAGACTTGTTTTTTTTTTGGAGCAGCATGTGGTAGAGCCCTTTAGGGAATAGGCAGTTCTAGATTTGATGACTTGTAATAGTCAAACAGAATAGAAACCGACCCAGCGGTCTAACTTGTCCATGCTGATCAGACATACCATCTAACTCAGACCCATTTGCCAGTATTTGACCCATGACCCCCTGAGCCCTTCCTATTCATGTATTTATCCAAATGCCTTCTAGATATTGTAATTGTACCAGCCTCCACCACTACCTCTGGCAGCTCATTCCATGCAAGTACCATCCTCTGCATGAAAAAGTTACACCTCCAGTCGTTTTAAATCTTTCTCCTCTCACCTTAAACCTATGCCCTCTAGATTTAGACTCTCCCACCCTAGAAAAAAGGCCATGGCTATTCATGCCCACCATGATTTTATAAACCTCCATAAGTTCACCCCTCAGCCTCTGACATTCCAGTGAAAAAAGCCCAGCATATTCAGCCTCTCCCCATAGCTCATACCCTCCAGTCCCAGCAACATCCTTGTAAATCTTTTCTGCACACGCTGTCAAAATTTAACAATGCCCTTCTGTTGGAAGGATAATCAGAACCATACACAATATCCTAAAAGTGGCCTCACCAATTCCTTAAGGAGCTTAAGGCGAATGAGCTCCTAGGGAAGCATTGGCCATAATATTACAGAATTCACCTTGCATTTTGAGAGGGAGAAGCCAGAATCAGTTGTAACGGCAGTGCAATCGAGTAGAGGTAACCACGAAGAAATGCGAGAGGAGCTGGACAGAATTGATTGGAGTGAGTGGGATTGAAGCCTAACAGGGAAGATGGTGGAGCAGCAAAGACCAGAGTTTCTGGGGGTAATTAGGGAAGAAAAACAGAAATTCATTCCAAGAGGATTGGCTGACTGACGGAAGGCAGAGGGTAGGGATGATGGGCCATTTTTCAGAATGGCAGCCAGTAATGAGTTCCATTTGAAGTGGGGGGGGGGGGGAGGTTAGCTGTGTTGGGGCCACATTATATTTTAATGATCTGGCAAAGGAACTGAGGGCGTTGTTGTTAAGTTTGCAGATGGTACAAAGATAAGTCAAGGGACAGATAGTGTTGAGGAAGTGGGGGGGGGGGTGTTGCAATCGGGCTTGGACAGGCTACGAGATGGGCAAAGAAATGACAGATGGAAAACAACGTGGGACAGTGTGAGGCTCTGGAAAGTAGTCTATACTGCTATGCTTTCTACCAAAGTGCAAATAGAGAAAGGCTTTGGAAATCTGAAACTTAAAGGGACTCCAATCCTAATTCAGGATTTCACGAGTGGAAGAGACTAAGACCTGAAGGGACAACCCTTCAGAACTGAAATGAGAAATTTCTTCAGCCAGAGGGTGTCTAATCTGTGGAACTCATTGCTGTAGAAGTCTGTGGAGTAAGTCATTGAATGTCTTTAAGACAGATAATTCTTGATCTCCTTACTAATCAAGCACCTATGGAGAGTTAGGAGAATGGAGTTGAAAAACATATCAGCCGTGATCAAATGGAGCAGAATTGATGGGGGGAATAGCCGAATTAGGCTCCTATATCTTATGCTCTTTACAGTGAACTCTAAGAGTGGGGCTGTGCAGCAGACCATATGTTGTATGGTAGAATCACGTGGATAGATTTTAAACTGCTAACTGCAAATAAAACACGCAATATGGGCTATCTGTCCAGTTTATAAACTATACCCCACTTAACCCTGCAAGTTAAATATTAATTGCTGTGACTCTAGAAATAATTTGGGTTACAGCCTGTTGAATCAGACCTGACTACAGACTCATGTGTTTTAAATTAACATCAGCTTATTTACAACTGCCTTCAAAGTCAACAAAGCCACATCACTCCATATAGAGTAGCAAGACAACATTAAAGGAAATGGAAAATTTTCCTACAGTGATGTAAGTAGAGAAAGATAGCTGTAAGAATGGTCTCTGGTCCAAGATGGCAGTGGATTAGAACTCCTGGGCTGGAGCATATTCTCTGGATTAGAGTGGTGCTGGAAAAGCTTAGCAGTTCAAGCAGCATCTGCAGTCATTGTTTTTACCTGGAGCACATCCTCTGACCACTTTCCTTTTCTTTTGTTATTTCTGTCTTTTTTAAAAAAAAAACTAACTTGACTTGTCCTGAGGTTGGACAGCATCAGCATCGGCTACAGCCCAGCGCACAGACCTCTGGTGGGCCTGGTGTGGAGGAAAGTGAGTCCCTACTTAATTTTCCGCAGCAAGCGCAGGACGTAGAATCGGTGGCTGCTACACTGGCAGAGACAAAGTCTGTGAAGTCAGCCTAGCAGCAAAAGATGGTGCCTGAGGATCGGCGATTTCTTTGGTTGGGTCTAGTGCTGCTGGCTTCAAGGTGAAAGGGCATCATGGCAACATCAATGTGATGGGCCTAGTGGCAAAGATGGCACCTGAGGATTGGCTATTTCCGCGTTGGTTGGGTCCATTGTCGATGGTGGTGAAGCAGTAGCTGTGCATGAGTCATTGAGAAGCTTGCTCAGGACTGATGGATTCTTTTCAAGCTATATCTTTGTTTTTCCTTCTGCTTAAATTATTAAAAATGGCATTTCCTGGTGACAGTTGGAAGATTTTCACTTAATTTTACTGTCACATTTTACAGTAAAAATACAATAAAATCAAAATCGCATGAAATCAGAAGCGGGGTAAAAATAGGAGTTTACCTGTGGAAGCAGTGGCATAGTAAATTGCAAATATTTTGCTCTTGCTGAAAAGAGAGTGTAAAAATAAACCTGATGCAAACAAGCCAGTCAGCCTTAAATTCAATGGTAGGAAAGTTTCTGAAACTAATGAGTCAATACAACTAACAGTCACTTGGGTAGATGTGTGTAAATTAAGGAAGAGCAAATTTAAGGGTGATTTGTATTTATTTTGATGAGGATAAGACTTTTGATATAGTGTATATGGACATTCAAAAGGAATTTGATAGTGCCAAACAACAGACTTGAAGTGTAGCATTTGTGGAATAAAAGGAACAGCAGCATCACGTGCAATATTGGTTGCACAACAGGAAGCAGCTATTGTTTGTGGATGTTCTTTGGACTGGAAGAAGGTTTATATTGGTGTTCCCTAAGGCTTTGTGTTAGGATCACTGTTCTCCTGATGCATAATAATTACCTCAACTTTAGTGTAGAGAGCACAATTTCAAAACTTGCAGGTGATAGCAGATGTTGTATGTGAACTGTGAGGAGGATAACGTAGAACTCACAACAGAATGTGAACAGGTTGGTGGAGTGGCCAACATGTTACACACACAATTAAATGTAGCAAAATGTGGATTCATTCATTTTGGTAGCACAAATGTGAAGAGACCATTCAGAAGGGAGTGCAGATGCAGAGAGACCTGAGCCTATCTTTCTAAGAGTCAATAAAATAAATCAACTAAATAAACCAATGTCAAACCCTTAAAGAGGTAGTACCACAAAAATCAAATCATCAAACTAACCATCTATCTTCAAATCACTTCAAAAAGGCCAAGATGATGTATGCATAGAATTAGAATTCTGCCATTTCACAAAATATTTACTTTTACTAGCATTGAACCTTAATCCTATCCATGCCATATGACATGTAGTTTAGTAACCTCTCAGGTGTTTTTCTTCCTCAGTTATTTGTTAACTTTGGAGAATATGGAGAGTTCCAATTACAACAGAATTTTTATCCTCTGCTTTGAAAATTAAATGAGTTCTCAACCTTTTATACACTAATTTATTATCTCTGCATTGCTTGTTTCTTTGTAATCCTCTAAAGATGTCAAAAACTTGAATAACTCTACAGTTCTGAAAGCAGTGGAAAGTTCTCTATAAAATTTCACTCATTTTCTAGGCTGAATAGTGCTCAATTTGTATCAGAGGGAATGCTCTATTTTCCTCTACACTTGAAGAAATGAAATAGTAATTGACTACTGCTGCTTTTGTAGTCAATCCTTCCATTCATCCAACTTATTCCGCATGTGCCAAAAAAACTAATAAAATGTTTATATTTTTAAATCAACATGAGTCTCAATATCATTTTTGAACTATGTGAGGAGTGAAGAAAACAAGGTATCACAGGAAAGGGCTGTGTTTCTAAGTTTCTAAACTAGCACAGGGAAAGTAAAGGTTTATAGGCATAAGAGAGGAAGCTGTTAATAAAACATACAGCGTCCTACAATTTATTCAGAGTAGGTACAAAGGCAAGGAAGTTATGTCAAACTTATATGAAACTGTTGTTTGCCCTGACCTGGAGTATTGTGTACAATGCTTGACCCTACACTTTGGGCAGGATGTGAAGTCATTGAAGAGGGTTCAGAAAAGATAAAGGAGGGACTTCAGTGACATGGATTGGAGAAGTCAGCACTGTTACTTGGGGAAGTGAAGATTGGGAGGAAATTTGATGGACATTAACATAATTTTAAGGAGTCTGGACATAGTAAATAGGGGGAAAGTGTTCTCACCATTTTCACAGTTCTCACAGGCCACAGATTTAAGAAGAAGCAATAGCAACAGGAGAAAAGGTTTTTTAACGTAGTAATCGGTTAGGCTTTGGATATGCTGCTTGAGTGTATGGTGGCGGCAGGATCAATTGATCAAAGGTATATTTGGTTATGATTTGAAAAAGAATGTGCAGGGACTGTGGAGAAGGTGGGGAAATGGCAGAAGGTAAACTGCTTTTCCAGAAAGCAAGCGTTGTCAAGAGGGGCTGAATGATTTCTTGTGCTATAACTAGTGACTAGAAGATTGGAGAAGAGGACTGTAACTATCCAATGCTGCTTGTTCTCTTCCAGTGCTAACTTTATCTGGTTATTCCAACATGCAGTTGATCCAACTACTTTGGCAATGGTCATGAAACATCAGACATTCATATGCAAAGACCACTTAAAAGCAGTAGAACATGGAGAGAATTGAAGTAGTGAAATTGAGAAGCTTTATTTAATAATGTGTACAGCAGGATGTGAATGAGTTTCAGTTCATTAAGAAGTGGCTCATTCAGAAATGTATTTGAGAAAATCAAGCTTTGAAGTCACAAAAGGGAAGCTCACTGTCTACATTTACACACGTCTCCTTTATTGAAGAAAAGGAAGAAAACTAGGGTTGGGACTGAGCAGCGTACATTTGAGGATGCTTGTGGTGCAAGGGTAGTGTGTCTACCTCCGGGCCAGGAAGCCTAGGTTCAAGTCCTACCTCTCCAGAGTTGTTTCATAACATCTCATGAACAACTTGATGAATACGCGTTTACAGATTTGATCTCTGTAGTTTGAATAAATGCAGTTTTACCAGAGAACCAGTTAAATGTTACAGTAGATAAAGAGGCCACTCAACCCATTCCAATTCCTTTGCAATCACATACACAGTGGCCTAATGGTATTATCGCTGGACTGTTGATCCAGAGATGCAGGTATTGTTCTGGGGACCCGGGTTTAAATCGATGGCTTTTGGTGGAATTTGAATTCAATAAATATCTGGAATTAAAAGTCTAATGATGACCATGAATCCATTGTTGAATGTCGGAAAACCCATCTGGTTCACTGATATCCTTTAGGGAAGGAAACTGCCATACTTGCCTGGTCTGGCCTACATGTAACTGCAGACCCACAGCAATGTGATTGACTCGTAACTGCTGTCTGGGCAATAAATGCTGGCTTAGCTAGTGATGCCCTAATCCCGTGAATGAAATTTTTAAAAACAATTACCAGTACCTGGTCTGCAGCCCTGCAGGTTACAGCACATCAGGTACAGATTCAGGTTCCCTTTAAATCACTTGAGGGATGCAAATTAAGCCACCAACCAGATAGCAGGTTCCAAATCCTACCATTTTCTGGGTGAAAAGGATTTTCCTCATGTCCTCTTTAGTCCTTCTACCAATGACCTTAACTCTGTGAATCTTGGTAATTGATGCACTACCAGGGGAAACAGGTCTTCCATGTCCATCATATGCAAGCCCCTCATTGTTTGGTGCCTTTTGATTAGGTCACCCCTCAGCCTCCTCTGTTCTAAGGAAAACAACTAAATCTTTTCTCAAATGTGCAATTTTAAAGCCCTGGCAACATTCTTGTAAGTTCCTCTGTACTCTCTCTGGAGCTATTATATCTTTCCTCTAATCTGCTGACTAGAATGGTGCACGAACATCAACAGTGGACAACCAGTATCTTATTGTATGAAATATCATATTATGTGAAGGAAAACATGCCTTTACTACCTCATCTACCTGTCCTTTTCAGACATGTCAACATGCATTCAAAAATTTCTCACTTTCTCTACCCCTTTCAATACCATAATGTATATTCCCTTGCTTTGATTCTCTTCCCCAAATGCATAATCTGAATTCTATTTGTCACTTGTTTGTCTTGTTCACCTCAACTAAGCCACATGCGGCAGTTAACAGACATCCTCTTCACTGTGAATTGTCCCCATCAATTATCTGGCCAATTTTTTGTGCGCCCTACAAATTTCCTTCACAATCTGAGTCAATTCAAATCTCTAATTTTACAAGTTCAGGTTGGCCTGAAGCTGACTACAACTTATCACAAATGCACAATTTGTATCTGCTAAAGTTGCTGCAGTTAGCATTCAGAACAGCCACAGAATGTGGTGCAGGAAAATGGGATGGTGTATCTTCACCATGTGGAGCATGGTTACAGCAGTGGAGGATGCAATGATTCTGATGGAAATTGAAATGGAAACTACAGTAAAATCAGGATCACACTTCCAGACCCCACTAAAGATTTTGGCAAAGTGATCATTTGAGATTACTTTGGTAACCTCTGTGACCACACCATAAGTTGCAAATGCAGTGCTATTTAGAAATACTTGATGTCGCTTGGAAGGAATTTTTGATGTTTGATATGTGTGGTAAGCAAATTCATCAGGAAATTTTGTGAGAAGGCAAGGCAGAAAAGGAGTAGTCCCCTCTGACAGCAAAGTGGACAGAAATGTATGTTTGCTATTAAGTTTACATTTTCAAAGGTAAAAATGATAGGAAGTTATCTGTTTGATGCAATAACTAGTAGCATGGAGCGTCAGTATAAATGGAATATGTTTTTGGATTTCAGCATTAAGTGATTTTTTTCCTGCTTCAGGATCATTAGTCAATCTTAAGTAGACCACTAATCCTCTATAATCTAAATTGTGTATCTAAGTAACCATGCTGAGATTCAGGGATAGCAATGGCAAGCTGTTATCCCATCTGAGCTATTAGAAGGCATCATGTGTAGCCAACAAATGATTAAATACACACTATAAGACCACAATTCAGACTCTAAGACAACAGAGGGATTATTAATAAGGAATAAGTGAACAGAATTTCTCAAATCAGTGACTCAAACCCTTCACTATCTTTACCTAAAATAATGGGCATTCACTGCCTATCTTTACATGGATTTTAAATGGGCTTGCTCCATCTATAAAATATGCTGCAGTTTTTAAAATTCATCTACCTTTTCTGCAAATTGACAAAACTTCCAATACATTTGGAAAGATAAAAACCAATTTGTTACTTGCATAAAATCATCAAACTTCTAAAAATACATTGAGAGTAAATGCAATAAACCAACAGCAGCTATAATAATTGTTAAATCAACAGTTATTCATACGCCTTCTTACTGATACCAAAATGCAGTTGTCTCTTCAAGTGACATATAAGCAAATATAAACAAAATGACAAAATAATGAACTGAATAGCATGACACTGAAATAGCCATGGATCACTAAGTGCTACTGAACAATAACACAACTAAATATATGGACATTTTAAAATAATTGCTTCAAGGAATTAATCATTGCTGGCAAGGTCAATATTTATTACCAATATTATTGTCTCTAAAATGATGGTAATCACCATCTTGAATCATTGGCATCGGGATGGTGAAGATACTAGCATAGTGCAGTTGCAGGGTTTTGATACATCAGCTATGACGAAATCAGGAAGGGAAGTTGGAAGGAGCTTTCACGCGACATATCTTTTTTAAGGCAATGGCAGTCATAGCTTTAGAAAGTGCTACTGAGGGAAGCTTGGCAAGTTGTTAGAATGCACGCTGCAAATGGTGCACCAGTGATGGAGGGCATTGATTGTCTTAGTTGGTGTATGGGGTGATGATCAAGCAAACTACTTCGTCCTGAATGGTGTCCACCTTCTTGTGTATCATTGAGTATTCCAGGCAAGGAGAGAGTATTCTAGCGCACTCATGGCTTGATTCTTGTTGGAAGGTTTTGGACAGTCAGATGTGTCATTCCTCACTGCAGATCCAACTTCTAATCTGTTACTGTGTCCACAATATTTATGTAACTGACACAGAGAATGCTGGAGAAACTCAGCAGATGTGGCAGCATCTATGGACAGAGAAACAGAATTGATGTTTCAAGTCCATATTTATATGACTGATCCTATTAATCATATGGTCATTGGTGACCCCCTAAGATATTAATGGCAAGAAATTCAGTTATGGAACTTCCTCCCTAATGATATCATACGTATACCTCTTGAAATGGATTGCAGCAGTTCAAGAAGGCAGCTTACCACCACTTTCTGAAGGACAACTAGGGTTTGGAAATAAATGCTGTGATACCCACTTCCCATGAGTGAATAAAAAAAAGGGGAGGCAGTAGGACTCTTGTTGCAGATGGTCAATGTCTGACACTGTGTGGTGCAAGTTTAACTCACTACATGTCAGTTTAATCCAGGATATTCACAAGAAAAGGGGAGGGTGAGGAAAGAGTGAACTCGAAAGTAGTCGTTAATGAAAAATGTCTCCAAACTGGAATGACAGGAGTGCTAATGCAATCTTCAGTATAATTGAGGAAGAGATTTGAAATTGTAGTTTGCTATTGTCATCAAATTTTGTCAGAAAATTCAAGCAATATGGGCTGTAGGAATCAGTTGAATTACACCTTTTTACAGCACCAATGATGTCCGTGGCATATGTTTAGTTAGCTGCTCTGGACACTCAGTTTTGGTGAGAGTATTGTACAGGCACAGGAGACGTGTACTGCAAGTAACCAATTTAATCCAGAGATTTAATGCCAGAGCTTGCATCTTGGAGCACAATGTTCTAGCTAATGTCATCCCTTAACTTTACACAGCTGAATATAACTGCAGCTATAGGAAGCACTCCAAGCCCCTCCCATAATCAGTGCTATTTAAAGGGATCATTTGGTTTTTGGTTAGCTGCTGAATAATTTCTACCTGCTGTTGCTTTACTAGATGATTCATATTGCTACTTAAAGTACTTTCAGTCTACAGAAAGTGACATGCCATATGCTCAAGGATTTTGTCCTGACTTGAATTCTGTACAAAACTCTCTCAGCCTATGGAGGAGTTTGCATCTCCTTGTTTGACAGCCTCTCCTTTAACCATAGCAGAACAGGGAGAATGAACAGAGGCAAGAATGGAGAATGAATGTTCAAAGATGGGGGAAAGGGCTCTCAGCAACTGCCAAAACCTGCCAATTCTCCTATCTGAACCTCAATCTGGAATAATATGTCCAACATCTCCCCTCGCTAAGGATGTCCTCACTGAAATTTGCTATTTGCAACCTCAGACCAGATTATGGGTGGCATTGCCAATGGCTACAAAGAGGACAGTGGCCATAAACATTTACACCTCTTGCTCCATCCTGTCTAAAGCAGCCAACATGTCCCAAATTTTTGTCCACTGGAGCAAAGGGAGAGCTGCATCCAAAGGACTGAAAATATATCATTCTTTAGTCAAAAAGAAGTGGGCACCATGAGACCTTGGCTTAGTAAGAATTGCTGATTTCCCTGAGGTGCAGAATACTACTAACTGCATCATATTGTGGGTGTCACAAATCAATTTTGAGATATATCACAACTGGAAATGATTGCATTCTCTCAATACCCATACGGGCGGTATGCAGGATCAGTTCTGATATTCTGCCAGCAAACACAATTCTTCATTCTGCAGCAGTCCTCTAGTCCATTTGAGCCACTACAGCAAAAAAAGGTAGCTGCTGGCTGACAAGCAATGTCCACTGATCACATGGCTCCAATATGAAACCCATGCATTTGTGGGCATTATGCATATAACCAAAGCACATGAAAAATGATGGTGCAGGCCATTGGGATATTTAAACAATGCCTTCACTACCTGAACCATGCTGGAGGAGACCTGTAGTACTTTTATTGTGAAGATTTGTTGTGGTCTGCTGTGTAATACAAGCCTCCCTACCAGGACGGCACAGTCTTTGCCACCAGGTAAGCAACAACCAGCCCCAAAGAGGAAGGTAGGAGGCAGCCAACACATACCCTTTCCAGATAGGCTATCCATATTGACTCAACCAAATGCAGTACCTGTAAGTGTGATCCCACTTGCTCAGTCCAGCACCTTAGCTTCCCTCTTGGACTGACCATTACTTTGTCTTTTTGACCATGTAAGTATAAAACTATGACAAAAGTAAATTCAAAACCCTAATTACAAATCAAACCATCCATAATTCCAGACAGTCAACTGACCAACTTTGTGCGTTGTCTTACAAAATACAAGGGGCAACACTCAAACTTTGTCTATGTACACCCTACCTAGACCATTCCTTATACTTTATGGAATGATTTAATAGAAGCTTCCAAGATATTGAAGGAAACAGGCAGGGTAGACAGAAACTATTTCATTGGTTAGGTAGCCTAGAATTAAGGGAACCTGTGTACGAGTTAAAACCAAATCTTTTGCACATGAAATTAGACAAGACTTGGATAAAAAGGCTACTTTGAAAAGGGAACAAATTGTAATTGAATCATAGAGAACTACAGAACAGAAAATGGCCCTTTGGCCCATCGCATTTGTGCGAATCAAAAACAGCCATCAAATATTCTAATCCCATTTTCCAGCTCTTAGCTCTTTGTCTGCCTTGGCATTGTAAGTGCATGTCAATGTTATGAAGGTTTCTGCCTCTATCACCCATATCACCCATTCTCACTATTCCTTGTGTGAAAAAGTTTTTCCTCACATCTCTGCTAAACCTTCTGCCCCTTACCTTAAATCTATGTTCCTGGTCATTGATCCCTTCATCAAGGGAAAAAATGTTTTCCTGTCTACCCTATCAAGCACCTCATACTAGTGAGATAGTGAAAGATATTAATGTTATCTGTCTTTAACACATAGGAGTTTTTAACATAGGGCCACTTGATAACAAAAGGGTTTTTTATAAAGTTGATCACTACAGCTCAGTAATGTGTCTGACAACACTTTACTAGGATTCCTGAGGCACCACACTGGCAGAGTGACAGTGTCTTCACAGATCATGGATTTTCAATCCTCAGAAGTGGCAGCATTTGCCTTTTCATCAGTGCCCTTGCTGTTGCTGGTAAGCTCAAACTGCTGCAACAGGTGCTGACATGGTACAGCCTGGACCTGAACTTTCTCGGGCCAGAGCTCATGCCAAGTTATCTCCCTCAAAGTCAATAAATCGATTCCTGCTCCAAATGTTTATGTTTGTACCAGTAACTGTTCTTGTCCAAGAGCAGTACCATTTCTGTAGATACTTTATGGTAGTGTACCCTCTACCATTAATCACTGGTGACAGTGAACAAACTTGACCCGGTGTCACAGACCCATCGTGGTGGCAGATATCACAAGGTCATCTAGGAAAATACCAGAAATCCCAGAGGGAGGCAGTGAAACCGTTCAGAATACCTCATCCCTCTCCTATTCTCCCCAAGGCTACACATTCAGCTTACCC
Organism: Chiloscyllium plagiosum; assembly: GCF_004010195.1. Taxonomy (NCBI): domain Eukaryota; kingdom Metazoa; phylum Chordata; class Chondrichthyes; order Orectolobiformes; family Hemiscylliidae; genus Chiloscyllium; species Chiloscyllium plagiosum. The sequence continues at coordinate 17,476,310 of NC_057720.1, forward strand.
CTGCTCTCAGCAGCAAGTGCTGTGATTTTGAGGTTTTGGGGTTTGATCGTCTTTGCTGAATGAAGGCTTGTTTTTTTTTCTCTTTCGCCTGTGGAGCGGGGGGTCGTGCATCAACTGCGAGCCAGGCTACTTTTGAGCACAATGTGACCCCTGTACTTTTGAATGCACTATTTCACTCGGCTGCCATTGTGCTGCACTGTCTCTGGTCGGTGTCCGGTTCCAGCACCTGAGCAGCTGGAGATTTCTCCGGCTGTGGGGCTCACGGTGTGCGGCTTGTGAGGGGGTGGAGGGGATGAGTGAGTGAGTGAGAGAGAGAGGGAGCTGCTTCCGATTGCAGACACTGAGGCGGCCAATGAAATCTGCCACATCTATTTGTAAAAACAGTGCGCTTTTACGTAGGCGCAATGCTTGACGTTGCGATCTCCAGTGGTTTCCATGACTTCAGTTTAAGGGGCTCTTCCTTGGCACTGGAGCAGGTGAAGGCTGCTGCGGGTCACCCAGCTCCCTCATTCATTCCCAGTGGGACTATGGTGAGCCCGCTGTGCGACTTCCTGATGCTCACAACTCGATTCCTGGTGAGATCGTTCCTCTGGGCTCTGGCGTACAGTTTCTGCGGGCTCTGTGCCTGCCTGGTCTCGCTCAAAGTTTTATGGCACATAATCAGGAAACCGGCAGAGACCTTCCAGTGGACAGTCCGTGAGACGCTGCCCGCCTGTTTAAATGACACGTCCCTGGGCACACACTGTTATGTGCGGATTAAGGTAAATCAACACCGGGAACACTGCACGCACGTTTGGGGGTTTAGTGACAGCAAGCCAGGCTGCTCTTTACAAATTGTTTTTTTTTTGCATGTATTCTGATCATTAACCCCCCACCCCCGGTTTATTCCTGTACCCTGGTCGCTCAGCCGGAGGCCTGTGAATGATGTTTTAATATTTCCTCTGGGGTGGGACTGAACTGTTATGGAACGCTTGTAAACATCAGACCTTGAAATGAAACGAAAACAAATCGTATTTTTTTTAAATGCACATCAACAAAATACAACTACAGTGTTTCGAAATGGCTGGATCGCTTCAGTTTTTCCTGAACTATGTACCAATGCACTGCAGTCCTTGCGCCACATTAACATTTCTCCCATTTTGCCGCGATTGTTTATCCCCAGCGCGGAGCGTGTGGACCAAGTGCTGAAATTAGGGACAGCTCCTCAGCGAAACGCGGCACAGCGCCTTAGAAACGCACTCCCTCCATTCACTGACTAATGGTTGCAGAGCTCAGATTTTGATGTGCATCATTTTGATATCAGTCCACCGTGGCTGTCCGCGCAGTTTCCCCCAGAGCCACGTTCATCGAACTTAGAAACTGTGTCAGGTTTTATCAGAAAGTAAAGAGCTTTTTACCTGCCACGCACGTTCTCTCAGTGTAGGTCACCCCTAACTATGCCTTGACTAGCACGTTATTGGAATAGTAATTACAAAAGTGCTTCAAAGCAAGCAAATCTCATGTGGGCACCACATTGGAATAGTTGTAAGAATCTTTGGACCCAAATTTCGAAAATTTATTTTCTTCCCTTTTTTTCCTTAATGTTGGGGAACTCTGCCTGAGAAAAAAGCTAAAGATTTTGATATAAATATTTATAGTTGCTTATAAAAATGGCATTTCGAGTGAGACAAAAAAAGGCGGGCCAATTACAGTTTGAAGCTACTGACCTGACGGTAGATTTTTTTTCCCCTGCCAGTCATATATTTTAATGGAATCTTTAACAGTTTGGTGTAGAAGATGAGTAAAGCGTGATTGTGCCTTATCAAAATTAAATGAGTTGCAGTGAACAGTTCTTCGAGATCGGATTTATTTTGTGGTCTCAGCTGTTTAAAAGGTCAAATGGTTAGAGATACAGTGGCCATTCGTAGTTTTTCTGAAACAAAACGGTCTGAAACATTGTTTTGTTTAGCCGTTGGGTTTCAGATTGGCTCAGATTAATTCACATTCTCTCACGCCACAGCTAACAGTCAGTATTGTAAAAATCTTGTGATTAGCTTAAAAGATGCAGACATTTATTTGTGCCACCTCATTTCTCACCACTTTAAGTGTAGAATTAGGAAAATACCTTGAGACCATGAGAATAATTTAATACTGGGCGTCATATTAGTCTTTTAATCCATTTTTTGTTATGATGTAACGTTATAATGAACATTTCAGCACCTTTTCCTTAAATGTAGTTTTGAGCTCATTAACTGGATTTTATTTATACTACTTACACACACTGGAATATACAACACCAATCATGCACAAGGTTAGAAAATTGTTGAGCAGATCAGTGATTGAAAGATCTGTGATCTATTGCTGTTCTTCTGTCTTGAGCTGCAAGATTTCCTGCATGTGTATGGATTTCTGCTCTGTGATTTCTGCTGATAATAAATAGCATTTTTTTGACATCTAGTGGATGAATCCATCTGTTATGAACTGCTATTATCTTTGCCTTCTGATCCTCTCAAAACTAATTGCTTTTCATAGGTTATTTCAGGTGACCTATTCTTCCTGGAGAAAGTGAGGACTGCAGATGCTGGAGATCAGAGCTGAAAATGTGTTGCTGGAAAAGCACAGCAGGTCAGGCAGCATCCAAGGAGCAGGAGAATCGACGTTTCGGGCATGAACCCTTCTTCAGGAATCCTGAAGAAGGGCTCATGCCCGAAACATCGATTCTCCTGCTCCTTGAATGCTGCTTGACCTGCTGCGCTTTTCCAGCAACACATTTTCAGACCTATTCTTCCTGTCCATTTCAAGCTCTCTTTTTGTTAATTCAAGCTTCAGTGCTACCGTGTGTCATAGCATTCTGCAACATGAAATGCTGTGAAATTTGAGTTCTCTTGTCAGCATGGGTACTTTGAAGCAAAGCACACTTCAGAAATGATGCTGAGAATGTATGGATGACATCCTTAATGATGGAGGGGGAATTTAATGATCCAGAGGGAGTTAACTCTTCAGGATTATTCAAGTTGTTGCCATAGTCTTACCAGACCATACGGACTTCTCTCATTAGAGAGAGAAGTGACAGGTGGTGATTTGACCTGAGGGCAAGGGAAGAGGTTGAGAAAGAGATACCTTCAGGATAGCTTCAACTGGTGATGGGAATTGAACCCATGCTGTTGGTATCACACTGCTTTGTAAAAATAACAATCTGCAACTGAGCTAAATCAATTCCCTGGATGAATCAAGAGATATACAGGAGAGGATTGGAGACAAAGCACAATTGATGAGGTGGGGAGCTTTGAGGTAGTTTCTTTTATTGAAGTGATGGTTTTGAAAGCAGGGAAAGTGTGAGCAAGGTTTAGCTGGGGAGGGGCAAATGGGTAAATAATGGGTAACCTGAATAATGGAGATCTTTGTATCACCCAACTGGCCCAGAGACAGAGGTCTTCATAAGAAAAGAAAGCAGAACACAGAAATAACAAGCAAGCTGAAGATGAAAGAGAATATTTGAAATACATGAAGATGAGAATGTTGGAGAAGTAGGCGGGAAGGAAAAATATGCCCAACATTAAGGACCTTGGTGTTTTCAAGTTTGCTGAGGATTGTTCACAGCTCTTAGTAAAATATCATTATAGAAAAAACTCTGTGGAAGCTCTGTAATCTTCCCACACTGTGGCGTAGCTGAAAGATTGAAAAAGAAGTTAGCTGAATGTGTTGGGTGTGGGGAGGATGTGGGTGTAAGTGATGAAAGGGGAAGAGATGTGGAGGAGAATGCTAGAATCTAGAGCAATTAAGGTCACCTATATGTTCCTAGTTACCATGCTTCTTTCAAATGCAGATTTACTGAAACACGGATGCTTTCCTGCCTTTTGAAATTAGATCACTTTTTTTGCTAATTTATTTACTGATGTTATTAAAATCTATTTTAAAACTTGAATTGTAATATATTACTTTGGTTTGGAAACTGCAAAGAATTGCATATTCTGTTCTTGCTGGTTAAAACTGCAAAAATGGTTCAGATTGTGTACAATGATAGGATTTCAATGGTGATTAATTTTCGGGTTACAAATTGGATACCCTATTTGGTTAGGAGGAAATGTTGAGGGCTAAAATTCCAATAATGCCCTAATTTCACTAGAAGTAATATAAGTTATCTTAGTTTACAGCTATGGTCTCCAACATATAGACTGCGATAGAGTGGATCAGAGTCTCTGACAGTTGATCTCATCTTCTGCCTGTGTTCCCTCACCGTGTGCATGTCAGTCATCATGCCAGGTCTGGAAGCCACACTGCTAGAGAAAAGTCCATGTTGTTATCAGGCTTTGCCAGCATGTTGCATTGTGTTTCAATGGGGTCCATTACAGAGTAAAGCAAGTTTTGAGATGGCAATGTGAACAAATACATAATAAATATATTAGGAATTGATGTGTGAAGCCAATATATTACAGTACTAGAAGCATAGGAGGTTATTCAGCCCATCATGAGCTCTGCAAGAGCAGCTCAGCTAGTCCCATTTATCTGCCTGTTCTCTATAGAGCTGCAACTTTTTCCTTCAGCTCTTTATCTAATAGATCCTTGCAGGGCAAATAAAAAGTTTGGGGAGTAGTGCTGTGCCCCACGTCCAATATTTGATCTATACAAACCAAACAGGGGCCACAGAAACAAATTGTGACCACAGAAGAGACCTCCTGCGCCTCCGCACTTGAAAGCAGCAATTAACATTCTGGATATTTTAAAGGCATAGACCCAGAGACCGACCTGCAGAATGACCTGCAACAGAGTGGTGTCATGTGCCTACAGAGTGAACCAATATTGATGAATGATGAAACTGGACCATCTGAAAAGAAATCTAAAATGTACAACTTCCACATGAAATGGGAAACAAATTTTGGTTCACAACTGTAAAACATGGCCAATAAAATGTCAAAGTCTTTAAACATGTAATGGGGGAGAGCTGGAGGGAGAAAAGAAGGGAAAGTGTGACTAAGGATTGAAATTTGACAAAGACATGATGTTGGAAAAGAAGCAAAGTAAGGATTACAAAGAGTGTTGGTATCCATGAGTTAGTGAACTTTGTCATCCTTCATACTGGAAAGAAAGGCAAAAACACGCCTCTTAATGAAGGACTGAATGAACCTGGGAATGTAGACAGCTTGGAATACAATGCTGATTAAGGGAGAGATTGCCCTTATTGACCCTTTATATATTTCAGTATCAAATTTTGTTCCTTAATGCTTTTATAAAATGCCTTGAGACATCCTATTACACTAAAAGCCCTGTGTAAATGCTAGTTGTTATAAATTTCATATAAACATTTGCAAACAATATTCTATATGGGTTGGCAGGAGAAAAATGTCTCTGAAATCTAGTGGATTGTTGTAAGTGCCAAATATGTTCACAAATATCCTTCAGGGAAGAGAACGGTCAAGCCTAACCTGCTTTTCCTAGACTTGATTGCAGTCCTACATTCTGAGGTTAATTCTTTATGGTCAAAAACTATGCCTGACCAGTATTTTCTGTATCATTATCTACAACATTAAAACTGTCTCCTAAACTTCACCCCATATGGCTCCTATTTTGTTGAATGTTTAATTTATTCAGGGAACTGTAATATACTCAAGGGTCTGTCTGTTTATTCCCATGGTGAAAGTGAATACTGCAGATGCTGGAGATTAGAGTCAAGAGTGTGTTGCTGGAAAAGCACAGCAGGTCGGGCAGCATCTGAGGAACAGGAAAATTGAAGTTTCAAACAAAAGCCCTTCATAGGAATGAACATATTTATTCCCATGGATAGGTGTAGAATGTAAAGATTACTTATTGTGTTACATAATGGTTTCAGCCTGATCTAATAACACTGGAGTATTTGGTAGCTAGTTTTTAGTGCAGTTAGTCAATGCAGCACATGTGTATACAAAATATGTTTTTAAAAACTACTAGTTATTTTGAAAAGGATAACAGTCATAATACTCAATTTCTCTTTTTTTCTGTAAACTTCTAGGAGTCAGGATTACGGTTCCACTATGTTGCTGCTGGGGAAAGGAGCAAACCCCTTATGCTATTGTTGCATGGATTCCCAGAGTTCTGGTAACATCTTTGTTTTTACTTTACTAACTCAGTAGTTTATACCAATTGAACACTTTGCTACCCTATTCCCTTATTATGTGAACTTGATTACTAAATAAAAATACAATGAACTGCAGCTGATATGATTTGACTGATTTCCCAGCAGCAGTTCCCAAGACAGAAGAACATTAAGAAATGTATTGCTTTGAATGTTTCACTAAACCATAATTACCATCATTTCCAGTAACTGTGTTGCAACTACTTGACTTGGTGTTGTGTTTAAAGCTATAATCTGTAATGTATACTGAATTATTGATACCTGGAGCTCTGAAGTATGTGTTATTTTAGATAAGTTTAGGAGTGTACGCTTCACTGCTTATTTAACTGTGACTGTAGGCCCATGGTTAAAAAAGGACTATAATTTGGAATTTTTAATTTTATTTCCTATTTACTACTTTATACTGAGAAGAACTGTAATGTTGAACTTCTAACTTATTTCTTTATTTTTCTGCTTTTTACCTAAGATTTTGTACCTGGGTACCTTGTACCTAAGATGGCACTGTGAATGGCAACATTGAAAAAACCTTTCTCAGTACTCCTGTACTTCAGTAAATGTGACAATATAATCTAATTCTAATTCCAGTTCTAATGTAATACTCGAATTGCTGTTATATTGGTTGCTGTAATGAGGGTGAAAGGTTATTGTAGTATTTGACCTGGAAGTTCATGGTATCATGTACTGTTGGGAGAGACAGAGAGAAAGAGAGAGCTCTACACATCTTTCTTATTCCGTGAGAGTTCATTGAAGCACTGCTTGCATTGAATCCTAGTTTTTAAGATAATGCTCTTGTTGTTGACAATCTCAGCCATGTCTCTCCATGTCGGGTGCAATGGGTGCTTTTGGATCCAACAAGCATGGGGTCCAAAGACAGCTTCTTCCTCTTTTCTCACTAACCTCTTCAAGCAGGACCTCAAGGGACCACACCTGTGAAATGTTTGAGCAATTGCCTATACTCACAGTAAAACTGTAAAATCTCATAGAAGAAGGTACATCTTTGCTTTGAGAGGTGCATTTCTGCTCTATTTAGATATTGCAAGAGAGTAGGTTTTCCTGTCGGGTCAGTCACGGAGTTGGAAACCCACTTGCAATTTTATAAGGAGTTTGGGAGTTGAGGTATGGTAAGCTTCTGCTCTTGGATGAGAGGCGTTTCACAATTGTCCCACCAATCGCCAGCCCAAAATCAGCCCCAAACCTCAATAAAACAATGAATGTATAAGATTGATGTAATGCAATTATTCAGTACTTAACCATAGAATCATAGAATCCTTACAGTATGGAAGCAGGCCATCGGCCCATCGAGGTTACGCTAATCCTCAGAACAGCATTCCATCTCAAACCCCCCCATCCTATCCCTATAACCCTGCATTTCCCACAGCCAATCCATCTAACCTACAAATCTTAACAGCAAGAATGCTCAGTCTCTAATAGGCGACTGACTGTGTGGAGTTTGCACATTCTCCCCATGTCTGTGTGGGTTTCCTCCGGGTGCTCCGGTTTCCTCCCACAGTCCAAAGGTGTGCAGGTCAGGTGAATTGGCCATGCTAAATTGCCCGTAGTGTTAGGTGAAGGGGTAAATATAGGGGAATGGTTGTGCTTTGGCAGGTCGGTGTGGACTTGTTGGGCCGAAGGGCCTGTTTCCACACTGTAAATAATCTAATCTAATCTAATCTAATTTTGAGTAGCACCATTGGCACTGCATAAGACCATAAGATATAGGAGCAGAATTAGGTTTTCATTGAGCCTGTTCCACTGTTCAATCATGGCCGAGATGTTTTTCAACCCCATTCTCCTGCCTTCATCCTGTAACCCTCGAACCCCTTACCAATCAAGAACCTAATATAGAGTAATAAAGATATACAGCATGGAAACAGAACCTTCGGTCCAACCTGTCCCACCTGCCAGAACCCGGCCCATATCCCTCCAAACCCTTCCTATTCATGTAACCATCCAGATGCCTCTTAAATACTGCAATTGTACCAGCCTCCACCACTTCCTCTGGCATAGAGTGGTGCTGGAAAAGCAGAGCAGTTCAGGCAGCATCCAAGGAGCAGGAAAATCGACGTTTCCAGCAAAAGCCCTTCATCAGGAAATGCCTGAAACGTCGATTTTCCTGCTCCTCGGATGCTGCCTGAACTGCTGTGCTTTTCCAGCACCACTCTAATCCAGACTCGGGTTTCCAGCATCTGCAGTCCTCGTTTTTACCCAGTTCCTCTGGCAGCTCATTCGTCCTCGTTTTTACCCAGTTCCTCTGGCAGCTCATTCCATACACGTGCCACCCTCTGTAGGAAAAAGATGCCCCTTAGGTCTTTTTGATATCTTTCCCCTCTCACCCTAAACTTATACCCTCTAGTTCTGGACTCCCCGACCCCAAGGAAAAGACTTTGTCTATTTACCTTATCCATGCCCCTCATGATTTTGTAAACCTCTATAAGGTCACCCCTCAGTCTCCAATGCTCCAGGGAAAACAGCCCCAGTCTGTTCAACGTCTCCCTATAGCTCAGATCCTCCAACCCTGCCAACATCCTTGTAAATCTTTTCTGAACCCTTTCAAGTTTCACAACATCTTTCCGATAGGAAGGAGACCAGATTTGCATG
>NC_057720.1:17485717-17512250 GCF_004010195.1 Chiloscyllium plagiosum
TCAGGCTCACCGGTCTATAGTTCCCTGGCTTGTCCTTACCGCCCTTCTTAAACAGTGGCACCACGTTAGCCAACCTCCAGTCTTCCGGCACCTCACCTGTGACTATCGATGAACAAATATCTCAGTAAGAGGCCCAGCAATCACTTCCCTCGCTTCCCACAGAGTTCTAGAGTACACCTGATCAGGTCCTGAGGATATATTTATCCACCTTTATGCATTTCAAGACATCCAGCACTTCCTCCTCTGTAGAATGGACATTTTGCAAGGTGTCACCATCTATTTCCCGACAATCTATATCTTGCATATCCTTTTCCACAGTAAATACTGATGCAAAATACTCGTTTAGTATCTCCCCCCATTTTCTGTGGTATCCATCTCACTCATAATACACTCAATGACTTGGCCTCCACAGCCTCTACAGCAATGAGTTCCACAGATATTCCACCCCTTGGCTGAAGAAATTCATTCTCATCTCAGTTGTAAAAGGTCATCCACTTACTCTGAGGCTGTGCTGTTGGGTTGTGGTCTCTCCTACTAGTGGAAACACCTTCTCCATGTCCACTCAATCCAGGCCTCACAGTATTCTGTAAGTTTCAACCAGATTTCCCACTCATCCTGTTAAACTCCATTGAGTAAAGGCCCAGAGTCCTCAAATTCTCCTCATTGACAAGCCCTTCATCTATGAGATCATTCCTGTAATCCTCCTCTGGACCCCCTTCAATGCTAGCACATTTTTTTCTTAGATATGGAACTCAAAACCTCTCATGATATTCCAAATGTGGTCTGATCACAGCGTTATACAGACTCAGCAGTAGATCTCTGCTCTTGTATTCTATCGCTCCTGAAATGAAGGCTAACATGCTTAAGAGAATCCTGAACCATGACTCCAAGTCCCTTTGATGTGTGAATTTCCTTCAGGTCTCTGAAGCCTTTCCCCATTTAGAAAATAATGTAAATCTCTATTCTTCCTACCAAACTGCATAACCGTACACATTTTGTTCCATCTGCCATTTCTTTGCCCATCCTCCTAGCCTGCCCAAGTCCTTCTGCAGCTTCTCCACTGCCTTAACACTACCTGTCCCTCCTCCTATCTTTTATCTGCAAATTTAGCAACTATGTCCTCAGTTCCTTTGTCCAGATCTGTATCCAGTGAATAGTTGTGGCCTCAACACTGACCCCTGCAGAACATCACGAGTCCCTGGCTGCCACCTTGAAAATGACCCCTTTATCCTCACTCTATGCTTTCTGCCTGTCAACCAAATCCTCTGTCCATGCCAGTACCTTGTGCCTAATATCTTGAGCTGTTATCTTATTTAACAGCCTCGTGTACAGTACCTTGTCAAAGGCCTTTTGGAAATCCAAATAGATCATATCCACTGACTCTGTTTTGTTTAACCTGCTTGTTACGTCCTCAAAGCATTCTAACAGATTTGTCAGACATGACCTCACTTTCGCAAAGCTGTGCTGACTCCACCCTATAGTACCATTTTCCTTTTTCATAATTCAATACCTTTTGTTAGTGGATGATATTATGTTTGTACCATGAAGTTAGCCTTTTATTATATACTTTATGAGCTTTTGAACTGTGTATACAACTTTCTCAGGTTGGTTCATCACAAATGGGAGTGTGTCATTTAACCACATTACCTATGCATCATGCTGTTAGCTAAATAAACTTGGGTCCACTTCATTACCTATAATCATCAATGACATTGAAAATGGACACGACCTTTGCTGATGACATCATTTCTTCCCTCACCATGAGCTTTCAATGTGAAAAGTAAGCTATGACGCAAAATCTCTACCGGGACAAAATTGAATAGACAAAATTGAAAAAAAACAGAAAGTGCTAGAGGAACTCAGTTGGTCTGGTAGTGTATGTGGAAAGAGAAACAAAGTTAATGGTTTGAGTCTGGGGACCCTTCTTTGGAACTTGAAACCAGACAAAATTGAATTATCCCTTGATATATAGTGTATCTACTATAATGAAAAAGCAAGTCTGGTGGTTCATTCAGAAAAATGGACTGTGATGGTTCCCAGCAAGATCTGGTTAATGGACTGTAAATTGTCCAATTGTGAAGCTTTTCTCCTTGGATAGATTCTCTGTCTATTGATTAAGATTGGACAAAAATTTTCACCTTGGCTAAATGGTGAAATCTAATTGAACTAACAAAAGGTATTGGTGAATGACTTCCTGAGAATATGGTGGATGTGGGTACAGTTACAATGTTTAAAAGACATTTGGGTAAGTACATGGATAGGAAAGGTTTGGAGTGATATGGGCCAGGAGCAGGCAGGTGGGACTAGTTTAGTTTGGGATTATGATCAGTATTGAATGGTTTGACCAAAGGGCTTGTTGCCATACTGTATGACTCCATGGTGAAATAACTCCACAGAGGCCAGTATCCCGTTATGAGGTCACCCTTTATTTACACATGGAGAGTCCTTGATACTTATCCAGTTCCCTCAGAGCCAGCTCTCAAGAGTATCAGAATGCTTGACACTGTTTTTTTTATTGTCAGCCAAGGCTCCCCAATTGACCAGGTTAATAGCGCCGACCAGAGAACTCAGATTCAATAATTTCCACTTGGCTGAGCTCGTTATAATCACTACAGGTGGTTAAGATCATCTAATTCATTAAGGCATAGCAGCTATTATCAGAGAGCCATTGCTCAGGAATCCATACCTCCACCATTGCAGGTTCGAGTGGTTGGCGGAAGGGAGGACTGTGGCTGCGAGAGTGACCAAAGATGGGGACGTGCTGGGTGGTAGAGGCCTGGGCTGGACATTGGTGCAGGAATTGGCAAGCAGGGTGGCAGTGGACACCCAGTTCATGGCTGACGCCATCCTACACCTGAAAACGGCAGCGCTTGGACTCGATGTTGTGTACCAGTTGGAGGATGCTCAGGCGTGCGGTGAAATTCCGTCTGCACGTTCCCCTGTTTGGTTGGAATTTCACATTGGCCCCAAAGTCCTGAACCTGCCACAACCTGAGCTGCCTCCTGAATATGTGCTGTGCGTTATTTCGGGAGGTGAAATAACAGTTCCTTTACAGGCTGCTGCTGCATACCGTCCACCTTGATTCTTATGTCTGCTGCCTGGACATGCCTTAGCATGCTTACTTGCCGCTGGGCAGTGGGGATGTGGATGTCTGTCTACACAGGAGTCCTCCATCCTTCCATCAGGAACCTGGGGTGGAGGGTTTTGCAAGCAGCAATCCCTTATAACTGTAAATTGCAGTGGTTCACGGACTCCATGCACAACAGTTTATTTTGCGGTGCTGCGGAGTCTGTGGACCATGTGTATATTGGTTGTGGTGTTACCACTTCCTTTTTTAATTATTTGAAAAAGCTTCTGTTGTGATTTTTGTTGCACTTTAGCCCCATGTTCCTGTCCTTTGGCCACCATGCGCAGAGGTGAGAGGGTAAATTGGAAAACCTTCTCATGGGTCTGCTCCAGGGCCTGGCCAGGCTAGGCTGGCAATAAACAGGTCCAGGCAGTAGACCATGGAGTGGGACATCTCTGCCAACTGCCTGTCCCTTTTCCATGGTGATCTTCAAGCCCACGTATCATTGGAGAGGGATCATGTGGTGTCCACTAATGCTTTCAATGCCTTTAGGGAGAGGTGGGCACCGGGGGGATGCGGTGCTTTAATTGCCTCTCCAACTTCATTTTGATTGAGATCCCACTTTCTTTCCCTAAGCTCCTTTCACTTTTTAATGACAGCATTTCCTTTAACAGGCTTTGTTTGAAAATGTTACATTACCCACATGAGTGTTTTACTGGTGATTGAGAAAAAAATGAAGGAAACTTGACATTTCTTATCACAGTTACTAGTTCAGCATTCTAAAATAGCTAAATCTGCCTAGCCTGGAAAATTGAAATCCTGTTTGGCACACTGTATGGAGAAACTCTTACCTTCTCTTCCTGAGTTAAATAAAGTGCAAACTCAAGGGGCCCTATTCTAATTCTGTAACTAAATTGTTTTTTAGTGAATTGCAATTGCACTCACTAATGGACAAGAAGACATTGACTTTCTCATTATTAGAATCTGTCTTCCCCAACATTAAAAAAAATGGTCAAGCTGCAGATTTTCAGTTGGACTTTTTGGAGCAGCATTCAAAACTGCTTGTGCTTAAATCTTATTCCCATTTTTTTGCAAGCACACAAGAGCTCATACAAATACACCCCAGTGTTCTGTATCAGGCCAACTGTTCAGGCAAAAAGCCAATAACAAAGCTTTGTGCATCTCTCGACCTGCCTGTAGAGACACGTTCCAAATAATGTAATTGCTTGGACCACTGTCTCTAGTGTGCACAGTTGGCCATCAATTACTGAGCGAGGGTTTCTGGAGCAGACATTAGTCTTTGGAAAATCTGTTGCTCATTTGTCTGGAGGTACAATTTCTACCATGTCTTAATAGCAGTCTGAAGATAGTCAGTCTCACAAGAGTCCTTAAACTATGTTTCCTAATATACTAAAATAGCCTTGGGTTTAAAAAAAACTCTGTCATACTTAAAATGCCTACATTTGCAGTGAAAGTGCCCTGCAAATCTGACTAAAACACAAGGACATTCTTAATATATTTACAATGGGAATGTCCTACAATGAAGACTATAGTGCTAGGGCATTCTATATTTATAATCAAATGTCCTACATATGAAACAACTGTAACATGCAGATGGTCTTTTTCACAGTAAAAGGAGATTAAGCTGACTCAAGTTAAGTACAAGTTTTCCAGGTATGTATTGTTCAGTCCCAGTGTCTTAAAACCAACATTATAGTATGCTGTAGCTACAGTACTTTTAAAGTCATTGTATCTGAGTTATCAATATTTCAGAATAAATCCATCGCTAAAACGTTTGTATAATTTGTGTTCTGAACCTTCCTGTCCTTGATCTAATTTTGATTTACTGGATCAGTTTCATTTTGCCCACAGAATGTTTAATAAAATATTGCAAAATTCAGGTGTACCATTCCTATACTTTCAGGCATTACAATTTCATATTAGAATTTATAACATTCATAACATCCTCTAAAATGGAATCCAAGTATTTCATAATGTCTTGTGTAAGAATCCGTGGTAATTTAAAAATAGAGTTATTTAATGAAAATGTCTATATTTCCTGCAACATAACCAAACATTCAAATCTCAATTAACTTTCAAACTTGGCAATAACTTAGAGTTAAAATTAAATTAAAATATTGAAGCAAGCCACTTATCCTAATCAGTCCAAGATGTTTATCCTCCACTTGCATTATAATTTTAAACAACTCGATAATGTTAATCACTCCTCAATTTTATCTTCTAACATTTGCAATGCTTTCTTAATTTTTTGCAATTTATTTTACCACTATCTCAGTTACACTGACTTGTACTTTCTCTGTTACCTCAATCTTATTCCTACATGGGAGAGACCAACACTGCCTTATCTGCTTGAGTTACCTCAAGTTTTAATGTCTTGTGAACGGCAGCTCACAAATTTCCTTGTGTTTCTGTATTATCTAACATTCATCCATTCAGAGTATAATCATATTCTCAATACTTGCACTGAATTTCACCCAAAACACTTCCTTACCCATTCCACTATTCTTGCACCTTCTTAAATGGTGAATATTTAATCACTTAAAAACATGAGCTTCATGATTAGATTAGATTACATTACATTACAGTGTGGAAACAGGCCCTTCGGCCCAACAAGTCCACACCGACCCGCCGAAGCGCAACCCACCCATACCCCTACATTTACCCCTATACCTAACACTATGGGCAATTTAGCATGGCCAATTCACCTGACCTATATATCTTTGGACTGTGGGAAGAAACCCACGCAGACACGGGGAGAACGTGCAAACTCCACACAGTCAGTCGCCTGAGGCGGGAATTGAACCCGGGTCTCTGGCGCTGTGAGGCAACAGTGCTAACCACTGTGCCACCGTGCTGCCCTTTTTTTTCATGTATTTGAAAGTTAGTTTCCCACATATTTAAATAAAATCAACACAAATTATATTACATCTATTGCAGAAAGGCCATTAAAGCCTTGTATGCATGGATTCACCATGATAATGCCAGAAATCATAAACAGTAGCAATGAGGAAATATTCAAACCATTTCTGCTGGCGCAAAAAGGCTGAAGAGATTTAATAGAGTTTTTATTAAAATTCTGATGGCTTTAATATGGTGGATAAGGTTACTTGAAAAGAATAGTCCATCTGGTAAGGAAGTCAGTGACAAGTTTTCATTGACTTCCAAGGAGAGAGATTAGAAGTTTCATTACACAAAGCATTGTTCAAGCACAAAGTGCTTTTTGGTAGGTATTTGAAGCATACACCATTGCTTAGAAACTATTTAAACCAAAAAATTCACAAAATTGTGGCAAGAGACGAGCACACTAGAATTAACAAGGTGCCAGCACACATCCCGAGATGAATAGCCACCATTGCTGTTAACTTTGAAAGTTCTTCATTTGCAGGACTCTTTCAGGCAGTCTCTTACTGGTTGGGGTAGAAATATTAGATTAACTTAACTGTTCTGCCAGTCTCAAGTGGAGCACACAGCAGCACTATATATGTGGGACATTTGACTAGAAGTATAGAATGCCCTTACACTACATTCTCCACCATGGATCATTCCCATGTAAGCACACTAAAAGTATCCTACTGTTCTTGGAAGATATGCAAGGCATTTATTTTTGCTGTAAATATGGAATTTTCATATAATGGCAATCTGTACCCAAAACTGTTTTAATGAAAAAAGCTGATGCAACTCCTGAAAGTTAACAATTCAAAATAAAACTGAAAAGTATATTTGAATAAAGGCCATTGCTTTGAGGTGAGTGGATGTTCTGAATTCTTATTACATTGCTCTGAATTTTTATTACATTGCATTTGGAAATGCTTATTTTATTTGTATTCATTTCTGGGACATGTGCATTGCTGGCTAGTCCACCATTTATTGCCCATCCCTAATTGCTCAATAGACATTATTGTGCAACTTGAGTCACATGTAGGCTAGATCCAATAAAGACAGCAGATTTCTTCCCTAAAGGGCATCCGTGAGCCAGTTGGGTTTTTACAATAATTGACAATAGTAGCATGGTCACTATTAGGCTAGCTTTATATGAATTTAAATTTCACCATCTGCTATGGTGGGCTTCAAAGCCAGCACCTAAAAATAATGTAGGCATGTAGAAAATCAGGTAGAATAAGAGTGAAGTTAAATGTGAGCTTACCATGAGTTACGATGTAGCTAAGTGCAAAATACCACTTTGGCTGTAATATAAGTGAAAATAAAAGTACAAAAAGTATATTTTTTTGCAGGTGAAGATTTATGTAATTTTGCAGAATGTTGATAATAATGATTGTATTTCCTACACTGGAAATTTCAGATTTTTTTGTGCATTATCACTCATTATATAAACTGCTGCAGTTTGACATTTGAAGCCAAAAGGAATTTATTGTTGGATAGGTTTCATATATACACATATATGGAGTATTTATAAAACTTTTAAATGTAAAAATAACAACAGTTGCTACAAGCCACAATTATGTCTTGATCTTGGTATCACCGAAGGGAATGCAGCAGCCTTCTCCGTTTGCTGATGCCATACGTTACCATCTCAGCAGGGAAAAGAAATTCATAATCCCACTTATTTACTGAAAGAATGAGACCATAATATCACATGCTTTAAAACAGAAGAAAGTTTAGGCTACAGGAGTCAAACAAAGCAGAGTAAATACTATAAGGGGAGGAATGATATAATGGTATTCTAACTACATTGTGAATGCAGAAACCCAGCTAATGTTCTGGGGACCCAGTTTGATTCTGCTGCTGGTATGCTGCTGCTGTCTTCTACCATGAAATCTCGTGCAAAGTACCTATCCAGTTCCTTCGCTATTTCTTTGTTCCTAACTGTTACTTCTCCTGTACAATGTCTACTTTCGCCTCTCTCTTAGCCTTTTTATGTCCAACAAAATATCCTGCAATCTTCCTTTATATTACTAGCTAGGTTACCTTCATATTCCATCTTCTCCCCCTATTACTTTGTTAGCTGTCTTCTGTTGATTTTTAAAGGCTTTCTGATCCTCTGGCTTCCCATTAATCTTCACCATATTGTCATTTTTTCTGTTGCTTTTATGCTGTCCCTGGCTTCCCTAGTCAACATGGTTACTTTGTCCATCCCTTAGTATGTTTCTTCTACTTTGGGATGAAGTTCTGCTGTAACCCCCGAATTACCCCAGAAACTCCTGCCAATGCTGCTCCACCAACTTCCCTGCTGGGCTCCACTTCCAATCAACTCTGGCCAGCTCCTCCCTCGTGTCTTTGCAGTTACATTTACTCAGTTATAATACTGTTACATCTGATTCCAGCTTCTCCTGTTCAAACTCAGGGTGAATTTATATTGTTGCCACTGCCCCCAATCAGTTCCTTCACCTTAAGATCTCTAATCAAGTTTGCCTCATTATCACCAAATCCCTAGTGGGCTCTACCACAAGCTGCTCCAAAAACATCTGATAGACATTTCATGAATTCCCTTTCTTAGGATCCAATGTTACCCTGATTTTTCCAGTCCACCTTTATATTGAAGTCTCCCATGATTATTGTAATAGGATCTTTCTTGCATGACTTTTCTATCTCCTGACTTATTTTCTGCCACACCCTGACCACTGCTCGGAGTCCTGTCCACAACTCCCATCAGGGTCTTTTTACTTCTGTGGTTCTTCAACTTTACCCACACAATTCTATACTTCTAACCTTATATTGCTTCTTGCTGTTGATTTAATTTCATTTCTTAAAACAGGGCAGCCCCACCCCTTCTGCCTGTCTACCTGTCCTTTTGATAGGACGCGTTTCCTTGGATATTTAATTCCCAGTCCTGACACCCTTGCAGCCATGTCTCTGTGATACCCAGAACATCATACTTGCCTATTTCAATCTGCGCTACAAGCACATTTACCTTGTAGTGTACACTGCATTCATTTAAGTATAGCACCCTCAATTCTGCTTTGACCCACTTCTCCTTATCTGCTGTGCCTAAAGTTAGATTTCTGATCCTTTTCATATTCTGTGTTTGATTTCCTCTGTCTGTGGGGTTTAGACTATCACAGTCAGGGATATGTACAGGGACTGTTTGTACAGATGTGAGGGGTCTAGGCAATTCTCATCCTGGGTTGTCCAGATTTGGTCACTCAAGGGAGTAAATCTGTAAATTCCGTCCACAGAAACTGAAAGTAAAGGTGGATGGGGGACAAAAGGGGGCGAGGTGCTACTGCTAGAAGGCCAATTACAATCGAATTTATGGGGATTCAGGGCTGCAGGTTGAGTGGGGGTGCATGACAATTGTGAAACGAGACAACTGTATAATGGGGGGTATGGTAAAGCATGGATGGGAACAGGGTGATGTGATTGGTGATGGTGGCAGTAAGTGGGTGTGGAGGTGAGCAATGGAATTGTCCACAGTCAGAACCATTCTGGCTTTAAGTGGTTAGCGAGACAATATATGATCACACCTGGCATGGTCCCCTCGTATGCCATGAGCTAAGTGGGTGGCAGAGGTGGGCAGGTGCAGGTTACTGTAGACGGGTGGAGTGGAGAGCTGGGGATATGCAAAGGTTTAGATTTATTTATGAATTGGAGATGCCGGTGTTGGACTGGGGTGTACAAAGTTAAAAATCACACAACACCAGGTTGGACTATAATCTGGTGTTGTGTGATTTTTAGATTTATTTAGATTTAGATTTTATTGTCATGTGTACTTAAGTTCAGAAGCACAGGAGTACAGTGAAAAGTGGGTAATGTGGCCACACATGGTGCCATCTTATTACTAAGGCACCTAGGTATAAAAAATTTAGGTACAAAATAGTAAGAGAAACAGAGTTAAAAAGTTAAGCATTACTTCATAGAATGAGTAGTAAAATAAAGAAATAAGGTAATAGTTAACATTAAAGTCTTTCTTAATTTAAACAAGGAAAGTAAAGGAATAAGTTAAAAGTTCAATAGTCTTTGATGAGTCCTCCACTTACCTCGCTGTCTGGGAGACCTTAGTTGCCTGTTCTTGAAGCTGCTGCCAAAGGTACCATGGTTATTGCTAAAGCTGCTGCCTCTCTGATCTGTCCCAGTGCCTCAGGAACATGGCCTGGTCAGGACCCGCTTGCATGCCAAACCAAGACACTGCCATGAGCCGGACAATGGGAAGGAAAATGGCTGCAACCACACCTCAAGTGGGTGGGGTACATGACTCTATGTCTCAGGCTGTGAGAGGGAGGGTGGTGCTGCAAGACCCACTGATATGAGTCCTTTTAACAGAAAACAATGTTACACACAGACCCATGCTCTATACAGGGCCTGAATCCCCGGTGTTCCTAATGAATTAGCTCCCTGTGTGCTGTAAACCTCACCGCTCACACACTGCTGACCACCTCATTCACACCAATACTTTTATACACAGAGGTAGGGGAAAGAATAAGGATGTTTTGGGTTCAGCATCAATGGTACCAGCAGAATCCCATGTATGTCTTGTTCCTCTAGCTTCTGCAACCTGTAGCAGGCTCTCCACATGGACATTGATCCATGGCACATCCTATATAGACATGAAGCTAGGCATCAAGCCACTTCAGTTACATTTGGAACTATGCAGAGACTTGAATAAACAGATTTATTGCAAAGCCCGTAAACTGTATCCAAATGTGATACTTGCTGTATGGCGTACTGTCACTTGTGCCACTAAAGTGACCTCAGCAGAGTCTTTTCTTTCCTTCCCTCCCACTGTAGTCTGTGTTGTCCCTGGCTCTGCAGTGGTGGGTGGTGGGAGCCTGCTCAGCAGTACAGCCCTTTGACTCTGGAGGTTTGATCAGGTGACCCCGGAACATTTGTGTCTGGCTGGCCCTGACCAGCTGAGGTAAGTGCACTCTTCTTGGCCAAGAGTCCAAGATGGGAAGGCAGGTGGAGTTTGAAGGCCCAGGCACTTCTGGGTTGTCCTGAGACTTATGAGGATCCTGCTAATGGTTCCTCCTCTAGGTGGATGCCTCCAGGCACCTCCCTGTCTGCCTGTGAGGAAAAGGCACCTGCAGTGTGCATCAGAGTCCTTGTCCGCCTATCACCAGGCCTGGCAGAGCAGACCATTTCTGTGCTGAGATGGAGGATCCCCGTGATACCCGCAAGACACTACAATAGAAAGAAGGCATCGTGGGCAGTGGTTAGAAGTGGTTTGTGATGAATTACACCAACAGTGAGTTACTGTGAGAGTTAAAGAGGACTGAAGAGTGAGATGAAATTGGCTGGCATTGTCCCTAGTGCTGGAGCAGCAAGGACAAAGGTGGTGAGGGAGTGAATAGGCAGGGCAGAGGGCATATAGGGTCAGTTTGGGGTTGGCGGGGAGCAAGAGGGAGTGAGTGAAGATATTGCAGGCAGTTGTGAGAATGGCAGGGCATGAGCCTTGTTGGGAGGTGGGTGCAGTAGCAGATGGTGAGCCAGCAGAGAGAAGAGTGTGACACTTATCCTGGCACAGGGCCTAGGTCTTTGACTTTCTGGTGATACTACAGGCCAATCCTCACCAGCCTGGAGATTGCACTGACCCAGATGGTGACCTCAAACTAGACTGCCAGGGTCCCGTGGTGTGGCCCCCTCTATTGGTCATGGGGGAAGTCCCTCCACTGTATCAGCCTCTCCAAAAGGACCTGCCAGTCCTGTCAGTGAAGCAAGGTGCCATTTTTCTAATATACTTGTTGGACGGAAGAGCAGGACCAAGGAGCTAAATGGCCTACTCCTGTTCATATTCTTGATGGTTTTATCTTTGACTTTCCAAGATGTTCACACTTTGACTGTGATCGAGCAGCCAGTTTCAAAAAGCTGGTGCTCACCTGAGTGCAAACCTGCCTTTTCAAGATGACGCGTTGCTAGGGATGCTGATCTTCCAGTGGATATCTGGTGAGTGGTGATAGATCAGACATGAGGGATACCCCGAGGGCTGGCTACATAATAAATTAAGTGAATTTTGTAAGATATGGTGAGAAATCACGCTAGGCCTCACACTGGAAAACCTTCCAAACACTTAACGTCAACTGGCACTTAGACAAAAAAATGTAAGATTCACCCCTTCGTCTTTGTCGTCTTTATCAGTTTACCTTTTCAAGTTCTGTTCGACCTCAAAAAAATATAAGTTTGAAACCCCAAGTTCTATTACACAAAGCTGAAGGCCATAACAACATGAGTTTTGAAGGATGAGGGGGTGGATCTCATTGAAACCTACAGAATACTGAGAGGATGGATAGAGTGGATGTCAAGAAGATGTTACCACTATTAGGAGAGTCTAGGACCAAAGGGGACAGCTCCAAACAGAAGGGAGGATGGTTTAAAACTGAGATGAGGAGGAATTTCTTCAGCCAGACGGTGGTTAATCTGTGGAACTCATTGCCGCAGAAGCCTGTGAAGGCGAAGTCATTGAGTGTACTTAAGGCAGAGATAGATACGTTCTTGATTAGTAAGGGTTATGGGGAGAAGGCAGGAGAATGGGGTTGAGAAGCATATCAGACATGATTGAATGGCAGAATGGACTCGATGGGCCAAATGGCCTAATTCTGTTTCTACACCTTAGGAGTGCAGAAAGAGGAGGAGCATTGTTGTTGGATTTGGGATTGAATTCAGATGGTTTTAATTCACCCTTTTGGACAACACCGACAGAGCCCCTGAAACGCTGTGTTTAAAAACATGGGCATCTGCTATGTATACACTAGGGGGACCCTAAGGATGAAAAATAAGGCATTTTAATCTTATAAGAAAAGGGCAAAAGGCCATTTGATTGTAAAGAATGTCCATGCTTCTATATTATTTTCTTCTCTCTTACAGGTACTCTTGGCGTTATCAGCTTCAAGAATTTAAGAGTGAATTTCGAGTGGTTGCAGTTGATTTACGAGGGTATGGAGAGTCAGATGCACCTATTGGTCGAGAAAACTACCAGCTGGATTGTTTGATTACAGACGTGAAGGACATTGTGGAGTCCCTCGGTAAGTTTCTGGGAAGGGTGCCTGGCTTTCACTGATATGCATTGTTCTGTGGCTACACTCCAGAGGATTTAGAGTGCTGCTTCCTCTATTTCTGATTTCCACAATTTATTTTTCTCTCACAAATCTCCCAGCAGAATTAAGATATTCTGTTTGCGCTGTAACCAATGGTGACCAAGTTCCGCTGTAGCACTTTGGCTTTGTTCTGTAGTCATGACTAACTTCACAAGTGTATTGGGATCCAGGGAGCAGTGAGCAGGATCTACAAGCCTGAGGATTCAACAATGTATCAAGTCATTTTCATTCCAAGATAGAATTAAATTCCAGATGCAATAGCCAGCGCATCCTTTTCTGCTGTTAATAGATAAACCTTAATTTATCAATTATGTTTATAATAAGAGCATAAGATGTGGCAATACAATTTGGCTTATTGAGTGCTCCACCGTTCGATTATGGCTGATACATTTCTCAATTCCATTCTCCTGCCTTCTACCCAACCCTTACTAATGAAGAACCCATATCTCTGTCTTAAGTACACTCGATGACTTGGCCTCCACAGCCTTCTTCAGCAATGAGCTCCACAGATTCATCACCCTGCAGCTGAAGAAATTCCTCCTCATTTCAGTTCTAAAGGGTAAACAATGCCCTCAGTTCCCTCATCCAGAAGC
Organism: Chiloscyllium plagiosum; assembly: GCF_004010195.1. Lineage (NCBI taxonomy): Eukaryota > Metazoa > Chordata > Chondrichthyes > Orectolobiformes > Hemiscylliidae > Chiloscyllium > Chiloscyllium plagiosum. The sequence goes on from NC_057720.1 coordinate 17,499,385, forward strand.
TTAATGTATAACATGAATAGTTGTGGTCCTAACACTGGTCATTGCAGAACGTCACTAGTCACCAGCTGCCATCCTGAAAAGGACCCCTTTCTCCTCATTCTCTGCCTTCTGTAAGTCAGCCATGCCAGTACCTCGTCCCTAAGGTAATTAGCCATAACCACAGAGACCACAGACGTCTTACTCCATTAGACAGAAAGGGAGAGACATACAGACAATTGGTTATATGGTAGGGCTTGAAAAGAGTAGTACTGTAGCCATCAACTGTCAGCGACCTCAGACACGTATGGAATCCATCTGCTCAATGGTGGGAGCCTTCCCTGTGCTGGGCTAGTGGGCTATAGATTCCCCACTGATGGGCTTCAAACATGGACAGCAGTAGAGCAGTTTTGGGATTCCTTCACTATCTGTGAACCTGTCTCTGCAGTGCCTGGCTCTCCTGGTGAAGCTATAGAGGGTTTAGAGCTGCTAAACCTCTGTGACACTGATTAGATTAGGTTAGATTCCCTACAGTGTGGATACAGGCCCTTCGGCCCAACAAGTCCACACCGACTCTCCGAAGAGTAACCCACCAGGACCCGTTTCCCTCTGACTAATGCACCTAACACTATGGGCAATTCAGCATGGCCAATTCACCTGACCTGCACATCTTTGGATTGTGGGAGGAAACCGGATCATCCAGAGGAAACCCATGCAGACACGGGGAGAATATGCAAACTCCACACAGACAGTCGCCCTAGGCTGGAATTGAACCTGAGTCCCTGGTGCTGTGAGGCAGCAGTGCTAACCACTGAGCCATCGTGCCATACCAAAGAGATCCCAGTGTCGAGAATTGGGCAAGGTAAGGAGGTGGGCCTCCATGAACTACTTTAGCTGGTACAGGGTCTGAATGCACACTATTTGTTCCAGTCTTTATCCAACTGAGTGCCCCCACCCCTACACTTTTGAAAAAAAAGAATATTTTTGGCACTTTAAAACATTAAGCTGGATTTTCCCATGGGCTTCAGGACCCCATTGTCTTCAGGACTAAAAGCAGATTCCGAACCCAGTCTTGCTGCAGTACAGCCTGCTCAGTGCTTGATCAGGAGGCAGCCTCCTCATTCTCTGTCTCCACACCCTTCATCTGATGAAAGATAGTGGGTGGGTCCTCAGTGTCACGGAGGTTTGGCAGCTCTGCACCCTCGATAGCTTCACCAGGAGAGGCAGGCACTGCAGAGACTGGTTCACGGATAGTGAAGGAATCCCAGCACTGAGGTGTCCTCACATGAACAGGATTCATGTCAAAAGGCCCATGGAAATGGAGGAGGAGACCCTTCTACTGTTGTCCATGTTTGAAGCCCGTCAGTGGGGAATCCATAGCCCACTAACCCAGCACAGAGAAGGCTCCCACCATTGAGCTGATGGACTCCACACGTGTCTGAGGTCACTGACAGTTGATGGCTACAGCATTACTCTTCATTTCAGCCCTCTTTGATCAATCCTCTTCCCAACCCCCCAAAACAGCAGCAGTAGCTTGGAAAATAATCTTCACTATTTTCCAAGCTGTCTCCCTGCTGTTTCCCAGGCCACCCTCTCCACCATCACACCCAACTTCCCATCCCCTCTTCATGAGCCAGGAAAATTCAGTCCCTTAATGTGTAACAAGTGACAGTTATTCTTAAATATTTTAATATAGAACAGAGATAATTTAAGTACCAGCTGTGCTAAGATTTGGAAATTGTGCACTTCCTTTTTTATCACTGAGTCACAAGTGGGGCGTGTAACTTAATAATTCAATTATAGTTTATATTACAACTGACACTACAATGATAAGATGGCAAGGTTGGTAGTTTGGTGCAATGAGGTTAGATGGATTGGCAAACCTCCCTCAACCCAACCTATCGTATGATCCTGGGAAATATTTAGATTTTCTGCAAAATTATTTACTTGCATGAAAAAGTATATTTTCATTTCTCAACTGAAATTTCAGAGCTAACTCACAGTCTTTGATATTTTGGATATGTGCAATGGAGCATATTTCCAAAGATCCTGTGTGGGCTTATTGCCCAGCTAGTATTAAACTGAGGCTTCCTCCAGCTCCCTCGGTGAGATAATAATTGACTTAGTTGTTGCTTTCAATTGCTAAACTTTAATCTCATACCACTGTATTAAATTCCTGCTGAAAGTTGCAGCTTTCCAGTCTTATGGACGATATTTGACTTGGCACCAAAATTATGATTTCCTCCTCACCATTAAGTTGGTGTTAATAATGTTAAATTTCCAGAATTCTAATCCAATTTGCTTGTTGTCTCATGTCTGCACTTGTTCAAAGGACTATTAAAACATAAATATCAAAATCAAGGCTTAACTTTAATTAAAGTTATATGTCTTGGCAATCAATTTGACAAGTAAACCTAATACCTCTGGAGGTGGCTGCTGCTGCTTGTAAAGACATGTATTCTTTGACCTCCAAGTCCTTAAACACATTTGATAATAATTCAAAAAATATCTTTGGGTTTTGATTTTCAAATTAAAAATATTACCCACATTTTACAGTTAAAATTTCAAAGGTGCTAACAGCACTCAGCATTAATAAAGTATAAAAGAACTCCCACAGATGCTATTGTGGGATTCAAACCCACATCTCCACACCATTGACCGGGAATTATGGATGACTCTGTCGAAGCACGGATGAATGGGGCCCAGAAATGTCAGTGCAAGCCTCAGTGCTGGTCTCCTGAAGCCATTCCCACTGGCACCCAGTTTCACAGAAATGGAGTTCGAGGCTGGTGGATACCCTCCAAACAGTACATAGATGATTTGTTAAACAGAACTGAAGGAAGCTGATTGTAATTTTCCAGTTGGACACCAGTGTCTTGCACTGTCGTGACCAGTTTGGGCACCTGGAGTATTTGCTGGGTGGTTCTGGACCATTGTTTCAGGCAAACCTAGGGGTACTGCCTGGATGTGAGACAGCTACAGGCCTGTGGAGGTTTTCCTCCTCTACCTTCCCCACAGTGGTGGCCTATCTGCAAGAGCCATTTTATCATTAAAATTATTTCAAAATTGCCAGGTGTTGACATCTCCATGTTGAAACATGCTCACTGTTAGTTAGTCACCACAACCTGTATCTCCCTCTCCAGCTGGAAAGTCTCTGATTGGCTGGTTTGGGGGGGGAGTATGCCCGATACCTCAATCATTCAAGGAACCTGGCTCCATGCTAATTAAGGAGGGCATCTCCTTAAGACTCCCAACAGGTAACTGTTCCTCTCCCCGACAGTATGGGTTTGGGACCCAGAAGCAGTGCTGATTTTGTTTTCTGCTCGTGAAGGAAAAACCCTATCTCAGTCTGGGATCTTCAGTCTGATTAGCACAGGGGCTCAGCGGTTAGCACTGCTGCCTTACAGTGCCAGGGACCCGGGTTTGATTCCGCTCTGGGGGGACTATCTGTGTGAAGTCTGCACATTCTACCTGTTTTTCCTCCGAGTGTTCCAGTTTCCTCCCATAGTCCAAAAATGCGCAGGTTAATGGATTGGCCATGCTAAATTGCCAAGAATGTGCAGACTAGGTGGGTTAGCCTTGGTAAATGCAGGGTTACAGGGATAGGGTAAGGGTGTGGGTCTGGGTAGGATATTGTTTGGAGGGTCAGTGTGGACTCGATGGGCTGAATGTCTGCTTCCACACTGTAGGAATGCCAAGCCTCAAATCCCATGTAGAGAGTAATGCACTGAAGTGCATCTCTAATCACTGCATCTTCCAGTATAAAGTCCCAAAGTAAATCTCTGGATGAGTGTAATTATAATGAATGCTTGACACCAATGATTCAATATTGACTGCAAAATTTGTACCTTGGAAGCCTGTGTGATATATATTGTGTTTCTCTATTGACAGGTTCCCAACTGTCTGTTGCTATGTGTTTAGTCATAGAGTTATACAGCATGGAAACAGACCCTTTGGTCCAACTTGTCTGCACTGACCAGATACTCTAAACTGATCTAGTCCCATTTGCCAGCATTTGGCCCACATCCCTGTAAACCCTTCCTATTCATGTGCCCATCCAGAAGCCTTTTAAATGTTGTAATTGTACCCACCACTTCTTTTAGCAGCTTGTTCCATGCACACACCACCCTCTACATGAAAATGTTGTCCCTCAGGTCCTTTTTAAATCTTGCCCCTCTCACTTCAAACCTGTGCTCTCTAGTTTTGTCTCCGCTACCGTGGGAAAAACCTGTGCTCTCTAGTTTTGTCTCCGCTACCGTGGGAAAAAGACCTATTCGCTCTATCCATGCCTCTCATGGTTTTATAAACCTTTATAAGGTCACCTCTCAGTCTCCGATGGTGCAGGAAAAACAATCCCAGTTTATTCAGCCTCTCCCTATAACTCAAGCCCTCCAATCCTGGCAACATCTTTGTAACCTTTTCTGAACTCTTTCAAGTTTATCAACATTTTTTCCTAAAGGAGTGAGACCAGAATTGAATGCAGTAGTCTAAAAATAGCCTCACCAATGTCCTGTACAGCCTCAACATGACAGCAAAACTCCTATACTCAATGCACTAACCAATGAAGGCAAGCATGCTAAATGCTTTCTTCACCCACCTTGTCTACCTGCAACTCCACGTCCAAAGAACTATGTACCTGCACCCCTAGGTCTCTTTGTTCAGCAACACACCGAAAGCCCTCTCATTAACTGTATAAATCCTACCCTGGTTTGCCTTATGAAAATACAACACTTCACATTTATCTAAACTAAACTCGGTCCGCCACTCCATCACGCATTGGCCCATTCGACCAAGGACCCGTTGTTATCTGAGATAACCTTCACTGTTCAATACACCATTAATTTTGGTGTATTTGCAAAATTATGAACCATACCTTCTATTTTCACATCCAAATCATTTATGCTAAATACTGTCTGTATTATTTGCATGAGGCTAAGATTGAAGTTTCCAGGGTTCTAAAAGACCAGTGAACATCTTAATAAACAGCTTTTCATGGAAAACTATGTTGTGATTTTATTTGTCCTCAAGGACCAAGGTATGATGGCCCTCCTACAGCACAGCCTGCTATAGCCAACAATACCAAGTTGCAAAAGGAGCAAAACCTTCAGCCAAGTGCCCTGGTTGATATGGGTTTAGAAAGTGTTATGGACCAGACAAAACCTCTCTCAAATATGTCAAGGAGATAGCCTAGACCTTAACGTTTTCTTGTTTAAAGGCAAGTATAAGGTGTGTTCCAAATGCATTTCAATTGGTTACACTACTCAGCTTTAAGCAAAATGCACTTTATTCTTACAGTGCAATTAAAATACAAGCAAAAGAAAGAAGAATTGGTCTGACTTTAATTCTTTTGGAAAACTTAACAGAATATTAGATTATTTAACTACTAAACAGCAACTATTCCAATATAGTAACATACCATAAACACACTCTTGGCAAAGGCAAATTCAGTAAAATAGTCTGTCTCACACGCAATGTTTCTCCAGCCCAGGAGGAAAGAACATCAAGAGAAAACTCTGGCAGAGAGAGAGAACTCAAGTGTTTTGCTCCAGCAGGCAGAGATACTTAGCAGCTTCAAAACCCCAATAATTACTGTAAGCTGAACTAAGACCCTGGTTCTATGGGAACCTGTCTCCACCCATTCATGCTGCTTCTATTGTTCCAACTTTTTAAAAAGACCCCAAGGCCTCACAAGCTGTTTAGTTTATTGGTTTGGAACAGACTACTCAACACGTCTCTCTCAACCTGTTTTCACAAACAAAAAGCCATGACAAAATACACCTTTTAAATAGTATTGTCACAAAAGAGATATCGGAAGGATGTTGTGGAACCTGAAAGGTTTCAGAAAAGATTTACAAGGATGTCGCAAGGGTTGGAGGATTTGAGCTTTAGGGAGAGGCTGAACAGGCTGGGGCTGTTTTCCCTGGAGCGTCAGAGGCTGAGGGGTGACCTTAAGGAGGTTTATAAAATCATGAGGGGCATGGATAGGATAAATAGACAAGGTCTTTTCCCTGGGCGGTGGAGTCCAGAACTAGAGGGCATAAGTTTAGGGTGAGAGGGGAAAGATATAAAAGAGACCTAAGGGGCAATGTTTTCATGCAGAGGGTGGTGCGTGTGTGGAATGGGCTGCCAAAGGAAGTGGCAGAGGCTCATACAAATGCAACATTTAAAAGGTATTTGGATGGATATACGAATAGGAAGGGTTTGGAGGAATATGGGCTGGGTGCTGGCAGGTGTGACTAGATTGGGTAGGGATATCTGGTTGGCATGGACGGGTTGTACCGAAAGGTCTGTTTCTGTGCTGTACATCTCTATGACTCTATGACTAAATGATGTTCCAAAGAAGAATTGTATCAGACTTGAAACATTAACTCTGTTTCTCTTTCTACTAATGCTGCCAGATTTGTTGAGTTGCTCAAGCAATTTTGATTTCCACTGTAGAAACTATGGGATATTTTAGAACTGAAACAATTTTGCACTGCACAGTTTTCTGATAGATTTTACTGATCAACCTTCCTTCTGCTAATTTTCTAATATCTGCATATCACAATGTTGTCTTTTACTTTTTGCACAGGGTACAAAAAGTGTGTTTTGATTGGCCATGATTGGGGTGGATTAATTGCTTGGTGTTCTGCTATCTATTATCCTGAGATGATAAGTAAGATTGTAATATTGAACTGCCCACATCCCACAGTTTTTTATGGTAAGTTGCAATTTATTCCACTTGATGTTTTTTTGCTTAGTGATCAAGGATTGATATCCATGAACCCCTGGTGAGTGAATGAATTCATCCAATGAGTAGTTGAACCTCAGAGTCCAAGGTCTAATCTGCTGCCAGTACAGTGTTGGCTGGTCTCCTAGGAGGAAGGTGTTTGGGGCACTTCATTTGGCCTCAGCATCTCTCAGTTAGGGATGAGAAATGGTCATCCAGTGAAACTTGGTTGAAAGGAAGACAAGATGAAGCTCACTTGTAATGCCCCTTAAAATCAAATATGTCACCATGAGGAATGGGAATTTGGGAAGAGTACTTATGTCCACAAAATTTCTAATGGAATGATACCTCAGTGAGGAATTTAGGAGACCTCTGGGGAGAAAACTGTTGAGAAAAGAACAAAAGTATATACATACATTTTACACACATATATGAATGTGTGTATATATTCGACAGGTTTAAGAGCAGTGCTTAAGTTTTGAGGCTACTCATAAAAAGGCAATGTATCATTTTGGGATGCTCAGGTGTTTCTCCACAAAACAGTCCCATTGCCAACACATTTAGCCAGTTTATCAATGTATCATCATCCCATTGTTTGTCTCCCCTACACATCCCCCTTCAATTTTCCTTCCTTTCTCCTGATCTCAGTCTCCACGTGAGAATTAGAAAATTTTCCATCCTTTGTAACCAGTGACCTACAGCAAGGTGCTGCATTAATAGTTTCCATCCTCAGCAGCTCATCTGAAAAGGAGATACTGTTATCAGAAATACTTAGCAATGAAGCTGGAGGGATATGCATAAGCAAAATGCAATTTGCCACATTTTACTGTTACAGAAATAACATTGAATCACCTTTGTTCCTTATCAGGAGAGGTTTATTTTCCTGAACTATTTCACTGCTGCTGCAAAATAAAAAGAAATTATTCCAAATCTGGTTTTAACTGTCAAGGGCAAATATAATAGCACCATGGCAACATACTTGCAGTATGCATGTTATAGAAAACCTATTTTTGCTGCTGTCAAACAGCATCAGGTTTATATGTCTGCTTTTGAGATTAAATCAGTGTCATAAATGAATTCACGATCTGTCCTCTGTTGTTTGCATGGTAGAAATCTCTCAAGATGACAGATCCCCATGGTGAGAAGCTGTTTTGTTTTGTTGCTCATGTGCTGTAGGAATGAGAGTTTATCAGCATCTAATTAAGTGTTTCATTTAGTGGAAAAGTCCCCACTAAGAAATGGACACAACCAAGGCTGCAACACAAAAACTGTCAAGATATAAAACAAGAAGGAATAATTACATAGTCATCAGAAGCTTAATCTCCTCTTACATGCACTCTCAGTGCTTTCTCATCCACCTGTTTATTTTAAATGGGTTCAAATTGTGTTAAAAGAGCACAGATGGAAATGTAATTCCAATCTATTAATGAGTGCATCTTTGAAATTAATGGATGGTTGCACAATATAGGTTCCTCCTGATTCATTTAGTTAAATCTAATTGAATGGTGAATTCATTGTTAATTTTTCTGAGTCAAAGTTAGGTTATTGATTGATTTCCTAATGATGGCAGTTCTAATGTGGCATTAAGCAGTGGAACCCCCTCCATCGATCTTTTGCTGTTCATTATTTATTAAGCACCTCAGTGAAGATGTTGTAAGCAGATTTCTTAGTTTTGTTCTGACATGGATTTGCATGTGAAAGCAGCATTTCAAATCATGAAAAAAAAATGAAAAGCTGGCAATGCAAGTTTGGGAAATTCATTATTACCAGAGAATATATCATGCTAAATGAAGCCTAACGCAGTGACTCCTGATTCAGCACACAGTAAAACAACCTAATAATGGTGCAGGAGGGAAACAGCGCTGACGTTAATCTGCCATTATTGATGAAATGAGTCCCAGACTATGAAGAGAAACAAGGGAGGAAATAGTAGAGGTTTGGCCATCATATTCCAATACTCTGGCTGGTGATTTGGACTCTATTACGAGGATTCACTCAATTCATCAAAGGCAGTAAGCATGGACTAGTTAAAAGGGAGGGCCTGTCTGACCAACATCAATGATTTTTTTTGAGGAGGTGAAGAGGAAATATGATGAAGGTAGCAGTTTTGATGTATCACAGTTTTCAAGTGAAAAATGGTAACTTGAATTCAAAATTAGCTCAGTGTTAGGAAACATATAATAGTCACAGAGTCGTAGAGATCTACAGCACGGAAACAAACCCTTCGGTCCAACTCATTTATGCCAACCAGATATCCTAACCTAATCTAGTCCTATTTTCCAGCACTTGGCCCATATTCCTCCAAACCCTTCCTATTCATATACCCATCCAGATGCCTTTTAAATGATGTAATTGTATCAGCCTCCACCACTTCCTCTGGCAGCTCATTCCATACACGCACCACCCTCTCTGTGAAAAAGTTGCCCCTTAGGTCCCTTTTATATCTTTCCCCTCTCACCCTAAACCTGTGCCCTCTAGTTCTGGACTCCCCCACCCCAGGGAAAAGACCTTGTTTATTTATCCTATCCATGCCCCTCATGATTTTATAAACCTCCTTAAGGTCACCCCTCAGCCTCTGACGCTCCAGGAAAAACAGTCTCAACCTGTTCAGCCTCTCCCTGTAGCTCAAACGTTCCAACTCTGGCAACATCCTTGTAAATCTTTTCTGAACCCTTTCAAGTTTCACAACATCCTTCTGATAAGAAGGAGACCAGAATTGCACACCGAGTGTTTGTGTGATTGAAAGGCTTTTTTCCAGGGGTGGTCCACAGTGCTTAGTATTAGACTTCATACTTTTCATGGAATACATCAGTGATTTAGATTTACATGTATGGAGCATGATTGTAGTGCATGCAAATAAATCAAAGATTTGTTGCGTGATTGATAGTAAAGAAGGGCCTGTGCCCGAAACGTTGAATCTCCTGTTCCCTGGATGCTGCCTGACCTGCTGTGCTGTTCCAGCAATAAAGTTTCAACTTTGATCTCCAGCATCTGCAGACCTCACTTTCTCCTCATAGTAAAGAACGCAACAGTCTACAGGAGATATCAATATTAAGTGGGTGGGTGAGTGGCTCATGGGATTCAATCTAGAAAAGTGTGAGACAATGAATTTGAGAGGGCAAACAAGGCAAGGGAATACAAAGTCAGTAGGACAGTAATCAGTTGTCCTACAGAGGAACAGAGGATCTTAGATTGCATGTCCATAGATACCTTAAAGTAGCAGGATGAGATGGTGAAGAAGGCATTTGGGATTAGTTGCTTTAGTAGACAAGGCATGGAATATAAGAGCAGGGAGATGATGTTAGAACTGTATAAAACACTTGTTAGGCATATCTAGAGTTGGCTTTTGCCCCAAAAATCGATTTTCCTGCTCCTCGGATGCTGTCTGACCTGCTGTGCTTTTCCAGCACCACTCTAATCTTGACTCTGATGTCCAGCGTCTGCAGTCCTCACTTTCACCTATATCTAGAGTTTTGAGTTTACTTCTGGTCATTGCATTAGTGGAAGGTATTACAGAGGGAAATTTATGAGGTTTTTGCCAAGAATTGGTGAAATTTCAGTTGTGAAGGAAGAATGGATTGCAGTAAGAAGTCAGTAATCAGAGAACATAAATATCAAGAAACTGACAAACATAGAATCTGGTCTTTTGGACTAAATGTAACTGATCTAATGAATTTGAACAGTGGTCAGTATTGCAAATCTTCCACCACTTGAACAGACCCATTTTCGATGAAATTTTGTGGAGAATTAATTTGTGAAAAATAATACTACATATTTTGTTAAAGCATTTTAAAAGAAATTTATTGAATATCTTTTCTCAGATTACATCATACGACATCCCTCCCAACTGATAAAGTCAAGTTACTTGTTCTTTTTCCAAGTGCCATGGCTTCCTGAATTTGTTCTTACAATAAGTGATTTCAAGGTGAGCAAAGATTCAGCCATGAATGACTTGATTCAAGAGCCATGAAAGATTTTAGACATATTCTACAATAATTGTTTTAGTTTTTAACCATAACCATATTTCACAGTTTTTATTCATTCGTGGGCTGTGGGTGTCACTGGCTGGGCCAGCATTTATTGCTTGTCTCTAGTTGCACTTGAGAAGGCAGTGGTGAGCTGCCTTCTTGATTTGCTGCAGTTCATGTGGTGTTGGGGCACCTGTTATGCTGTTAGGGAGGGAGTTCCATGATTTTTTTGAGCCAGAGTCAGTGACAGAACAGCGATATCTTTCCATGCCAAGATGGCAAGTGACTAAGAGGGAACTTGTAGATGGTGGTGTTCCTATGTATCTGCTTCCTTCGGCCTTTGGGTGGTGGAGATTACGTGTTTGGAAGTTACTGTCAAAGGAGCCTGAGTTTGTTGCTGCAATGCAATTGTTAGCTCTACAGCACTCACTGTGTCTCTCAGAAGCAATAAATAAAGTAAGAATTATGGATGGAATTCGGTTTCTGACTGTTATTTTATCTGGTGAGTCAAACCACCTCTGTTAATCTGTGTTCGTCATAATGTTTTTTAAAATTTTTTCTTTCATGGGATCGGAGTGTCACAGGCCATGCCAGTATTTATTGCCAATCCCTAGTTACTCTTGAGAAGCTGATGGTGACCTGCTTTGTTGAACCACTGCAGTTCAGCAAGTGCATTTATGGCCACAGTACTGTTGGAAAGAGAGTTCTGCAGGTACACAATGAGGAAAGATGTAAAAAAACAGCTTGTGGGTCAAGCTGACCTTGGGATAGATCTGAACCATGTGCTGGTGTAAAATGCATGATGTTAAGTCAGCAACCTGTTCTATTCCTCTGCCTCAGTTTGACTTCAATGAATATAAAATTCAAGGATATGCAGGATGGGCACCAACTCACTGCCACCTGTTTTACGCTATTACATAAAGTTATGACCTATGCCCTAAAGAACTGTAGTGGGCAGAACTTAACCAAACTGTACTATTATTACAAAATATGGTTACATAGTGCATCACCAAGTAAGGTATAAGGAGTGCAGTATCAGAAATAACTGCAAGTATGTCAACCGTAATTAACCAATCTTGTGTTCTAGGTGTTGAAGTACTTATTCACAAGTCAGAGCACAGGCATTAGGACAAAAGGCTGTAAGATGACTGAGGATGAGATCGAAGCCTATCTGTACATCTTTTCTCAGCCTGAAGCCTTCTCTGGACCACTCAGCTACTTCAGAAACATATTCAGGTACAACAGTTGCTGGAGTTGTAGAGGACAAAGCCTGTGCAAAAATGAAATGCAAACATGATGACATAAAAGCCATGTAGTTAACCCATTGTATTTGTTTGTTTACATATTTGGATTAAATTATTGGAGCTAACCTGAGTAAGGATGCAGCCTTTATACATATTTACAATCTGGCAGTCAATTCTTAACATTGAGACCCAGCAAAAATCTGGAAAAAGCGTTTCTTTATTTTTACAATCTTTAACCATCTAATACTAATTATTTTTAGAATTCTGCTATAATTCACAATCAATAACTGTTAGCTTTTGGGACCAGAAAATAGGCTGTGGCACAGATTAGAATCAGGTCAAACTTTTGCTTGATAATTGCTCCTATGAACTAATTCGAGTCTTATTACTTCTTTCTAGGGGTTATATAAATACACATAGTTTTTATTGTTGTCCCAGATGTTATAAAGACAACTCGAAACCCACACTCTATTTGACAAGGCTACAACATGACAACTTTGCTATCTTCCTCAGCATTGTTCTCTCAATTCCCTTCAATGGTATCTTTTTCTGTGCAATACAAAATTCACAGTTAGCTTTTGGGGCACTATCTGTTACTACCGGCCTATTTCTGCTGGTATTTCCAGATTTGACTGCAGGGGAACCGCAACCATCTGAGACCACCTGCCACCTCAATCAGATTTGATGTATCCCATCTCACCTCATCACCCTGCTCTCTCCCCTTTCATCATCCTCACTCACCATTTCGGTGCACCCAACCTCCCATCTCCCTGTACCACCCCTTCATAATCTCCCTGTACCCGCACTCCCCATCTCCTTGTACCCTCTCTCCCCATCGCCCTGTACCCTCGCTCCACAAATCCCTATACCCTCCTTCCCCATCTCCCTGTACCCTCTCTCCCCATCGCCCTGAACACTCACTCCCACCTCCCTGTACACTCACTCCCCAACTCCCTGTACCCTTCCTCC
>NC_057720.1:17517557-17521682 GCF_004010195.1 Chiloscyllium plagiosum
TCTTTCCTGCTCCCTCCCTCCCCATCTCCCTCCCCATCACCCATCATCCTCCTTCCCCGTCACCCTCCCTCCCTATCACCCTGCGCCCTCCCTTCCTGTGTGTTTCTCTAATCCTTCATTCACTGTCTCTCTAGTCCCCCTCCTTCGGCATCACTCTGCAGCTCTGCCTGGGTAACATCCTGCTTCACTGTCACTCTCCTCTCTCCTTCAGCATCTCTACGCCCACCTTCACTGTCGCGCTGTCCCTTCCTTTACTATCTCTACAGTTCCAAGTTCCACCCTCAATTCTGCCACAACTTACCTATGGACCGCCTCAGGATTTTACAGCTGATGTTGACTCTGTTCGTCCAAGTTTTGAGAAAGCTCAGAAAGGGGCTGATGAGAAACCTCTGGTGATGCAAAGAGTAACGAAAACTGGAGAAGAAACCACATCCGCCTCCAGAAATCTGCTGTCACTTCACATCTTTTAAACACAATTTCTTTCCCCCATTCCCAGTGATTTATTTCCGAATATACTTGGAGTGCGGGGGTCCTGCTGAATTTTAATGCAGAGCCCTATTTAAACTATTCTGTTTCCTGCCTGACTTTGATTTGATTTATTATTGTCACATGTAGTGTCAGTTCTTCTAGAGCGATGATTGTGTTCTTGTGCATTCCCGCATTAGAGAAAAATTGCGCTTTAGGAACAGCGCTTAAAGTGTTGGCACTGACAGCGTGTTACAGCCAACACACGTTTTAAATGTTCATGCTGTAGAAACTGCCAAAGCAATTCATCAACTGAGTTACAGCAAATTTGAGTTATAATAGAATGACAGTGAGAACAGTGTATAGTGAAAAGTATCATTTTGCTTTTTATCCAGGCAAATCATACCTTACATAAGTACATCAGAGTATTAGAACAGATGCAGAATGCAGTTTTACAGCTACAGAGAATTTGCAGAGAAAGATCAAATCTAATATCTGAGAGGTCTGTTCAAAAGTCTAATAACAGCAGGCAAGAAGCTGTTCTTAAATCTGTTGGGATGTATTTTCAAACTTCTATATCTTCTGCCCAATAGAGGGTGGACAAAAGTATAACGGAATGGGAAGGGCCTTTGATTATGTTGGCTGCTTTCCCAAGGCAGCGGGAAGTATAGACAGAGTCAATAGAAGGAAGGCTTATTGGTGTGATGGACCAGGCTGCATTTACAACTATGTAATTTCTTGTGGTCTTGGGCAGAGCAGTTGCCATATCAAGCTGTCATGCATCCGGAAAGGATGCTTTCTATAGTGCATCTGTAAAAACCAGTAAGTGTTATTGTGGACATGCCAAATTTCCTTAGTCTTCTGAGGAAGTAGAGGTGTTAATGTGCTTTCCCGACTGTAGCATTGATACAGATGGGCCAAAACAGATTGTTGGAACTTGAAGCTCCTGACCACCTCCATCTCAGCACCATGGACACAGACAGAGGCATGTTCTCCACTCTGCTTCCTGAAGTCGATGACCAGCTCCTCTGTATTGCTGACATTGAGGGAAAGATTGTTTTCTTTACACCATGTCATCAGGTAAAGCACGCACCTGGTGGATCTGACCTTTCACTGCCAAGAAAACTGTCCTTTAGCTGCTCGTTCGAAATGGCTCAGAGAACCTTTGGTATGAAATCTTAGTTATAGAGTCATAGAAATGTACAGCACAGAAACAGACCCTTCGGTCCAACCCGTCCATGCCGACCAGATATCCCAACCCAATGTAGTCCCACCAAATACAGGATTAACTCTCCAGAACGGACTACTGAATACACCATGGTCAAAACTCACTAACACCATGGTTAAATTGGAAGTTGGCATGTTTACTGTGGATTTGCATCAGATTTCACAGATTGGTATGAGTCACCAACAACACTTTCTCCCACCAAGCCCCAACCCCAACCTGATTCTCTCCATCATATACCTTTGAATTTAGATTTCTATCCATGTGAATCAGGTGCTCTGCATTTTCTCTCCAATAATAATTTCACAATAATTGTAGCTTCTGGACAACTTTACTTTTAGCAATATTTTGTACAGAATAGCTGTGCAGGGATCTGAATTTCTTTTCCCTCCAATCAGCCTATTAATATGCTTCCTGCAATCCCACAATGCTCTGCGTTTGACCTTGTACCATCTCTTTCCGTATTTAAATATGGGTCACAACCTCATTTAGCTTTTTAAAATCAAGCATTTTAAAAACCATTTGAAATTCTTAGAAGTTGAATATCTATAAAATCTTTGGTGGAATTGTCAACAAATTTACTCTCTCATTTTCACTTACTCTCTCTAGTACTGAATTCATGTATTAATTCAGCAGATTGCAACAGAAAGTAGAAGGAATGGTGTGCAGCCAGCACATTTAAGATTTCAGTGGCTCAATTGAGAATTGGGTCGAAGGGCGAGCAATTAATACAGTAAATGAACCAATGTAACTTGTATTCCGCTAAGTTTCCATGGCATAGGTCTAGTACTGATTATTTATTTACCTTTGCATCTGTAAACGCTGCGGTGCAAAGGGGATAAAAAAACCTTTCAGACAAAAATGCTGTTTATTTATTTGACTTAAAAAATGTCCCTGGACGTGTGCAATCCTGACAAGGAATGAATGGGTGTGTGCTGTGGGACTTTTCTTAAATGTAGGCTAAGCTAAGTTAGATTGGCAAGTTTCCATCCCCGTAGGAAATTAGTAAATTACTTAGTTTTCATCAAACCACAATTTTCATTCAGCTTCTGCCAGTTCAGAAATAACTTTGTGGAATTAAAATTAATGTTCTTTGGATTGTTCATACAGTATTAGCCATTATACGCCTCTATATTACACCTCACAGAGTCTTAGATTCATACAGTGCAGAAAAGCCCCTTCGGACCATCAAGTCTGCACTAATATAACTACCACCAAGAGTGATCTCAATTTCCTGCACTTGTCCCATATCTTGAATGTTATGATAATTGATGTAATCATCCAAATACTTTTAAAGGTTGTAAAATTTCCAGCCTCCACGACCTTCCCAGAATGCATTCCAGCTTCCCACCACCTGCTGAATGAAAAATTTGTTTTCTTCATCCCCTCTGAATCTCTTGCCAACTTGTGACTGACCCCTCAACCAAGGGTAACAGCTGCTCTCCATTCACCCTGTCCATACTCTCATAATCTTATACACCTCAATCATATCCTCCCTCAGTCTTCTCTGCTCTAAAGAAAACAGTCCAAGCCTATCGAGTCTCTCCTCATAGCACAATTTCTCCATCCCAGGTACCATCCTGGTGAACCTCCTATATAACCCTCTCTAGTGTTATCACCTCTCTTTACAACAGTAATATAAACTTCAACCAGTCCCCTTGAGAATAGAATATGATCGGTGTACATAGGTGCACCAGGATGTTTGCCTGAAAATTAATTACTTTGATTTGAACTGTAACCCTTAATAAGAACATGTTTTAAAACAAGGGGATGCAGTGGCCTATAAATCTCTCGAGGTCAGTTAGTTGTCTAGGGACCAAGGTTTTGATTCCCACACAGCAGATGGTGGAATTTCTATTCAAAAAATTTGGAATTAAAGGCATTTTTGATCTTGTTCACTAAAGTCTTTTATGGAAAGAAATTTGCCATCCTTAACAGGTACAGCACACATGTGACCCACAGCAATATGGCTGCCCTATGCAGTTGCCCTCACAAACATTCAGTTGTTTCTTGCTGTTACTAAGTTTCAAAGGAATGGAATTGAATAGACTACCCAGAATTGACCTCAGCATTGTAAACAATAATGGCAAACATAGCCCTATTGACCCTGCACAGTCCTCCTTACCAACATCAGGGCTTCTCTGTGGGAAGCTAGAGAAGTGATTCCTGGGCCTCTTGCTGAGATATTTGTATCATCGATAGTCACAGATGAGGTGCCGGAAGACTGGAGGTTGGCTAATGTGGTGCCACTGTTTAAGAAGGGCGGTAAAGACAAGCCGAGGTCAGCCAAGGTGAGCCTGACCTCGGTGGTGGGAAAGTTGTTGGAGGGAATCCTGAGGGACAGGATGTACATGTATTTGGAAAGGCAAGGACTGATTTGGGATAGTCAATATGGCTTTGTACGTGGGAAATCATGTCTCACAAACTTGATTGAG
>NC_057720.1:17522491-17531217 GCF_004010195.1 Chiloscyllium plagiosum
CTCCCCGTGTCTGCGTGGGTTTCCTCCGGGTGCTCCGGTTTCCTCCCACAGTCCAAAGATGTGCAGGTCAGGTGAATTGGCCATGTTAAATTGTCCGTAGTGTTAGGTAAGGGGTAAATGTAGGGGTATGGGTGGTTTGCGCTTCGGCGGGTCGGTGTGGACTTGTTGGGCCGGAGGGCCTGTTTCCACACTGTAAAGTAATCTAGAGGGCATAGGTTTAGGGTGAGAGGGGAAAGATATAAAAGAGACCTTTGGGGCAACGTTTTCACGCAGAGTGTGGTACGTGTATGGAATGAGCTGCCAGAGGATGTGGTGGAGGCTGGTACAATTGCAACATTTAGGAGGCATTTGGATGGGTATATGAATAGAAAGGGTTTGGAGGGATATGGGCCAGGTGCCGGCTTGTGGGACTAGATTGGGTTGGGATATCTGGTCAGCATGGACGGGTTGGACCGAAGGGTCTGTTTCCATGCTGTACATCTCGATGACTCTATGACTCTACTACCAAAACTGGGAGAGCTGTCTCGCTGACTAGTCAAGCAACAGCCTGACATTGTCATACTTACAGAATCATACTTAGGGTTAAATGTCCCAGATACATCCCTCATCAGAGGTTGTGGCCAGTGGTTTATAGCTACCCGTGGAGACCCCTACATTGATTCTGGACTCCATGAAATCTCATGGCATCCAGTCAAATATGAGCAAGGAAACCTCCTATGGATTGCCAGGTACTGTCCTCCTTCAGATGATGAATCAGTACTCCTGCATGTTGGACAACTCTTGGAAGAACCACTGAGGTTAGAAAGGATGCAGAATGAACTCTGAATGGAGGGTTTGAATCTCATTATTAACAGTGGCTTGGCAGCAGCACCACTGTTGGAACTGTTCAACTCCAAAAGAACATTGCTGCTGTACTGGGTCAGGGAACCAACAAGAGGGAAAGACATACTTGACGTCATCCTTACCAACCTGTCTGCTGCATGACAATACTGGTAAGAGTGACCACTCCTTAAAGAAACAAACTCTCATCTTGGCATTGAAAATACCTTGGATTTTATTGTTTGGCAATATCACCATGCTAAATGGGACAGACTTCAGAGCAGATCTAGGTTTCATGGGCCATCAACAGTAGCAGAATTGTACTCCAACACAATCTGTAACTTCCTGGCCAGGCATACCCCCCACTCAATTATTACCATCAATCCAGGGACTCAACCTTGGTTCAATGGAGAAGGCAAGAGGGCATGCCAGGAGTAGCACCAGGCATACCTAAAAATGAGGTGTCAATCTGATGAAATTACTTGTGAGCCAAACAGCATAAGAGCAAGTGATAGACAGAGATAAGAGATTCCAGTGGATCAGACATAAGCTTTGCGCATTGAGTTTGGAACTGTGGTGGAGAATTAAACTATTCACTGGAGGAGGGAGTTCAACAAATACCGTCATCCACAATGATAAAGCTGAAAGATTTAGATCTTCAGCATCTAAAGCATCTTCAGCTGGAAGTGCCAAGTAAGTGATCCATCTCAGCCTCCTTTAGTGGTCCCCACCATTACAGTCTTCAGCCAATTCAATTCACTCCATGAAATAGCAAGTAAAGCTGAAGGCCCTGGATATTGCAAAGACCATGGGCCCTGACAATATATCAGAAACAGTACAAAAGATTTGCACTACAGAACTTGCTGCACCCCTGGTCAAACTGTTCCATTTTCACTATAACAGTGGCATGTGCCTGGCAATGTGGAATATTGTCCAGTTATGTCCTGTATACAAATAGTGGGACTTAATTAACAATAATTCACTTACTAATATATTTGACCAAGTGTTGCATATAAGAGCCCTAGCAAAATGAGTCAGTGGGAATCAGAGGAAAACATTTCGCTGGTTGAAGTCATACCTGGCACATAGGAAGATGGTCGTGGTTGTTGGATGTCAGTCATTTCAGCTCCAGGGCAACTCTGCAGGAGACCCTCAGGATAGTGTCCTAGGTCCAACCAGCTGCTTCATTAATGACATTCCCTCCATAATAAGTTCAGAAGTGGATGTGTTTGATAATTGCACAATATTCAGCACCATTTACAACTCGTCAGATACTGAAGTCGTCCATGTTCAAATGTAGTAAGATCTGGGACAATATCCAGGTTTGGGATGACCAGTGGCTAGTAAAATGTGTGCCACACAAATGCAAGGCAATGACCATCTTCAACAAGAAACAATCTAACCACTGTGCCTTGAATTTCAATGACATCATCATCACTGAATCCCCCAATATCATGGAAACATGGGTTGAATCTTAAAGCGGCCTGAGAAAAATGGGCTTTGTCAAGATTTGCAGCAGATTCACATGAGAAGTCAGACGAGGTCTTTCACTATATCAGGAGCAACTTGATTCATTCAAGTCTCACCTCATTAATCTTCAACTACCTTTTTTACCAAACATACTAAGAATACTCGACATGGGAGTTTGAGCAGGTACTTGGCAATTTCAGCTCATCACTCGCTCTATAGATCTCCATTTTGGACATCGGGTGCCAACATCTCATTGCATGCTCTGAGGGCACTGACCGCAAGCACAACCCGTGTCCTTGGACATTGGCACCTGACTATTGCCAGCCTTTAAGAACCCTCATGGCATGTCAGTTACAGCACACTTCTGAACCTCAACAGCTGCACAGATAATAACAAGACTGTCATTCTAACACTGCTGCAAGGACACTGTGTGCTCAGGGACACACACATGTCTAGCACATGAACTGGACCAGGCTTCATGTCTGGCCTGTTCACTCACCATCATGTTGCTCGTTAACTCTGAGTCTACCTGGGTGTTGACAGCATCCCTGCCTGTCTTGCTTTTTTGCCACCTCATGGTCCTCCTGTATTACTGTGCTGCTTAAAGCATACACAAAGGAAGGAAGCTTGTCATGGCTGTCAGCAGGCCTCAGTTAAGACAAGAGAGATAGCGTGGGTGCAGGAGCTCTGCCATTGTAACTGAAAATGTGTTGCTGGAAAAGCGCAGCAGGTCAGGCAGCATCCAAGTAACAGGAGAATCGACACTTCGGGCATAAGCCCTTCCCCGAAATGTCGATTCTCTTGTTCCTTGGATGCTGCCTGACCTGCTGTGCTTTTCCAGCAACATATTTTCAGCTCTGATCTCCAGCATCTGCAGTCCTCACTTTCTCCTCTGGCATTGTAAGTCAAGGGCAAACGCTGAACAGGAGAATCAATGTTTCGGGCAAAATTCCTGATGCTCTTGCCCGAAACATCAATTTTCCTGCTCCTCGGATGCTGCCTGACCTGCTGTGCTTATCCAGCACCACACATTCGACTCATTTTTCATTAATATGTGTTGTTTTCCTCCTGGAATGAGAGAGAGAAAGAGAGAAAGGCAGGATTAAGGGAGATGACAGTGGGTAGCACAGCTGTTTTGATGCATGTGGAGAGGTGTCCCGGGCAAGTAAATAGACAGCACAGGGACATGCAGGGTTTGTGATAAAAAGGATTGGGGCAGTGGATAGTGGATGGGAGAAGATATTGTAGGGAATAGTGAGGGGGATAGAATATGTGCCATGATGGGAATGGGCAGTAGCAGAGATAGATTGAGTGTGAGGTAACAGAGAGAAGATGGTGGCACCTACAGTGACAGAGTGGAGATTGATCTTCTTCCTGAAGTGCTGTGCATTCCTCCAGATGGCTGAGACAGATTTAACCCCAAAAATAACCAAAAGAACTGCAGATGCTAGAAATCAGAAGCAAAACAGAAATTGCTGGATAAGCTCAACAGGTCTGGCAGCACCTGTGGAGAGAAATCAGTTAGCATTTCAGGTCCAGTCACCCTTCTTCAGAATTGATGGTAGCTAGGAAAAGTTTTTTTTTATGTAG
Organism: Chiloscyllium plagiosum; assembly: GCF_004010195.1. Lineage (NCBI taxonomy): Eukaryota > Metazoa > Chordata > Chondrichthyes > Orectolobiformes > Hemiscylliidae > Chiloscyllium > Chiloscyllium plagiosum. The sequence continues at coordinate 17,526,371 of NC_057720.1, forward strand.
AAGATAGGTTAGAGGGAGGGGGGTAAGGAGTTAACAATAGATGGAGATGGAGCCCAAAGAGAGAGAAGAACAGATGGACAGACAAAGCAGTGGATAATGATCAGCCCAGGAGAATGAATAGCGCAAATGGGAAATATTCATGACTAACAATGGGTTGTGTATAATAGCAGAACGTGTAATAACAAGGCTTGGTGTGTGGGGTTGGGATAAGGAGATGGAAGAAGATGTCTCAAGCTCTAAAATTGGTGGACTCAATATTGAGTCCAGAAGGTTGTAGAGTTCGCAAGCAGAAAATGAGTTGCTGCTCTTCCAGCTTGCACTGAGCTTTGCTGGAGCACTGCAGCAAGCCTGAGGCAGAGATATTGACCAGAGAATGAAATGATATGGTAAAGTGGCAGGCAAATGGGAACTCAGGGTCTTTTTTACATTCAGAATGTAGGTGTGCTACAAAGCAGTGACCCAGTCTATGTTTTATTTCCCACATGTAGAGGGGACCACACTGCGAGCAGTGAATGCAGTAGACCAGATTGTGTGCAAGTAAAGTGCTGCTTCACCTGGCAGATGTGTCTGGGTTGAAACTTTATTGCTGGAACAGCACAGCAGGTCAGGCAGCATCCAGGGAACAGGAGATTCGACGTTTCGGGCACAGGACCTTGGAAGCAGCACCCATTCAGGATAGGGGAAAATAAACGGGCAGGTGTTACATCTTCTGTATTTGCAGGGGAAAGTGCTGTGAGGGGTGTGTTGGGTATGAAGGAGGAGGGGACCAGGGTTTCCCTGACGGAACGGTTCCTGCTGACAAGGGAGGGGAGGGGAATTTGTGTCTGGTGTTGGTATCTCACTGCAGGTGGCACAAATGGCGGCTAATGATGCTCTGGGTGTATATGCTGGTGGGATGGTAGCTGAGGACAATGGAGACTCTATTCCTGCATGGGAGGGGATGAGGGCGGAAGTGCAGGAAATGGGTCGGGTCTGGCTGAGGGCCATGTCAATTATAGTTCTGGGGAATCCTCGGGTGAGGAAGAAGGTGGACATTTTGGAGTTGGCATGATCAGAAGAAATGGAACAGCGACTGAAATGAACTGCATAGAGGCCAGTATCCCATCACCAAGTCACCCTTTATTTGCTTGTGTGCAGTATACTGGCTATGAACAGCCAGCTCGGAGTCAGTCTCCCCTGACCTAAGAAGATTCTAAATCCCCTGTTTATACTTTCTTTCTCTTTTTTTTACAATAGCTGTGTGGCCAGGTAGCCCAGGAATCAGTTACCAAAAAACCACAGTAACATATTGGCTCTGTGACCAGCCAGCTCTGAGTTAGTCTCCCCTGAACTGAGGAGATTCTAAATTCCCTATTTATATATTTTTGTAAGGAAGGCAATACCTCTGGTTAAAGGAACCTTTCCCCACAGTGCACTGGCAATGGCCAACCAGCTCATTGTCAGTCCTCAACTGAGGAGAGTCTAATCTCCAGGGTTTTTTTGTGCCCCCACTGCCATACAGCAGTAGTGATCACATTCCTCACCACCCATGTTTGTGTGTGCACAGGTGTAAGATACAGTGAAAAACACCGAATGAAAGTAATTTTATTAACATTTCACCACCAGAAAAGACACCCATATGGCCAATGAACCAGTGACAAGCAAAGCCCAGAGCAAGCAATGCATACAAGAAAAAATGTGAGGGGGAGACCAGATTCTATATCAAAATAAAACTGGAGGGGAAAATAAAGCTCTCCATTCTCCACAGTGCCTACCTCTTCCCCGTTTATATATTTTTTTCAGCACAGAGTCAGTCCCCTTAACTGAGGAGATTCTAAATCTAATGGCTGTATTTGTCCCCCACACTACCACCAACTGCGGTAGTTCCCCGGTGATATATATATTTTTTTTTTCTTCTTCTTCTTCTCCCTCCTCACAGTACACTGGCTGTGGCCAGCCAGCTCAGAGTCAGTCCCCAACTGAGCAGATTTTAATCTCCTGGTTTTTTAAAAAAATTAATGAAATGGTACAAAATACAAATAGTTAACAATAAACAACGGTTCACATGGGAAAGGGGCAGCAAGCGTCAAGGGCCACCATGTAACAGGTTAACAAGGAAGTGAGGTTCCCCGTTTATATTTTGTCATTTTTTTAGTTTTTGTTTCTTTTGGCCAAGCCCAGGAGCAGACCCACGAGGAGGTCCTCTGACCTGCCCTGAGACTTGTTTTCTTTTCCTTTATACCCCCACTCTACCTCCTAACTGCGGTAGTGCTTATATTTCCCCAGCAGTCATGGTGTGTGTGCAGGTGTGAGACACAGTGAGAGACACAAGGTGCACGAACCTTTATTCAAATTTCCACCACCAGGAAGAAAGGAAACACCCGAGTGGCCAGTGACAAGCAGTGCCCTTCACATCAAAGGGCAATGCCGTGTGATCAAAACAGTGAAGGGGAGGGCAGGGATTAAATCAAAATAGAGTTGGAGGGGGAAATAATGCACTCCACTCCCTGCGGCACCCACCTCTCCCTGAACAACTCCAGGATGTCGGTGGAGACCGCGTGCTCCTTCTCCAAGGACACGCGGGCTCTAACGTAACCGCGGAAGAGGGGCAGGCAGTCGGCCCTAACGACCCCCTCCTCGGCCCGCTGCCTCGACCTGTTTATGGCCAGTTTGGTCAGGCCCAGGAGCAGACCCACAAGGAGGTCTTCAGAACTGCCTTCCCCACCCCCCACTCCTCCCTCCACCCCCCTCCTCTGTTTATTTTTTTTTTCTTTTTTTCTTTTTTTGGAGCAGACCCACAAGGAGGTCTTCAGAACTGCCTTCCCCACCCCCCACTCCTCCCTCCACCCCCCTCCCCTGTTTATATTGGTCAGCCATTGCCTCCTGATTGGCCCAGGTTAACAACCCCAATCAAGGACCTCATAATCAACAAGGTCTACCTGGTTCCAATCACTACAGATAAAAAGGAACTGGGAGCTTGGAATAAGGCCTTTACAGGAAGCAGGGTGTGAGGATGTATAGTCCAGGTAACTGTGGGATTTGCTGAGTTTGCAGTTGATTTGGCACCAGCCCTATCCCCAAGTTGTAAATGGATATGTCGAGGAAGGAAAGTGATAAGTCAGATATGAACCAGGTAACCAAACCTGGGAACAAGCTAGCATGCTCTGGTGTTGTGACCTTCTCTGCTAGTCCTGGGGGATGAGGATGTCCCATCCTTGCACCGCCCCATCCAGCAGAAGCCTCCTGGTACCCGCTTGCAAAGCAGCGTTCCAAATTTCCCTTGTTTGCCATGTCTGATGCCTGCAAAACAGCGTCTGGACTGACAATGGAGTTTTAAAGATGGCTTTTAATTCTGGGATATCCCAGTGCAGCTCCAGTCCCAAATGCATCTTCACAGATCAGAGATTGCCATGTGTGGCTCTGGACTCTGGACTCGGGGCTTGCTGTTAGCGATATCTGGAGTTTGAGGGAGAGAGGGGTGGTTGGAATGGAAGTAAGATGGAGGAAAGAGACATCTGCAGTTTGGGTAAAAGGAGCCAGCAAGGTGGGGGGCAAAGAGGGAGGCAATAGAGTGGTGGGCAAAGAGGGAAATTGGAAGTTGGGGGGCAAAGATGGAGTTGCAAAGTTCGGGTTAAATAAGAAGGATCCTAGTTGGTCTTCCTGAATTGTAAAGTAGCGCTCAACAAAACCGAAAGACAAACCCTCAAAAATATCATGATAGAACCAGGTTTGATGGGCTATATGGATAGAGGCATAGAGTACAAAAGCAAAGATATTTTGCTGAACTGTTTAAAACAGCTGAACTATCACTGTGACTATGGTTTCCACTTCTGGCTATCAGAAAGATGGGAAGATTTTATGGAGGAATCCGAAGAGATTCGCAAGAGTGGCTCCGGGGATGAGGGATTACAGTGAATCTGAATTCACTCTCCTGAAGAGCTCAAGGTTTAATGAAGGTGTCTAAAATGAAGAAGGGTTAGATGGAATAAATGGAAACTGTTTCCAATGGCTGAACGATCAATAATCAGATGGGCCAAATACAACCTAATTTAAACGGTTTGCAAAAGAACCAGTGACAACATAAGGACAGAAGATTTACAAAAAGAGTGATTTGGAATTGTAATGCACCCCCTCCCTGATATTGAAATAGACACAGGTTCAAATTAGTCTTCAAAAGGAAATTGGATAAATAGAGTCATAGAGTCATAGAGATGTACAGCATGGAAACAGACCCTTCGGTCCCAACCCGTCCATGCCGACCAGATATCCCAACCCAAACTAGTCCCACCTGCCAGCACCCTGCCCATATCCCTCCAAACCCTTCCTATTCATATACCCATCCAAATGCCTCTTAAATGTTGCAATTGTACCAGCCTCCACCACATCCTCTGGCAGTCATTCCATACACGTACCACCCTCTGCAAGGAAAAGTTGCCCCCAAGGTCTCTTTTATATCTTTCCCCTCTCACCCTAAACCTATGCCCTCTAGTTCTGGACTCCCCGACCCCAAGGAAAAGACTTTGTCTATTTATCCTATCTATGCCCCGCATAATTTTGTAAACCTCTATAAGGTCACCCCTCAGCCTCCGACGCTCCAGGGAAAACAGCCCCAACCTGTTCAGCCTCTCCCTGTAGCTCAGATCCTCCAACCCTGGCAAAATCCTTGTAAATCTTTTCTGAACCCTTTCAAGTTTCACCACTTCTTTCCGATAGGAAGGAGACCAGAATTGCACACAATATTCCAACAGTGGCCTAACCAATATCCTGTATAGCCGCAACATGACCTCCCAACTCCTGTACTCAATACTCTGACCAATAAAGGAAAGCATACCAAACGCTTTCTTCACTATCCTATCTACCTGTGACTC
>NC_057720.1:17531506-17560820 GCF_004010195.1 Chiloscyllium plagiosum
TAATCAGTCTCCCATGGGGAACCTTGTCGAACGCTTTACTGAAGTCCATATAGATCTCATTTACTGCTCTACCCTCATCAATCTTCTTTGTTACTTCTTCAAAAAACTCAATCAAGTTTGTGAGACATGATTTCCCACACACAAAGCCATGTTGACTATTCCTAATCAGTCCTTGCCTTTCCAAATACATGGACGTCCTGTCCTTCAGGATTCCCTCCAACAACTTGCCCACCACGGAGGTCAGGCTCACCGGTCTATAGTTACTTGGCTTGTCTTTACTGCCCTTCTTAAACAGTGGCACCATGTTTGCCAACCTCCAGTCTTCCGGCACCTCACCTGTGACTATCGATGATACAAATATCTCAGCAAGAGGCCCAGCAATCACTTCTCTAGCTTTCCAGAGTTCTTGGGTACACCTGATCAGGTCCTGGGGATTTATCCACCTTTAACCATTTCAAGGCATCCAGCACTTGCTCCTCTGTAATCTGGACATTTTGCAAAATGTCACCATCTATTTCCCTACTTAGAAAAGCAAGGACAGAAGGGCAAAGAAGACAATGGACTTTTTAAAATCATTTACAGAATGGGCATTTCAGGCTATGCCAGCATTTAGTGCCATTCCCCAACTGCCCAGTTAATAGTCAGGCCAGACTAGATGAGGACAGCACTTTCTCTCCCTAAATGGCATTAATGTCTTTTATTCCTGATAATCAACACCATTAGACTCCTAATTCCAAATTTCTATTGAATTCAAATTCCACATCTGCCATGGCACATTTCAAACCCAGGTCCCTAGAACATTACTTGGGTTTCTGGATTAATAGTCTAGTGATAATACCAATAGGCCATCACCTGCCCAGGACAGGATTTCTCTTTAAAAGAACTGGCACAGAGTTAAAGGGCTGAATTGTCTACTTCTGTACTACATTTTCTATTGGACCCAAAACATATTGCAAAGATGCTGAACAGAAACTGTTGAGTGTTAAAAGGTCATGGGGAGAACTGGGGGGTTTGGGGATGGGAAGGGAGACAAGGGATCCAGAAATTTTAAAAACTGCATCAGATCTCATGATTTCTCTCCCTTGCTCCGACTCATCCTGAATAACACAGGATTACATCTTTAACCTTAGGAACTGACAAATTATAAGTACCTCACACATGAAACGTAAGTGTTTCCTCTGTAAACCATTTGTTTATTTTTTTTGCCTTTGTTTGGTCAGATGTTAGTCTTCTGTCTTTGATCTTCAACCAAAACACCTCTCTGAAATTTTAATTACCTGCTAATAAACCTGTATGGAGTTTCATTCTCTTCTGGTTCAAGGGCATGTGTTTCAGTGAGAAGAAAGTATTCATTTTGATAACTATAAGTGAAATGTGATATTGCCAGCTGAAGAAAATGGGAAAATAATTATTTAAGAAATTGCTTTGCAGAAAATTGAGAAAATCAGAAGGAATCTGGTTACCAAGGAAGCATTACTTTCAGCTGGAGAACAGTTGCCTGTTCACACTCAGTTTGAAATGACATGGTATTTTATTGGAAAGAAACATTAGAAATTTCTCATTACATTATTTTAATGAAGTCATTACCCTGTTTAAGATAAATTATTACAGTGACATGGTTGTTAATAACATCAGACATCAAACTTCCAGTCAACAAGGCATGGGGAGGAGGGGGTTTGACAGCTTACTGATACACAGCTAAATAGACAGTTAGTACAAGAAAGATGTGCATTTTTAGAGCACCTTTTATGAGCTCAGAACCTCCTAAAGCACTTTTGAGCTAATATAATAAGACAGCTCAGTAATGTCATCAAAGCAGCAAGAGATAAACAGTCAGATTAACTATCTCAGTAATGTTGATTGAAGGATAAATATTAGTTATGACACTAAATGACCTTTCATTTTTACTTAAATATAACACAAACATGAAAGTTAATTTGCAGTAAAGATAGAAGTTTGGCTCTATTACATTCTATTGTTCTGTAGAGTAGTTGAATAAAACTGGGTTACAAAGATGCACATTAAAAATAAATTGGATTCCAAGGTCATGTGGTTCATATACCAGTCCATGAATTCTGTAATTTTTCTCTACTTAAAAAGTAGGGCAAAGAAGACAATGGTTAGCTTCAAGTAGCTTCTCTCCCTAAAAATTTTATTCTTTGTGCCAAAGTGGACAAGTTCACATTTTATCACATTATGCTCCACCTATCAAAATGGTTGTCCACCTATCTATGTCTCGACCTTCTCTTGATAACTTACTTTTCTATCTATCTTTGTGTCACTGGCAAATTTGGCTTCCATACATTCAGCCCCTGCATCCATGTCATTGTTATAGATTGTAGATAGTCAAGAAGCTCACGGTTGGTTAGCTTAGTTGGGTGGATGGCCAATTTGTGATGCAGAGTGATACCAACAGTATGGGTTCAGTTCCCACACCAGCTGAGGTGTCTCCTTCTCAGCTTCTCCTTTCACATGAGAAGGGCTACCCTCAGACTAAGCCACCACCAGTTGTCTCTCTCTCTAATGACACCAGGTTATTGTCCAAAAGATACCTTGGGATCAGCTTTGCTCTATAACCTGGTGTTGTCTGACTTCTGACTTTGTCCACCCCAAGTCCAACACTGGCATCTCCACATTATCTCTCTCTAATGAGACAGTAGTCTTCTGGGACTATGGTGATTTTATTTTAAATAGTTGAGTTTCTAATGCTGATCTTTGTAGCAGTAGATGGAGATTGCTAACCTGAAAAAGGCCAATTTATCCATCCTCTCTGCTTCCTGTTTAGTAGCCAATTCTTTATCAATGCTAAAATGTTTTGCCTATACTATGTGCTCTTACCTTTGATGTTGCACCTTAACTCTGCCAGATCACATTATGATTTTCAAAGTATCCTACTGTAAATTCCTTTATAATGGATTCTAATATGTTCTGCAACACATGTCAGGCTAACTGGCCTATATTTTCCTGCTTTCTGTCCTCCTTTCATAAATCAAGGTGTTATATTAGCTATTTTCTAACCAACTGTAACCTTCTAGAATCCTATGAATATTGGAAGATCATAACCAATGTTTCTAATACCTCATCAGCCATTTTTGTTTTAAGATTTTAGGCTGTGGGCAATTTGGTCCTGGAGATTTGTCAGCCTTTGTCCAGCGCCTTTTCCATTGCACGCTACATGAGCTTGTGTGTGACTCTTTTTTCAGTGGGGACCTTGGGGAGGCACCATCATCATCCACTTGATCCTAATGGTTTGGTGGTCAGATGTCAACAGCGCGTTGAATTGTGATAATTGTGACCACCTTGTCTCTTGTTCCACCATCACTGGCAGTGAGACAGAGTAATCCTTCCCCTTTTTTTCTTATTGAGAATTATTTGGACCTCACTTTGTCATGCAGCTCCCCCTCTGACCTTACTGTCATGGGTGACCCTACCAGAAGCAAGGAGTTCCCGACTGCATTATGCAAGAGGTCATCAGAGTCTGGCAGCCTCTTCACAACATCAGAGTGGTGATCCCATCAATATTGCAATCTATTGGCAAGAGCAAAAAGGTTATGATGGATGGAGACAATGATTTTCCCAATGTTTACTGGAGAAAATTTTAGCTCATCTAATACTGGATATCAGACAAATATGAGACTGAATGTGGTTGAATGGATGCCGAGAGGTAGTAGACAGCAAATATATGAAGCTAACCTGATGGGAGGAAGTTTAATAAATAATAAGTAAGGGGAGTACCTTGTGGATGGGCCAAATTGGAAAATTTCCAAAGCTGATCCCAATGTACCTGCTTCAACTCCAATTATAGTAGATGTGTCTGAGTAAACCTTTCTGGTGAGGCTGTACATTCATGATAGCTTGGTTGTTATTTGAATTAAGTGCTGGTAGGAATTCCTAATCCTTAGCAACATTTTGTAGCAGGTCAGTGCATCTTGTAAAGCTGTTTATAGCCTGGGTGAAGAAGGAGAGTTTTATTGTATCACACCAGAATATCTTCAGTTCTGTTCGACCAACCAACCAAAAACCAGGATGCTGATCCATACAACTCTTAATTTTGTTTTTGTTCTCTCTAACTGATACCTCTTATATCCTCCCTGTTATTCCAAACCTTAGGACATGCAGCCATGTAGTTTGCGACCGAATACTGACAAAAATGAATATTTTGAGATTTGTCCAGTTCAATTGGTTCAAAAGGTAACACTTTACACCTCATCGTGCTTTATAAGCTCTGCAGCTAGTGATAGAAATGGTATTCATTTTAATTATTACCATTTAATTTTCAAATTAATGTGTCATGAGGAATTCCAGTGCCTCAATTGCTAAAGATGTGCTATAATGCATAAGTTATCGCAATGATGCATCAACATCATCTTTAAAAATTAGACTTATTCTAGTGGAAGCTAACAACACCCACCATTGTTACTTAAGGGAAAATTGCATAGGTGTTACTACAGCATATAAATCTGTACGATCCCTGCAATGGGAAGAGTAGCTATTCTTTCTCTTTCGTCCTACTCACTCACTTCTAATCCAGCTTTCATCTCCCTTGTTTTTAGACAGCTCTTGGTTGAGCCAGTTACAATGGTCTCAGCGTGAGGAAATATCACAGGATACATTTACATTTAGTGGATCAGTAACTCACATCATAGAAAAATAAAGTCTACGTACTGGTTGACATTACTTTCTACAGAACGAAAACCAACTCTCTTGTTGCAATGGCAAAATCATAGATCCACATATTTTACGTTTAATGTACTGAATACAATCTATACACTGGCATCGAGTGCTGACATTGTTAAAACTGGTTTCCTTGTCCCGGAGACAGAATCAGAATGCAGACATACAGAGCCACGTATATACAACTCTCAGGTACATAAAAGTACTAACATTTACATCATCACATTTGTCATTTACTCCCTGCTGCGTTCCACTTTGTCTTAGACTTTCCCTTTCGTTTTTTTTAAACCCCTCCCTCTTTTTCCCTGCCATTGAACTTAAACATGTTCTACCGCTGATATTTTCCAGTTCTGACAGAACTGAAAGGTTGGGTGTATTTTCTGGGTCTTGTGGCAGTACGCTCAGATATGGAAAGGCAGAAAAATAACAGGGAACTCCCTCAATGCATTCCCACTGCTGGGGTGAATGGGGAAGCAGATTGTCTGACTGAGGTGCCCAGGCAACCTACATACTTGAAAGGGGCAAGTCAGGAGTGATCGTGTGATTGAGGCCTCCTGCAGAAGCCATGCAGGAGGCCTCTCTGCAGAGGCATGGCTCCTCACTGTTGACCACTTTGATCACTTTTCAAGTGCTGTATATATTTCCACCCCTGAGGGCACCTGTGTTTAGATACCACTGTGTTCACCAGTCTGCCATCTTTAGCAGCACTCACCTCTTCTGATGGGGCTGCTGAGGCTATACAGTTGCCAGTCTTGGGAGTTCTTAAGAAGTGTCATACCAGACGTGAAATGTTAACTCTTTTCTCTGCACAGACACTGCTAGATCTGCTGAGTTTCTCCAACATTCTCTGAGTTTGTCTCAGATTTCCAGCTTCGGCAGTATTTTGCCTTTATTGTCTGCTTTCTCTCCACAGATGCTGCCAGATATCCTGAGTTTCTCCAGCAACCTCTGTTGTTGTCTCTGAGTATATCTGGCATTTTCTGTTCTAATTTTAAATGGAAAGATGCCTTTATAAGAGGAAGTAAAAGTGAAAAATGTAACAACAAATGACCCCATTCTCATTCATGACTTTCAGTTCAGTCAAAAATAGAAGCCTGAATTTTTGTGCATTTCAAGTTTAAGCCTATAGCTATTCACTATAGACAATGACTGCTTTTGTTTTACAGTAGCCTTCCCTTGAATCAGAATGAGGTGATGACACCCACCCTGTTGCTGTGGGGAGAAAAGGAAGAATTTCTGGAATTCAGAATGGCCGAGGTCACAAAGACCTATGTGAAGAGTAGCTTCAGACTGAATATTGTGCCCGAAGCCAGTCACTGGCTTCAACAGGACCAGCCCGAAGTAGTTAATAACTTAATTTGGGAATTTTTAAAGGAGGTCGGCCAGTAAAACATGTTGTTATTGATGATATGATTTAAGATGAGAAGATTTTGCGATGGTTCCAGTGTGAAAATTAAATGTTTTTCTGTGTCGCCTAACTCTAACCCTTCCCCTTTACACTGCTGTCTGAAATCTTTCGGTGGTGCTGAATGAAAGTCTGCTTGTAAGGTTTGTACTTTGTTGTTGCACTATTTATTAGCCTACGCGTAATTCTGCTCAGTAACCATTTAAAGCTGTGGTCTCCCTTTATAAAATGTGCATTCAAGTTTATATGTATGTTTATATATATATATATATATATATATCTATAAAATGGAGAGAGAGAGAGATGCCTTATATATATAAAAGATATATATATATAAAATTATGATTTCTAAATTACAAATGATCACATTTCTGTGTACTTGGATTGACCAAGGATTTGAAACAAAGAATTATCTGCCGAAGAAAGTAATTGACAAGACAACATAAAACTCCTTAAGTTTTCTGTTTTCAGTGTGGAGCTGGTGGGTGCAAAGAATGCAAGTGGGCGATATAAGGGATGTGACAGCTTTAAATTGAAAGAGGTCTGACATTGTTTGAGACAGCATTTTAGCATATTTATTCCCGAATCTTTGCACATGAAAACACCAGCCTTAAGACTTGTAATTAAGAAACAATGATGTCACCAAGTAAATGACTGATACATGCTCCTTACTGTTTTCATTCACATGGTAGTGCCTTTCACTACCTTCTTATGAAGAAAGCAAGAGTGCCATTTCTGAAAATTTAAATGGGGTTGTTTATATTTTATATTTATAAGTTGTATAGATTGATGTTTTTATTGACAAAGATCATTTATTGAAAATAATGCTGTAACTACAATCCGGTCTCCATGGCAAGTGTATATATTCATCCATAGAATATTAAAAACAGATTATCTACCTGCTCTATTCCTAGAACACTTTGGGAATATAGTTATTGCTGATTCTCTCAATTGGAACAAATCTGCGCAATGCTCCATCTGCTGGTCTAATTCAAAATAGACCAGCCTCACCTACATGAAATGGTACATGTACGAAAAATAGCCTCAAGATTTGAACCTATCTCATATGGAAAGGGGCAAGAATTTCTTGAGATGGTTCTCCTGATCAACCACCGCAACCTCATTCTACAAACCTCCAAACATTGTCAGCTGACAATGGTTCAGCCAATCTGGAAAATCTGTTAGGTTCTGGGTTAAACAGTCTAAGTTTTCAATCATCTGACTAGGTGATGCCCAGAGTTCTTTTTGAAGGGTAGAAGGGAGGTGGATAATACGCCGTAAACATTGTATCCTGAACAGTCTAAAATCAACGTTTTAAAACCAGACACATTTACCAACAGTTAAAATACAACGAAGCTCATTGGTGGATACAGATTCTCAACATCCTTAATTGCAGATGAGGCAGCTACCCATTATAGTTAATGGTTTTGTTTCAAACTTCCAATATTCAATTCATGGGTGGACACAGCTTCTCTATTTCCCCAATCTTTGATGAGACATCAGAGTTTAAGTCAGGAAAGTGGAGTTGAGGAGGGGAAGACCCTCCTCACTGAATCAGAGCAGACTTGATTAACCAAATGGCTTATTTCTGTTCCTATTTCTAATGATGTTATCTCCTATTTAACATTTTGCTGGGAACACTTTTTTTTAAGCATCCTAAAGGGTAGCAAATTAGCTTGCACACACTGTACTGCTGAAGCCAACAATGTGAATCCCAGTTCACTGACATCTACGTACGCAATTTCTCTTCATACTAGTTTTGCTAATTCTCAACTGAGCCATAGGGGGAAAGCACTGGAAACTAAAAGGATGGGTAGGCAGTGAGGAGAAACCCCAACAGTAATTATTTTTACCCTCTGCTTTGCTCAGTCTGAAGCAGGGAGAAAGTGAGGACTGCAGATGCTGGAGATTAGAGCTGAAAATGTGTTGCTGGAAATGCGCAGCAGGTCAGGCAGCATCCAAGGAGCTGCCTGACCTGCTTCCTGAAGAAGGACTCATGCCGGAAAACGTCGATTCTCCTGCTCCTTGGATGCTGCCTGACCTGCTGCGCTTTTCCAGCAACACATTTTCAGCTCAGTCTGAAGCAGTTGGCTTGCCCTATTAAACACACATGATGCCGTATCCATTTAATTGACCACGGAGAAGACTGTGACTATTTGCTTGCCTTCCCAGAATTTTCAATTGACAGTCTTCTGAAAAAATAACTTTAATTTAGTCTTTTACAAAGCAAGGGTTTTTAAGGATAGTACATTTTTGAGATGTGTTCAAAGATCTGCAAGGGTAAATTCGCTAATCCCCTGCTCCCAATGGAGATTGGGCTTCAACCCACATACCCTTCAGGAGTGGGAGCTTGGATCTAATGAATTTACCCTTTACCAAAATTGTATTTCAAATGTGTTAACATTTTAGATGCAAATTCTTCTGGTAAAATCACACAATTATATCAATTTGTGTTTTGCTGCTAGTTTGTAAGAGTGAAAGTGACTGCATGCTTAATTTTTACTTGAAATATTGATTGTATTTTCCATAAGTCACAAGTTGTTCTCACAGCATTTATGTTCTGCGTTAATGAAATATTTTAATGCAACCCAATTCATTACAAACTTGAATAACGTTTAAATCATGCAAGGAAATCACATGTATGGGAATGCACAGCATTCAAACTCAAAACTATATTGCTGATTCTTCACTGTTGTTAGATCAAAATTCAAGAATTCCTTGTTTTCCCACAACCCAGATAGCTTAAATGGGTACAAGAAGGCAGCTCACCACCAACCTTTCATGGATAAATAGGGATGGATAATATATTCTGGTCCAGCCAGTGATGTCTACATCCCATGAACAAACATATAACATGATTAGCCAAGAAGCAAGGTGGAGCTTCTTAGTTTTCAGTGCAAATCATGCTAAAAGCCCATAGGAACATTGATAATACCTCACACCCTACAAGATATTTACTTAATGAGTAATTAATATTTTAATTGTAATAGAAATAGTTAAGAATTATCTGCCACACTGCTCACTGATGACCCTATGCCTCTTTATTGAGTCTATGGAAATTTGTTCATAGTTACTAAAACTTGTAATAATTGTTTGGTCAGCTGAATAAAGCCTAAATATTGTTTTTAAAGTAAGGAAAATTCAATTTACTAATCAGTCAAAACTGCAATGAAATTATCCACAGCCAGTACTGTTAAGCATGAAGTGCAAAATTAATGAGTGGATGAGAAACCCTTGGAATACAACAGTTGAGAGCGAAAAAGATCAACACTTAGAAAGGGATATATTTAAGGGATATGATGGCTCAGTGGTTAGCACTACTGCCTCATAGCACCAAGAACCTGGGTCTGATTCCAACCTCAGGTGATTGTGTGGAGTTTGAATGTTCTCCCTGTGTCCGTGTGGATTTCCTCCAGGTGCTGTAGTTTCCTCCCACAGTCCTAAGGTGTGCATGTTAGGTGGATTGGCCATGCTAAATTGCCCGTAGTGTCCAGGGATGTGTAGGCTAGGTAAATTTATAGGGATGGCGATGGATCTGGATAGAATGTTTTTCAGAGGGTCACTGCTGACTTGAATGGCTGAATGGCCCCTAATTGTACAGATTCTATGATTTGATATTTTGTTTAACAGACTGATATCCCTATGTTGAATTCACAAAAGACTTTAAAGGGTTTTATTGCAAATTTATAGTGTAGGATAAATGCCAGTTTATACTTTTCCCTTTTGGCCCCTTCCCTGTCCAGAAGCCCATTCTTCATTGGGGAGATTTTTTTTTTAAATTAACCCAAACACTAGTTAAACAAGTCACAAATTAATGAGAACCAAACAAAAAGGGCACTTGTGATGCAGTGGTACATCTACTTTTGGGCCAGATTACCTGGCTTTAGGTCCCATCATCTCCAGAGACGTGTCATAACACATCTGAACAGATTGAATGAAAATATAACAACAGCTACAATCAACAGTGGAGGGACATAAACAAAAAAGGAACTCAGCTTTCTATTTTATTTTAGGAACCTACCACCAAATAAACCAATCACCCAAGAATAAATTTACAAACACTGCCCACCAGGGCCAGTATTACAAGAACAAAAATCAAAAAGATGGGGAAACAAAGGAGGGAACTAAGTCAAAATAGTGCTGAAGACGGAGATCATCCTGTGCAGCCTCCAGTGCCTGCTTCCCTCTGAAAACTTCAAGGGTGTTGGTGAACACCACATGCTCCCTCACCAAGGATATATGAGCATAAATGTAGCCACAAAGAGAGGCAGGCAACTGAGAAACATGAGCCCCTCCTCGGCCCATTGCCTGGAACTATTGATGGTCACTTTATCCAGGTCCACGGGGAGGTTGTCTGGCCTGTCCACCCCCTAGAATCCAGCATTTCCTTTTATTTTGAAACACCACCACCAAATCACCTGAATTAACAAATAACAACCACTGGTCACCAGGGGAGTGCCATCATAACAAAAGTCAAGGAAGGGTGAGGAAAGAGGGAGGGACTAAATTAAAATGGAGTTGGAAAGGGAAATAATGTCCCCAGCACCCATGCTGCTCACCCCCTCTGAAAGTTTCAGGAGTGTTGGTGGATACCATGTCCTCCTTCTCCAAGGACACCTGGGTGTGAACATAGCCACGGAAGAAGGGTGAACAGTCAGGAACTGTGACTGAGCAATTTTTTTTACTATTACCAAATCCCCTGTGTCTATAATAAAATGACCAATGTAGAAGGACAGCCCATCAAGGCAGTCAACGATAAAAGGAAAGAAAGGTAGGGAGAGAGAGGGAAGCCTAGGTCTTAAATAAAATTTTCAATAAGCATTATCTACTCTCAATCAATTCTGGAGATGCTCTGTTTAACCCTTAGAGGATCTTATGGTGCAGTGGTAATTTTCCTACATCTAATCCAGGTTTAGTACAAGTTCCATCTCCCGTGCAGTTGTATCACAATATATCTGCACAGGTTAAGGGACATGCATTTCTAACAGTGACAGTAATGCATTTCTAACAGTAATGGGCGTGGGACCAAAGATTACAATAAACCGCTCTCTGCTTCCACTCTTGTAAGAACATCCTGAGACCGCAGAATCAGAACATTCTGTCTGATAATTGCCTAAATGGCCTCCTCCTCATCAAGTGCTTATATTTCTATGATGTGGTGAGCTTCAGTAACGATCCTGTAAAAGGATTAGAATCTTTGGCTGCATTTCCATTCCTGTTTCCATAGGCACTTCTGCAGGACAATGATAAATTTAAATCTCCATAATCTGACAGCTGTGCAATACTTCTGTGCATTATGGAAATTTATGTTAATTATTAGAGAAGTTAACAATGAGGTACAATTTCTTTCAAGCATTATTTTTTAAAAGTTGTCACTTTGCAACAAAAAGCCCACAAATTTACAAAAGATCTTGCAAGTACCAGTATCTGGTAAACACAGTCTACATCATTTTCTGTACAGTTCTAAGGAAACACATACAGCGACTGTTCACATTCCCAGTTTTCAGAGCAGAACATTCTCATCAATTTTTTACACCATTTTATGTGGCATCTCTAAAGTGTACAGTCTATTTAATGCAAATCAAGCTCCTCTGGTATCAAAAGGATCATACCTTTGCAATTGGCATTCAGCAGACAAAGTGCCATGAATGGGAGCACCGTAGACTATTGCCAAAATGCCATGTAATAATTTCATGAGGCTAAAAGGAGCATGTCGCCCCATTTTTCCACTTAATTCAGTCAGCTCTGCCTTGCAGAGGAGCAATACCCTTCCCAATTGATGAATTTCCTTTCAACCCTGATAGCTGAATGCTTTTATTTTAATGACCAATAAAAATAATTTGGCCTCCCACTTGGGAAATTCAGCATACCATGTAATCTCCCATCCAGCATCTTCTAGAATCAAACCTCTTCCCCATTGTGCCTTCTCAAGAGGCATGAATTATCAGTTGTGTACTAGCATCAGGGCCAGGGCAGTCAGGGCATGGTATATTAGGGCCCAATTACCAAGGTCCAGGCATTAGAAGTCTCACTGTGCTCAGGTCAGGGACTGGGGTCTTGATCTAGGAGCAGCATGGAGCCCAATGTTTTCTGTCCCTGTCCCTGACTAACTATGACCACTTGGTTAAATGGGAAGCAAAACAGTAGAGAATTAAGACAAAATAAAATGGTAAATATCAAAGTTTTATCATTCTTGCAGGAAACATCTCCAAAACTGCGGAAGTAAACTATTTAACTGATGAAAATAGAACTTTCAAAAGAACAATCAGTGCCACTGGCTACAAATCAGCAAAACATTTTTCCATTTGTCTAATCACATCTAACGACAACTTAACTACCAAATCTGTCAGCAAGATGGGAATGGCGTGAGTTTGTATACATTTTCCAACAGGTCTTTGAGCTGTGTGTCTGTTCAATCTCCAGTGACATTCCAGCCTTCCAAGCAAATTAGCAAAATTTACTCATTGAGAATTGTTGTAAGCTTACAACAGTCAAGATATTGGAATGCATGATTCCAGGCCAATTAAATTATTACATCATTACTGAGTCTACCTAGATGTTTAGATGTTTGGGTTTTCCTGCAGGGATCATGATGAAATGATTGCCAGTTTATGAAGTCTACTCTCTGGACTTGGTTTAGGTTTGATGTTTAGTAGTTGTCATGAAGAAAGCACTGATTTTTGCATTGGAAAGCGCAAAAAACAAGTTTTATTTGCATAAATCAAGAATACTGGAAGAAATTACTGCACACAGTCCAATGGCATAAATATATTTTTGTACCAATGTTATTGTTCAGTGAAGATGCACTGTGTTGGTATTCTCGTCTCACCCTGAATTAGTTGAATGTGTAATATATTTCAAAATAATATAAATTTCCATTTAGCTTATATTTTGTGGAACATATTCAAGTAGCTTACAATTATTACCAAAGAAGCTAAATCATTTTCAAAAAAGGCAATAATTGCCCTTTATTGATGTGTTAAATTTACACAAACAATTCCTTTATGAGATTAGAACGTACCTCTGGTATATTTCTTCAAATACATATTAGCTCATATTTTGTAGGTATAGTAAATGAGGCCTTCTAAGAAAATACAATTAAATTTGTTCTATTTATCAAGGCAACATAATTTAACCACAAAAAAATTCAAAGTAATTTGTATTTGTTTCCATTGTAATGTAACAAATTGTGTCAATTTAATAAAGTTATGAATGCTATGGAGTCTGATGGCTTGTTGTAATTTATTTTATTGTTATTGCTGCAAACTGTTCGAATGATTTTCCTCCAAAGCTCTCGGGTCTTTGTGAGATCCTGATTCTGACACGTAACGTAAGTGAGGCCCAGCTGTTTCTCACAGCATCTGCCTGAGCATATACACCGTGTTCACATTTCCTGTCAGCCCCTATTTACCACCTTTTAGAACACAGTCCTTTTGAATGGGTTGTTTTTCACAAGTTTGTTCTATTTGTTTTGAGACTAATACTGAAGGTTTGGAAATACAGTTCCCTCTTTGGTTCCCTTTACCAATAAAGTTCAGTAATTACTGAATCTCATTCTTGAATGTTTATCCAGCTGATAGTCAGTATTGCTTCTGCAAAGCTGCTATTCTATAGATATATAGTACTCTATAGGTGCTATTTCTTCTGATTTCACTTGAGTGGTAATTTTATTTCCATGTTATATGCCTTTATGATCACGAAGGTAAGTAACATAAATTCATGTATATTATCAGTGTGTTAAAGACATAATTCTGACTCATCACATTTTGTTTTCACTGTACTTCCTGCGACTAACAACAGGGAAAAGAACACAGGAAGTCATTTCCTACTCCATCCATCAATGCATGCACGATTCCAAATCACTATCGTGTTCATCGCCTGACATCTGCTTCCCAAAATCTGTTGTCATCCAGAGAAAGATTGAAGTGCAAGCAGAGGTTGGAGCTTGAATGAAATATTCAATAAAACAAGGGCGAGATAATCTAGAAACATTACAAAGTAGTCCTTAGGACCAGGAGGTTTTTGCTGGCTGCTAACAAATTAGATGATAAAGTAATGAGAGAGAGAGAAAGTGGGCAGACAGTTGAAAAGAATTTGCTGTCTGAAGTGAGAGATGGGGGTAACCAACCTCACGGATGAATATGTATTGATAAACATTATCCCAGATGGGACGTATCAACCTAAAATGAGACAAGTGGCTTAGCATTTTGAAGATCAAGATCGAGATGTTAGAGTGGTCTCTTCCACGACAAGAGAAGTAATCCTGAAACATGCCAGCTCCGTTCGCCTCAACTATCACTACTTGCTCTTGAGAAACTGATGGCAAATCACCATCTTGAGCAATTTTCACCTGCACTTACTAATGGAAAGAAGACAGGTGTTGGAGGTGGTTAAGGAATGAGACCAGGATGTTACAGAGGGAGTGATCCCTTTAGAAACTGCCAACAATGGTGTGTTTCTTGGTGGCATTGTATTGGAGGTGGAAGGAATGGAAAAGGATGAACTGGTGAGTCGGAAAGCCAAAGTGGGGGGAACAGAGGCCAATTGATATAAAAGCCACAGAGTAGATATTTTTATTCATTCACAGAAATTGGGATTTGCTGGCTGGGCCAGCATTTAGCATCCACTACCAATTGCCCTTGAGAAGGAGATGGTGAAGCACCATCTGGAACAACTGCAGTATTTTATCTCTTATCACTTTTATCACTTGCATGTTGGAGACATGTTGGTGTAAGGAGGAATGCAACAGGACATTGCAGAGAGAGTGGCCACTTTAGAAAGCAACAGGGAAGGTGGGTTTGTGGGTAATACCATGTTGGAGGTAGCAGAAATAGGAAAAGATTAACTGTTGTATATGAAGCCAAGGAGATAGAAGATGAGAAGAACAATAACCCTATTAAGGGTCTGGTATAGTGGGGAATGACAGCAGAGCGATAGGAGATGGAATAAACATGCATGGAGGCCCATCAGCCATAGCATAGAGTCATAGACACGTACAGCACAGAAACAGACCCCTCGGTCCAACTCGTCCATGCCAACCTGATATCCTAACCTAATCTAGTCCCATTTGCCAACACTTGGCCTATATCCATCTAATTCTTAATGAAGGGCATTTGCCCGAAATGTCGATTTTCCTGCTTCTCTGATGCTGCCTGACCTGCTGTGCTTTCCAGCACCACACTCTTGACTCTGATAACTCCAGCATCTGCAGTACTCACTTTCGCCATATCCCGCTAAACTCTTTCCATTCATATACTCATTCAGATGTCCTTTATGTGCTGCCGTTATATCAGCCTCCACCACTTCCTCTGGCAGCTCATTCCATACACGCACCACGCTCTGTGTGAAAAAGTTGCTCCTAAGGTCCTTTAATATCTTTCCCCTCTCACCCTAAACATAAGCCTTCTAGTTCTGGACTCCCCCACCCAGGGAAAAGACTTTGTCTATTTATCCTATCCATGCCTCTCATGATTTTATAAACCTCTATAAGGTCGCCCCTCAGCCTCCGACGCTCCAGGGAAAACAGCCTCAGCCTTTTCAGCCTCTCCCTTTGGCTCAAATCCTCAAACCCTGGCAACATTTGTGTAAACCTTTTCTGAACCCTTTCAAGTTTTACAACATCCTTCCGATAGGAAGGAGACCAGAATTGCAAGCAGTATTCCAAAGGTGACCTAATCAATGTCCTGTATAGCCACAATATGACCTCCCAATTCCTGTACTGAATACTTTGACCAATAAAGGAAAGCATTCCAAACACCTTCTTCACTATCCTATCTACCTGCAACTCTACTTTCAAGGAGCTATGAACCTGTACTCCAATGTCTCTTTGTTTAGCAAAACTCCCCAGGATGTTGCTATTACGTGTGTAAGTTCTGCTAATTTTTGTTTTCCCAAAATGCAGCACCTTGCATTTATCTGAATTAAACTCCATCTGCCACTCCTCAGTCCATTGGCCCATCTGATCAAGATCCTATTGTACTCTGAGGTAACCTCCTTCACTGTCCACGGCACATCCAATTTTGCAGTCATCTGTAAACTTACTAACTATGCGTCCAACGCTCACATCCAAATCATTTATATAAATGGCGAAAAGTAGAGGACCAAGCACCAATCCTTGTAGCACTCCACTGGTCACAGGCCTCCAATCTGAGAAACAACCCTCCACCACCACCCTCCGTCTTCTACCTTCGAACCAGTTCTGTATCTAAATTCTCCCTGTATTCCATAAGATGTGACCTTGCTAACCAGTGTCCCATGGGGAAACTTGTCGAATGCCTTACTCAAGTCCATATAGATCACATCCATCACTCTGCCTTCATCAATCCTCTTTGTTACTTCTTCAGAAAACTCAAATCGAGTTCATGACACATGATTTCCCATGCACAAAGCCATGCTGACTATCCGTAATCAGTTCTTGCCTTTCCAAATACATGTAAATCCTGTCCCTCAGGATTCCCTCCAACAAGTTGCCCACCACCGATGTCAGGCTCATTGGTCTATAGTTCCCTGGCTTGTCCTTACCACCTTTCTTAAAAAGTAGCACCACATTAGACAACTTTCAGTCTTCTGGCACCTCACCTGTGACTATCAATGATACAAATATCTCAGAAAGGGGCCCAGCAATCACTTCCATAGTTTCCCAGAGTTCTAGGGTATACCTGATCAGGTCCTGGGGATTTATCCACCTTTATGCATTTCAAGACATCCAGCACTTCCTCCTCTGTAATACGGACCTTTTTCAAGATGTCACCATCTATTTCCTCACATTCTATATCTTCCATACCCTTCTCCACAGAAAACACTTATGCAAAATACTCATTTAGTATCTCCCCCATCTCCTGTGGCTAAACACATAGGCTGCCGTGCTGATCTTTGAGGGACCCTATTCTCTCCCTAGTTACCCTTTTGTCCTTCATGTATTTATAAAAACCCTTTGGATTATCCTTAACCCTAATTGCCAAAGCTATCTCATGTCCTCTTTTTGCCCTCCCAATTTCCCTCTTAAGTATACTCCTCCTGCCTTTATACTCTTCTAAGGATTCACTTGATCTCTCCTGTCTATATCTGACATATACTTCCTTCATTTTTGTAACCAAATCCTCAATTTCTCTAGTCATCCAGCATTCCCTACACTTACCAGCCTTTCCTTTCACCCTAACAGGAATATACCGTCTCTGAACTCTCGTTATCTAATTTCTGAAGGCTTCCCATTTTCCTGAAGAACATGAGCAATAAGCATGTGATACGCCTAAAGATAATGAAGCAGGGATTATTTATTCCACTGACAAAATGAAGGAAAATTGAGATTAAACTAGGAAACACAGTATTTTTGGAATTAAAACTGTAGTTCACATTTGGTTGAAGAAATCCTTTATCTGTCTCTCCCTCTCTCTCCATGAGGCTTCTTTCTGCTAAAGACACCCTTTCTTCTCAAGAGAGTCCACTTGACTGCCCAAGCTCCCCTCTTCAATGTCTTCTCTCACCATCACCTCGCATTCTGATATGTTCTTGATATACAGTAGAGTGATCAATGAATCAGGGCATACAATGTCTTGTTGACATTGTCTGTATGGTAGACATCGGCATACGAAGATGTTGGGGTATCTGTTCCACCCTACCCTATATCAAGAACATATCAGAAATGACAACCAGACTCCTCAGACCACTGGGAATCATGGTAGCACACCAACTCACAGCCACACTACGCTAACTACTTACAAGAACAAAAGATCCATATTCATAACATGCAGGACCAACATAATATACAAAATCCCACATAACGACTGCCACAAACACTACATCAGACAGACTGGATATGTGACCATGAAGTAATAACAAAACTGCACGACCAATTCTCACTTATCTCAATATACACAAGGAGGGTCAATGTACCCATCCTAGGACAAGCTAAGCAGAGATATGCATGGGAACTCCTTGAGAGCTGGTTGTCAACCTGGAATGTAGAAGTAGACCCCCATATACAAGCCACTGCAGAGAAAATCCCAAAATGACAACAGACCAGATCATATAGATATCAAGATTAGATATCAGGAATGATTCCTGATGAAGGGCTTTTGCCCAAAATGTCGATTTTCCTGCTCCTCGGATGCTGTCTGATCTGCTGTGCTTTTCCAGCACCGGTCTAATCTAGACTCTGATTTCAAGTTCTCACTTTTGCCATTTAGATATCAAGTGGAGTAGGCCAACAACGCTTCACGGAAGTCACACTGATGATGTTTCCTGGCATGGTGACGGAATGTCTATAGGACAACTCATCAGCTCAGCGAGCAAACCAACAACCACATCCACAACCTGACTACAAATCTTTGCAAAAACCTTAAAAGGTGAGTTTATTAGTTATTCAATGTGTGGAGAAATAATAATGCAACAGTTATAAACACAGATTAGCAATGAGAAGTGAGTCCAAAAAAAAGGTCAAAAGGTTCAGTCTGTGGGTTGCTCATGAAGAGTAGATGATGGAATGTTGATCATCAAACAGTTGATTTTGAGGCTCGTGGTTTTGTCGTTTGATTGAAATTCTTTTGGCCTGTTTCCTTTGGCCTGGCTTGCTGGCTAACAGGCTTCAATTTCTCAAAGTTAGAGAGAGTTTACCTGCAATGCAAGGGTGAATAATTGGTGGTTCTTTGACTGCAATCTTCATAGTACACTAGAGTTGTACCCAGACTAGTACATGAGAACCTCAACCCACTGGCATACACAAGCCCCTCAGCTCACTAGCACACCTTTTCCCACTAGCAGTCACAGAACTGACAGAAACATCTGTTTGTGTGTTTTCTTGAAAGGGGAAGACTCAAAACATGTCTCTCACTCAGACTGCTTTCTTGTCTGTCATCATGTTCACAGTCTGAGATAACACTCAGTAGATTATAATTCAGTGTGTACCATATTATCACTCTTTCAAGTCTATCCCTTTAAAGCTTGACAATTAGTGACACACTACAGGGTCTCTCCAGCCAGCCACTGAACTCACATTTTCAGTCATCTTTTGGCTTTATGCCTTTTTCTTTAAAGAGCATTTCATAATTAAAAGTTCAATACATCTATAAGTGATTCAGGATGGTGATCTATCATCATGTCAGCATGCATTTCAAAATCAATTCAGCACATTCTGAGGTCATGAAAGGCATTATACAAATGCAGATCTTTTTTCCATACTAGGAAAGACATTGTTATTGAGTGTTATGATAAGTTAAGCAATTTCTGTCCTGTTTGTTTTGATAACCCTCAGTATAAACAAGCCAAAAATTGTTTAAATTTACTAAAAATTATCAAGCAAGGTACCAGATTGATATTGCCTCATGATACCACACACTAAAGATGATATCAATTAACAAGAGGCTAAATTAGGTTCTTGGGGGCACTGGTATTGTCATGATCTCTGATCCAGAAGTTCCATGGAAGTATGTTATCCAAGCAGGATGCTTAAAGGAAAATAATTGTGAGTATCTTCTGCGATAGGTTTTCAGATAATCAAATTTACCCAGCTGTTAAGTGATAAATGAAAGACACAATGTTCCCAAGACATTAGTAACATATACCATACACTGATGGTTCAAATATATTGTTTAGCGGTTTTGCTGTTTTTACTTCCACACCCAACCTCAAACATGGAGAGGAAACAGCTTCTCCATTCTCACAGTAACATGAAACCAATGACAGCATAACAAAATCCTGCTGTTATTGTGATAAATCATTATGGACAGTAATACAATGAAGAGACTTCAACTTTCTAAAGGGAAAGTGTTCGGGGTTGTGTGGGGTGGTGGGTGATGAATATTCTTCACTTCTGAGAGAACAGACTCGACTTGGGTGCACTTCTATAAACACAGAAATCCTGTGCTGATCTGTAGTTGCTACTTCATTATCACTCTGCAGGAGTGTATTTATAGATTCAAAATATAACCTTTGGAAACAAGAACTCAGCATCTTTTACACATAATGACAGGAGGTGCTGCTTTGCATTATAAATAGTTTTTATTTATAATTGTGGGAGGAAGCATTCATCCAATATCAGCTTTCAGTACAAACTGCAGCTCCTAATTGGCACAAATGTGAAGCATAATAAGTTTTGTTGTTCTCCACAAACTAATGGGACCCAGCCTAATGCTGAATTAGCTGCACACATCTGCTCGCCTATGATGTCAGTTTGCCAGTGGCCTCATAGCAGCCAACTATAATAGTTTATTATTTACAGATAGGAATTTGAGCAAAGAAGGCTTGGTAAAGAGAAGTTACTGTCCTTGACAGTTACAACCTCAGCTAACTCCAGGCGCCCTTGAACTAATCAGAACAATTGGCATTCTGCTGCATTTTTATTTTTGGTCCAGAATTTTCCCTGCAGCTCCTCAATGTGAAGTCAATCAGTTCCAGGTGATTAGATAGGATTTCAGATTTGGAGATTAATGTACCTTTGAATGGTGACTTTCCCTCAAGGGGATTCACACTGCTTGTTGCTGATTGAGTTTATTGCTATCCAGACAAACTCTCACTGATAAACAACAGTTTCAGAACAGTGACAATGTTGTCTGAAATCAAAAATTCCTCCACTTTTTTTAGAATCCTTAGCCAGAATATTCCATTATAGAGTCCAAGTCTAAGGTGGGCCTGGAAGTGAAAGTGCATCCACTTGGGGGCAAGTGGGCTTTGTTCACACAGATATGTGGTTTTCAGCTTATTATTTATGCATGTGAAATTTTGATGAGTACAACAATGAATCCTATAGGCAGGGGCAGACAAGGCATTCTTACCCTACCAGGACCTTGCAGGATCAAAGGTCCTGGCTCCATTTCTAAAGACCATTTGAAGAGGCATTCACTCACTGCCAAACTAGAGGATGACTCAGTCTGTGTCAATCATTCCTGTCCTTCCCTAGAAGTTATTTCAGAACAGATAGAAACTGACCCCTCATTTCAGTGACCCTGCACTGGAGGTTCTGCTCCAGATGGTCCAGGGAAGGTGGGAGGTCCCTTTCCCCTGGGATGGAAGCAGTAGGCTCTTCACCCCCCCCCCCCCCCCCCCCCCACCCAACCCATTAACCAAAGTAATCTGGACTGAGGTTGTAGCACACAGCAGTACCAAGAAAGGTACCCAGATCCAGTACAGGAAGAGGTTGAATGATGTCCTTCATTCTGCAGAGATAAGTGGCACCATCTACTCACTGCAAACTGACACCCACAGGCATGTCACCCAGTCTACCTGTGCCAATGTAGACAGATGTCAAACAGGACAATCAAAGTACCACAAGGATTGATATTCATTTTGGTAAGAAAAGAAGGAAGGTGGATTATTATTTGAACGGTAGGAGATTGGGAAAGCAAGAGAAGTAATGAAACCTGGGTGTCATTGTACATAAGTTGCTGAAAAGAACAGGCAGGTGCAGTGAGTGGTGAAGAAGGCAATCATAGGCCTTCATTGCAAGAGGATTTGTGTACCTGAGTAGGGATGTCTTGCTGCAGTTATACAGGGCCACACCTGGAGTATTTTGTGCAGTTTTGGTCTTCTTACCTAAGTAAGGATATTAAGAATCATAGAATCCTGATAGTGTGAAAACATGCCATTTGGCCCAATAAGTCCACACCAGCCCTCTGATGAGTATCCCACCCTGAACCAATCCCCTACCCCTATTACTCTATATTTCCCCTGACTAATGCCCCTAACCTACACATCCCTGAACACTATGGGCAATTTAGCACGGCCAATTCACCTAACCTGCACATCTTTGGACTGCAGGAAGAAACCGGAGCACCCAGAGGAAACCCACGCAGAGACAGGGAGAACATGCAAACTCTACATAGTCACCTGAGGTTGGAATCGAACCCAGGTCCCTGATGCTGTAAGGCAGGAGTACTAACCACAGCCACTGTGCTGCCCCTCTACAATGTTCTTGCAATGGTGGGAGTGCAGCAAAGATTTTATCAGACTGATTCCTGGGATGACAGGACTGACATATGAAGAGAGTCTGGATCGTTTAGGACTATATTCACCAGAGTTTAGAAGAATGAGTGGAAAAGCTCATATAAACATAAAATTCTAACAGGACGAGACAGGATAAGCACAGGATGACCCTGATGATTGGGGAGTCCAGAACCATGGGTCACTGTCTAAGGATACAGGATAAACCATTTAAGACTGAGATGAGAAATTTCTTCATCCAGAGAGTGGTGAGCCTATGGAATTCTCTGCCACAGAAAATGGTTGAGGCTAAACATTGAATGTTTTCAAGAAGGAGACAAGGTACTGAGTTGGATGGTCAACTTCTATTAAATGGCAGAGCAGGCCGAAAAGACCATAGCCCACTCCTGTTCCTATGCTCTACGTTTTCATGACTCTCAATCCTTCTCCCTAGCTGTCTGCAGGACAAAAAATTGCAGGGAGTGGGATTGTCCAGTAAAGGGGTGCCAGATATTTGCACCCTCATTCCTTTTGCAAAGGAGGCTGCAGATTGACAGGGGAAAACTGTGACTGAGCCTGCATCAATGGAGAGATAGGATCCACACAGAAAGCCACTGACGGAGCCTGCAGTCTGCTATTATCAGATATGCAGGCAGAGAGTGACACTGTGTAAAGAAGGGATTGTTCATGTTCAGCAGCTAATTCTTCCTTTCCTCTGCAAGAGGAGACATCTCCTAGCTCCACCTCCACTTCCTCCTGAGTATCCAGCTCAACCACCACCACCATGTCCACCATCAGCTCTGAGGGTGGTGCCCTTGAAACTTCAGAGATGTCTGTGTGCATCTACACCCTCCACCAGCACTGATATTCACCTCAATAAGCATTCTACGGAGTGTGATTAGGCTCAGGGTCACAAACATTTGACCACAATCTGCAGAGGTAGCAAAATATACAAGATTTCAGGCTTCACTTCTTCCGGTAAGTCTTTGACCTTCAGCGGACAGCTGGAGAACAGACCATTGCTCAGCCCCAAGCAGTTGCGGAATCTCTGTACTTGGCCATGGTGGAGATGTAAAACAGGCAGGGCCCCTCAGGAGACTAGAGAGGGCTCCTACCAAGTTTTGTTCAGTGTCATGGTTCTGCCATGCAAGAATTTGGCTGCCTGTAGGGAAAGAGCAACAGTTGTCTTGGAGATCTGGTCCAGCAGTTCAGTTGCTGCTGGATATGTGCTCTAATCTTTATTCCATTGGTTTAGTGACATACACAGACAAAGAGTGTGGTGCTGGAAAAGCACAGCCGGTCAGGCAGCATCCAAGGAGCAGGAAAATTGACTTTTCGGGTAAAAGTCCTTCATCACCCATTCCTTTCCTGCTCCTTGGATACTGCCTGACCTGCTGTGCTTTTCCAGCACCACACTCTCGACTCTAATCTCCAGCATCTGCAGTACTCATTTTCGCCAACCTAGGCAGACATATTGGTAAGCAAGGAAAGAAGATGTTTTGAGGCTATAATCAATTCAAACGACATAATCTGCACTACTATCAACACATTTTGACTTGCACTGCACTTAGGTTTGCTATAGTATCATTATGTTGCAAGGTGCTGATATGATTGGCTAAAATGATAAGAACAGAGCTTTGGCTCCATCAGCATGCGATGCTGATTTTCACCTTTTACTGTCTCAATCTCAGTAATACATGTGCCTAATGTTGTTCTCATTACCTAGTAAATGATAGATCTATCACTGAGGGATCATAGGCAATGCTTATGGAGCGAATTTCAGAGACAGGTGGACGAGGTTAGAGCGTGAAGAATGGACTTGATTTTGCTATAGTAGTTAAAAAAAAGTGACAATCAATGTGTGTCATGAAGAAATGTGCAGCATGAGGAATTAATGACTTTTCCCCTGGTTGGGGTCTATCTCTGGGGAAAACACCCTCAGAATAAGAGGTGGACAGCACACTATTGAAATGTAAAGGTCATCACTCTCTCCGTGTCATAGAGTCATAGAGATGTACAGATGGAAATAGACCTTTTGGTCCAACCCGTCCATGCCGACCAGATATCCCAACCCAATCTAGTCCCACCTGCCAGCACCTGGCCCATATCCCTCCAAACCCTTCCTATTCATATACCCATCCAAATGCCTTTTAAATGTTGCAATTGTACTAGCTCATTTCATAACACATGTGTGTGAAAACGTTGCCCCAAAGGTCTGTTTTATATCTTCCCCCCCTCACCTTAAACCTATGCCCTCTAGTTCTGGATTTCCTGACGCCAAGGAAAAGACTTTGCCTATTTATCCTATCTATGCCCCTCATAATTTTGTAAACCTCTATAAGATCACCCCTCAGCTTCCGACGCTCCAGGGAAAACAGCCCAGCCTGTTCAGCCTCTCCTTGTAACTCAAATCCTCCAACCCTGGCAACAGCCTTGTAAATCTTTTCTGAACCCTTTCAAGTTTCACAACATCTTTCCAATAGGAAGGAGACCAGAATTGCACGCAATACTCCAACAGTGGCCTAATCAATGTCCTGTCCAGCGCAACATGACCTCCCAACTCCTGTACTCAATACTCTGACCAATAAACGAAAGCATTCCAAATGCCTTCTTCACTATCCTATCTACCTGCGACTCCACTTTCAAGGAGCTATGAACCTGCACTCCAAGGTCTCTTTGTTCAGCAACACTCCCTAGGACCTTACCATTAAGTGTATACGTCCTGCCCATCTGTAGAATCCATCTACCAGGCCCGCTGTCAAGGAAAAGCCACAAAGGCCACCAGCATTCTCAAAGATCCATCCCACCCTGGCAATGTTTTTCTACAACCTCTACCATTGGGGAGAAAGTACAGAAGCCTGAACACACGCACTAGCTGGTTTTGAAACAGTTTCTACCTACTGTTGTTAGAATACTGAATGGACTCACAAACCCTGTACCTGTGTTTTGGTTTTTGCTGCTATTTACCTATTATTTACTTATCTATGCTACTTAACTCTGGGATCTGCCTGTATAGCTCGCAAGACAAAGCTTTGCACTGTGCCTCAGTAGGTGTGAAAATAAATTCAATTCACTTCATTTAAACAGGGACCAGGATAATTCCCAAGTAGGTTCAGAGACAGTGAGGAAAATGCCACAATTAGTTGACACTGGAGGACCTCCCTTGATAGATAAGGAATCAGAAAATACCTATAATGTGGAAGCAGGCCATTCAGCCCATGAGCCCACACTGATCCCCCCACAAACAGCATCCCACACAAACTCACCCCACTACCCTGTTTCTCTAACCCTGCATTTCCCATGGCTAATCCATTTAACCTGCATATCCTTGGATACTATGGACAATTTAGCATGGCCAATCCACCTAACCTGCACATCTTTGGACTGCGGGAGGAAACCAGAGCACCCAGAGCAAACCCACGCCGACATGTGGAGTATGTGCAAACTCCACACAGACAGTCCCCCAAGTGTGGAATCAAACTCGGGTCCCTGGCACTATGAGACAGCAGTGCTAACCACCGAGCCACCAAATCACCCAGGAGACTGGAGCCAAGCCCAGTGAGTGAAAACAGACAAAAAGGTGGTTACACATGCTCAAACTCCAAATTCAGTAAAAGCAACCAAAGCAACTAGACTCAGTTCAGAAGGCTAATTACTGAAGTTGACAGTTACAAATGGTTCACACTTTCCTCATTCCTGAAGAAGGGCTTATGCCCAAAACGTCGATTCTCCTGTTCCTTGGATGCTGCCTGACCTGCTGCGTTTTTCCAGCAACACATTTTCACCTCTCTTGTGTTACTTTTTCTCCATGTGGAGAATTTACACTGCATTAACTTGGATTTAAAGCTGTACTATATGACAAAGCAGCTCATCCTTCATCCAAAGTCCAGGAAGAAGTCAGGTTTACCAGGTTTAAGCTTTTTATATGCAGTCAGGTATCTGAAAGGACTGATTTCTCCACTGGTTTGAAGTCAGTGAAGAAACAGCAGTTGATTCTGGAGCTTAATGAGATGCATACACATGCAGATAGGCTTTTTGACACCTGCAGTCAGGAATACCTGTGATATGGAGGTGCAAGCATTGGACTGGGGTGGACAAAGTTAAAAATCACACAACACATATCAACAGCTTTCAGGATCAGAAAACCTTACGGCAAATGTTTATCCCACCAGAGAAATTGCGAATATTTGGCTCATGTCCAAAGAAGTTTCCCATGCCTGCCGTTCTTCTCCCTTACTCTAGGGTTAGATGTCTCCACCTTCTGGGCTGTGACAATATCTCCCCAACCAGAAGTACAAGTTGGAATATTCCTATGGTTTTGCAGTGGCTCTCTGTAGCTATTGATGCCTAAAGACTAGTGGCCCTAAATACAGCTACTATCAGACTGTCCCTCTGTGTAGGTAAGCACTAATCAATTCTTCTAACACCTGAGAGAAGATAAGCCTGTGGGGAATAGTGGACTGAACCAGCATTTCCAAGCTCCATGGTGTGACAAGTTTTTTTTAAAATCACTGGTACTTTTGTACTTTATTAGAGATTGGCATATAGTGCCATTGCTAGGAATTAGCAGTGGT
This sequence comes from Chiloscyllium plagiosum, assembly GCF_004010195.1. Classification (NCBI taxonomy): domain Eukaryota; kingdom Metazoa; phylum Chordata; class Chondrichthyes; order Orectolobiformes; family Hemiscylliidae; genus Chiloscyllium; species Chiloscyllium plagiosum. Next base: position 17,558,072 of record NC_057720.1, read on the forward strand.
TTTGTTCTTTATATTTCTTGTGAATATCCAGGGGATGTGGGAATGCATTCCAGAGCCAGTACAAATGGTAAGTTAAACATTAAAAACAAAGTTATACTACTGTGCCAAACTTTATACCACATAGTGCATAAGTTGATTTTTTTGGACTGGCAGATTTGTTCCTGTCAAGAAGGTATGAATAGAAGGTAAATTGAAAAATAAATCTTTTTGTTTCTGTATTTAAGAATTAGTGTATTATTAACTTTGCAACACCAGCTGAAACAATCATTAGCGGGCCAATTCAAACAAATTTAGTTCTCTAGGACCTTGAAAGGAAGCTAAGTGACACCAGTGGTGAGGGGAACAGCAGCCATAAAAATATAAGCAATACAGATGGAGAAAGGAAGACTATAATTAATGGCTATAATTAGATTCCTGAAGAAGGGCTCATGTCCGAAACGTCGATTCTCCTGTTCCTTGGATGCTGCCTGACCTGCTGCGCTATTCCAGCAACACATTTTCAGCTCTGATCTCCAGCATCTGCAGTCCTCACTTTCTCCTATAATTAATGACTGCACACCATAACTGGAATTACTCCAAATATATACGGAATTCAATACAAAACCTGGGTCCAAAAATAATTCAAATTGTAATGCAGTACTAAAGGAATAATGAGAAATCAGAGGCTCTGAACTTCAATCTGAACTGCCAGAACAAAGACACAGGAGCAAGAAACTCCTTTAGCACAATGTGAGACCTGATTTAAAGCTACGTGCCTTCTATTTGGGTGGCACGGTGGCACAGTGGTTAGCACTGCTGCCTCACAGCGCCAGAGACCTGGGTTCAATTCCTGCCTCAGGCGACTGACTGTGTGGAGTTTGCACGTTCTCCCCGTGTCTGCGTGGGTTTCCTCTGGGTGCTCTGGTTTCCTCCCACAGTCCAAAAATGTGCAGGTTAGGTGAATTGGCCAAACTAAATTGCCCGTAGTGTTAGGTGAGGGGTAAATGTAGTACAGGTGGGTTGCGCTTCGGCGGGTCGGTGTGGACTTGTTGGGCCAAAGGGCCTGTTTTCACACTGTAAGTAATCTATTTCAAAGGAGGTTTGAGGTCATGCAAGCCTTGAAAATGTATTTTGCAGGCCCCTGATTCCCTCCTGGACCAGTTTTACACTTGCTGAAATGTAACAAAATAAATGACAGTAACCTTTAAAAAAGTATTTATACATGATGTAATCAGCCCATGTAATGCCAAATCTTACAAAAGCAAATATGTGTTCGATTCTGAATCACTGCATCTTTGGCTGATAATCATTGTTTGGGAGCCTAGTGACGAAAGTGAAGAAGGTGAACGTCACATCTCATGGAATACAGGGAGAACTAGCCATTTGGATACACAACTGGCTCGAAGGTAGAAGACAGAGGGTGGTGGTGGAGGTTTGTTTTTCAGACTGGAGGCCTGTGACCAATGGAGTGCCACAAGGATCAGTGCTGGATCCAGTACTTTTGATCATTTATATAAATGATTTGGATGTGAGCATAAGAGGTATCATTAGTAAATGTGCAGATGACACCAAAATTGGAGGTGTAGTGGACAGAGAAGGTTTCCTCAGCATACAATGGGATCTGGACCAGATGGGCCAATAGGCTGAGGAGTGGCAGATGGAGTTTAATTTAGATAAATATGAGGTGCTGGAGGCTGGTACAATTACTGCATTTTCATTGATTAGCAAATTTAGCAACTGTATCTCCATTCTTTCATCCAATTTTTTCATATAAGTTGTAAACAATTGAGGTACCAGCAGTGATCCCTGTGGCATATCACTTGTTGCATCTTGCCAATCTGACTTGCTATAAATCACGCACTCACTCTACTAAGCACACACACATGCAAACACACTGTCTCATGCGCACTCATACACTCACATGCACACACTCACATATAAGTCTACAGAGTGAATTTGCATTTGCAGATACATGCTATTTTTGCACAAAATGCACACAACCTCCAGGCAGTCAATCCATATAATATTTTATAAATTCCTTCTTTGGAAATAGAAGCAGTCTGACTCAAGATTGTGATACAGACAGACTCTAATCTCACATCTTTAATACATTGTCTGAGCTGAGATGTCATTTTTTAAAATAAAACCTTAAGTTATCTCGAGAATATAAGTTAAACGTAGTTCTGGGATTTACATATTAATAAACCAAAACCTGGAACCCATTCTAAAAGATGAAAGACTTTACAGCAATCTAGAGTCAAGAGTGTGGTGCTGTGAGCCAAGGGGATAGAAAGATAAATGGGAGGTATTGGGGCTGGGGGGGAAGGTAGTTGAGAGTGCGGTAGGTTGATGAATATGGGGGTAATGGTAATAGATCGGAGAGGAGGGTGGGGCGGATAGGTGGGAAGGAAGATGGACAGCTAGGACCCAACACCGACCCCTACGGCACACCATTGGTAACTGGACTCCAGGATGAATATTTCCCATCAACCACCAGCAAGCCAATTTCAGCAAGCCAATTACTGATCCAAACTGCTATATCTCCCACAATCCCATTCCTCCGCATTTTGTACAATAGCCTACTGTGGGGAACCTTATCGAATGCCTTGCTGAAATCCATATACACCACATCAACTGGTTTACTCTCATCTACCTGTTTGGTCACCTTCTCAAAGAACTCAATAAGGTTTGTGAGGCACGACCTACCCTTCACAAAACTGTGCTGACTAACCCTAATCAAATTATTCTTTTCTAGATGATTATAAATCCT
>NC_057720.1:17561010-17573588 GCF_004010195.1 Chiloscyllium plagiosum
CCTGATCCTATCCGCCAACAACTTCTCATGTCTCCTCCTGGCTCTTCTGAGCTCTCTCTTTAGGTCTTTCCTGGCTACCTTGTAACCCTCAAGCACCCTAACTGAGCCTTCACATCTCATCCTAACGTAAGCCTTCTTCTTCCTCTTGACCAGAGATTCCACTTCCTTCATAAACCACGGCTCCCACGCTCTACAGCTTCCTCCCTGCCTGACAGATACATACTTACCTAGGACACACAGGAGCTTTTCCTTGAATAAGCTCCACATTTCTAATGTGCCCATCCCCTGCAGTTTCCTTCCCCATCCTATGCTTCCTAAATCTTGCCTAATCGCATCTAATCTGCCTTTCCCCCAGCTGTAACTCTTGCCCAGTGGTATACACCTATCCCTTTCTATCACTAAAGTAAACAGTTTGTTCAATATATCATTTTAATTGCTTGACACTGTGATCTTTTGCTATAAGTTCTGTGTCTTACGATCCTGCCTCACTAGTACCTGATGAAGAAGCAGCTCTCTGAGGGCCAGTACTGCCAAATAAACTGTTGGTCTATAACCCGATGCTGTGTGATTTTTAACTTTATCCACCCCAGTCCAACACTGGTACCTGCACATCATGGCTCTCATTAGACAGAAAGAGACAACTGGTGATAGTTTAACTTGAGGGTCTGCACACCTCACATGAGGGGAGAGGTTGTGAATGAGAACCCTTCCTGGTAACCTCAGCTGGAGTGGGAATTGAACAGACACTGTTGGCAGCATTTCGCAACAGAAACCAATTATCCAGCCAAGTGACCCATGCCTTCGGGACAGGTGCAAAAGCAAAAAGAAAAGCAGCTATAGGGAAGGTTGAGAATTAAAAACTGCAATTACTGGAACCACTGCAGATTTGGCAGCACCAATGGAGAGAGTTTTTAACTTTGTCCACTCCAGTCCATCAATGGAGAGAAATAGAGAGAGAAAGTTGATGCCACCCATACCTGACTCTGACCTGTCTCCTCTTTGGGTTACAAGGCCAGGAGGAGAGCTCACCCAGGGAAGAGGCAGGGCTAACGGGAGAGGGGTCTGATTGGGCAGATGTCCGCACGTGACGTGCAAGATCAACCAATGAGAATAGGGTTTGGCGGGCCGGGACACCCATTGTGACGTCAGACCGCCGGAGGGGGTTCGATGTTTTTGTCGCCAAAAGGCGCCTAGCAACGGGCGAGGATACAGTGGGCGCGGGAGTTGCTGCTGTGCAGAGGGATACCCCAGCATTTAGCTACTGCCCCTGTTTAACCTCTCACTGCCCAGCGTTCAGGCAGCCTCGCTGCTGCTGTTGGCAGGTTGTTGCTCACCTCTCGGCATTGCATTTTAAATCCCACCTTTAAACGGTGCCTCATTGGGTGCCGGCTTCTTGCATTTTTTTTAAACGAGAGGGAGAGAGAGGTGATAATTTCCCCTACCCAAACTCACGGCGCTTCTCGCCGGATGCTCTCGGGCCTCTACCAAAGTTTCCCCGGTCGGGGTTGGCCTAGAGCCCGTGGATATAACCGCGGGCCTCTTTATTTAAGATTCGTGCGTGTAGTCGAAGGGTTTTAACATTTCATTGGCATTCCCGTGAATTCTACCGGAGGTAATGTGAATTCTAGGATGAACTCCTCCTGTTTTACACTTGACCCACCCACCCAACTTTGCACTTCAGATGTATGTTGTTTTCTACTTGCAAGCCCTTTCCGTCTCAGCAAAAAAAAAGCCAGCTTGTGTAACATTGGGATTGCCATTCTAAATAAGTGGGTCAATCAAATATTATCCAGCTGCAGGGTTTGCTGATCAGATTATGATTGATACTTCAGTGAAGCGTGTATTAGGTCATTTTATGTTGTATACTGCTTTATATAACGGACAGATACTGAATATTTTCAGCTGTTAAATATTTAAGGCCATTTTTGTTTGCAAATTACTCTGATTTATAATTTGAAGGTGCTACTTTGCTTAAAATTATTGCTATTCATACTGGTGATCTGAGCGCTGCATTTATAAAGCCGATATAAAATCAGAAAAGGCTGGAGAAACTCAGCAGATCTAGCAGTGTCTTTGGCTGGCCAACATTTATTGCCCATCTTTAGCTGCCCTTGAGAAGGTTGTGATGAAGATCCCTCCATCAACTACTGCAGTCCATGTGCTGTAGGTAGATCCACATACCTTTGGGGAGCGAGTTCCAGGATTTAGACTTGACCACAATGAAGGAATGGCAACATATTTCCAAGTCAGGATGGTGAGTGACTTGGAGGGAAACTTGTGATTGGTGGTGTTCCCATATATTTGTTTCTTTACCCTCCTAAATAGAAATGGTCATGGGTTTGGAAGGTGTTAATGAAGGATCTTTGATGAATTTCTGCAGTACATCTGATAGTAGTAGCAATGTGGACTGAGCATGTTGGAGGGAGTTGATGCTTATGAATGTGGTGCCTATCAAGTGGGCTGCTTTGTCCTGGATGGTGTCAGGTTCTTGAGTATTATTAGAGCTGTACCCATCCAGGTAAGTGGGGAGTATTCCATATCACACTTCTGATTTGTGCATTGTACTTGATGGACAGGCTTTGAGGAGTCAGAAGGTGAGTTACTTGCAATATTTCTAGCCTCTGACCTGCCCTTGTAGGAACTCTTCAAATGATAAGGCCAGTTGTGTTTCTGGTCACCTTTTAGGATGTTGATAGGGGATTCAGTGATGGTAACACCATTGAATGTCAAGGGATAGTGGTTAGATTGTCTTTTGTTGGAGGTGGTCATTGCCTGGCATTTGTGTGATGTGAATGTTACTTGCCACGTCAGCCCAAGCCTGGATATTGTCCAGAGATTGTTGCATTTGAATGTAGACTGCTTCAGTATCTGAGGACTTTAAATGGTGCTGAACATTATCCAATCATTGGTAAACATCCTCCCACCCTCCCTTCCAACTTTATATGGGGAAGGTCATTGATTAAGCAGCTGAAGGTAGATGGGCCTAGGACACTATCCTGAGGAACTCCTGTAGAAATGTACTGGAGCTGAGATGCCTGACCTCCACCATCCTCAGTCATCTTCCTGTGTGCAGGTATCACTCCAACCAGCGGAGACATTTCCCCCGATTCCCACTGATTCCAGTTATGTTAGGGCTCCTTGATGCCACTCTCAGTTGAATGCAGCCTTGATGTCAAGGGCTATTGCTCTAATCTCCCCTCCAATATTTGATATTTTTTCCATATTTGAAATAAGGCTGTAATGAGGTCAGGATCTGAGTTGCTCTGGTGGGACCCAAACTGAATGTCATTGAGCAGGTGCTGCTTGATTGTACAATTGATGACACTTTCCATCACTTTACTGATGATGGAGTATAGACTGGGGCAGTAATTGGCCAGGTTTGATTTGTCTTTTTTTTGGTACTGAATCAACCTAGGTAATTTTTCTGCATTGTTGGGCAGATGCCAGTGTTGTAAATGGAGGAAATGCAAGTTCTGGAGCACGTCTTCAGTACTATTGCTGGAATGTTGTCAGGGCCCATAGCCTTTGCAGTATTCAGTGTTTCCAACTGTTCCTTGTTATCACATAGAGTGAATCGAATTGGCTAAAAACTGGCATCTGTGATGCTGGGGACCAATGGAGGAGCCCAAGTTGGACCACTTAGCACTTTTGGCTGAAGATTGCTGTGACTGCTTTAGCCTTCTCTTTTGCACTGATGTGTTGGCTCTTCCATCATTGATGGGGATATTTTTGGAGTCTCCTCCATCAGTGAGGTGTTTGATTGCCCCCTGCCATTCATGACTGTATGTGGCAGGACTGCAGAGGGTAGATCTGATTCGTTGGTCATAGGATTGTTTAGACCTGATTATCATTTACTGGTTATGCTATTTGGTACTTCACGTGACATCTCATTTTTAGATATCCTGGTGCTGATGCCTCAAATATGCTGCACTCTCCATTGAACCAGGGTTTGATCACTTGATGTAATGGTTGAGTGGGGAATATGCCCCGTACCATGAGGTTACAGATTGTGATGGAGTTCAATTCTGCTGTTGATGGTCCACAGTGCCTCATGGATGCCCAGTCTTGAGTTGCTGGATCTCTGTCCCATTTAGCATAGTGATAGTGCCACACAACATGATGGAGGATATTCTCAATGTGAAGACAGGACCTCATCTCCACTGTGTGGTGATCACTCTTCCTCGTCTATTTCCTATTGTTTCCTCGTCTATTTTTAACTTGAAGCCATGAGACCTTGTCGCTTCTGAGGTCGATATTGAGGACTCCCAAGGATCTCCCTCTTGACAATATGCCACTGTGCTTGAGTGGTTTGCTAGGCCATTTCAGAGGCCAGTTGAGAGTCAACCCCATTGCTGTGGCTCTTAAGGAAAGAGAAGAGAGGTTACTATTTGTTTGTTCTTGTGGCCTCTGACTGCAGCTATTCACTCACTCCCCCCGCCCGCCTGCCAGCTAATTCAGCTTTTTCACTCCAAATGCTATCAGACCTGCTGAGTTTCTCCAATTTCTATTTTTGTTTCAGATCTTCTTCATCTGCAGTACTTATGTCATTCTAATGGTTGAAATTTCATAACTTATACATTGAGAATTAATCCTTCAGCATTATATATGTACTTCCTAGGACATGGGCCATTATACGAATTACATGTCCACTTTTAATTGCCAATATCACACACAGGAAGTTGCTTTGGCTGTAAATGTACTCAATTGTAATATTTTAAATTCTCAAGACAGTTTCTTTGTTTGGCAGCTTAGCACCAAATAAATACCAACTGGTGAAACAGTATGAAAGAAAATGTATAACTGTTGAGAGGTTGAGGCAGTAATGCAATGAGTGTTCATGTCCCACTCCATAGACTTCAGCAAATGAAACGCAGTGTTGATTAAGAACTATCCTGACATGGGCATTGTATTTTGCGTAACCTATTAGACCAAGGCCTTGGCTGCACTTTAGAGAAGTAAAAGGTCCCACAGCACTTTCTGAAAAATATAGGGGAACCTTTCCTAGTCTCCAGGTCCATATTTATCCCTCCAGCAACAAAGCCCCACTACACTTCAAATAGCTGTTGAGTGCTTTGAATTGTCCTGAGTCTGAGATATAGGATTTTTAACTTCAATTTTAATGTTTATATAATACATATCTTGTTTCAATTTAACACTTGTATAAAATTAATTTGTGATAAATGGTGGGATCCTGAGGTTGAAATATATTTTGATTTGCTTCCCAACATCAGTTACACCTTAGATATGAAATCTGAGTAGATGCTATCTTAAATTATTGCATTGCCTTGTATAACTGCACTAATGATTTTAGTGTATACACCAAGTGGATTATTAACATACCACACATGGTGTAAAATCAACTTATGGTCCACTGTTTTGGTGAGCTGGTTGGAGCTGGCCAGATCTGGAACATACAGATTTCTTGGCTTAAGAGTAATATGAATTGATTTATATATCTTAATTGTTCAATGTTTTTGTTTACTTTTTCCCAACTAGATTTTCTCTGAGATGAGAAAGGAAAAAATACCAACGTAGCCATTAAGAACCATAGAAATTGCTTGGAAATGGCAACATGGAACGGAGGAATTGTACAAAGAGTACCAAATCTGGAAGATACCACTGGTTTCCAGGAGAGAGTAAAAAATGAAAGACAAATATTGAAAGAATCACTGGCTTTGCAGTTAAATCAGGATCTTCTTGGGTATGAAACATCCTTCCTGTGTTCTTTAGTGAAAGGAATATTTTATTTGATAATATTCTTGTTATTCCAAACTGTTATCCTTTACAGAGTTTGGTGATCTGTTTGCGTGTTTCACAATAATATTGATCTCTCTTAGAGGCAAAGTACTGATGGCAAAATATTTCATGTCTATCAGACTTTTCTTTTTAAAAGAACACTTTCCTCCACCCTTTTTTCCCTCTGGGTTTCAGAGTTACAATCTGCAGATTCGTGTGTCTGTCTATCTAATGTTTATTGTCAAGCAGAACTGCAATCATTTGGAAGCAATTGGCCTCCACTCAACAGAGGCAGTCTAGCTCAAAGAATGATTTGTTGATTTCTCCTTTCTTCTGTGATCCATCCTGGACAGTTTATATGAACTTGTCATCCTGCCTATTTCTCAGTCCTCCATTTTTTGTTTTAACCATGCATTTTCTGACGTTTTGTCTCATTGCTGCCCTCCAGTCTGTCAATTTTTCACGTTCCCCTTTCTCTGACTGCAATGTGTTTGTTCTTCCTCTTTATTTTCCTATTCCTGATGAAGGGTTATGATCGAAACATTGCTTCTCGGTTGCTGCCTGACCTGCTGTGCTATTCCAGTGCCACACTCTTCAACTCCTCACTTTCTCCTACTCTTTTTATTTCATTTGTTCTTGCGCTTCCCTGAAGTTGTTTTAATATCTGTGACAATAAATAGCTGTCCAACAGAGCATTGCTAATTGCAGGCTACAGATGGAATATACACTTAAAATATGGGAAATGGAGAGGAGGTATAGTAGAGGCAGTTGCTTTTATGTTGTTCTCAAAATGATGCGGCCATACTGCGATATATGTGGAAAACTAGGTGAAAATCAGAATATCTGTATAAAATCAGGATTGTCTAATTTTAAAAGAAGGAAGAGGAAGCAAGAGTATTGTTAGTCTAAAATATAGCTGAGCTGAGCTTCTAAGTATGTACCAATGCTTGGCTTGAACAAGAATATTATCAAATAAAATACGTGGATTGGAAAGGGTGGACACTAAGAAATCGTTTCCATTAGGTAAGGAGACTAGGACCCGTGGGCACAGCCTTAGAATTAGAGGGGGTAAATTCAGAACAGAAATGCGGAGACATTTCTTCAGCCAGAGAGTGGTAGGCCTGTGGAATTCATTGCTGCGGAGTGCAGTGGAGGCCGGGACGCTAAATGGCTTCAAGGCTGAGATTGATAAATTCTTGATGTCACTAGGAATTAAGGGCTACGGGGAGAATGCTGGTAAGTGGAGTTGAAATGCCCGTCAGCCATGATTAAATGGCAGAGTGGACTCGATAGGCCGAATGGCCTTACTTTCCACTCCTATGTCTTGTGGTCTTAATGTTGAGTTCTGAGTGCTGTAGTGATCGTAATAGATCCCAGAGTAAAACCTGGCTTGATAGAGAAGTCCAGATTTTGCTGTTGGTTACTGTAGTGGTTAGTCATGGAACAAATTCACACTAGATTGCCAGTGGTCTCTTTACAAAAATAAAAAATGATGTACATTAAGGACAATTTGGAAAGGTATTAAATAGCAAAAAAAAACGGAATGTGACATCACGTCACGTGTACCGAGGCACAGTGAAAATCTTTGTCTTGTGAGTAATACAGATAGATCACAGAGTTAAGTTGCATAGATAACTAAATAATGGGTAAACAGCAACAAAAACAACAAAAGGGGTACTGGTGAATGCTCAGAGTTTGAGTCCATTCAGTATTCTAACAACATTGGGGTAGAAACTGTTTCAAAACCGGCTGGTGTGTGTTCAGGCTTCTGTACCTTCTCCCCGATGGTAGAGGTTGTAGAAAAACATTGCCGGGGTGGGATGGATCTTTAAGAATACTGGTGGCCTTTCCTTGACAGCGAGCCTGGTAGAGGGATTCTATAGATGGGAGGTTGGCCTTTGTGATCATCCGGCTGAGTTCACCACTCTCTAACTGTCTCTGATCTTGCATGGTACAGTTGCCATACCAGTTGCCCGAAACGTCGCTTAGCCTGCTGGACAAAATTTCCTCATTCCTGAAGAAGGACTTATGCCTGAAACGTCGATTCTCCTGTTCCCTGGATGCTGCCTGACCTGCTGCGCTTTTCCAGCAACACATTTTCAGCTCTGATCTCCAGCATCTGCAGATCTTAATTTCTCCATACCAGGTAGTGATACATCCAGACAGAATGCCCTCTGGCACACCTATAAAATGTGGCAAGGGTATTCGGCCAAATTTCCTCACTGCCTGAGGAAGAAGAGATGTTGTTGGGCCTTTGTATCCAGTTTGTCCACATGAAGAGTCCAAGAAAGCTTGTTGTGGATGACCACTCCCAGGAGCTTGATGCTGTCCACTCGTTCTACCTCTGCACTGTTGATGTATAGGGGGCATGAGTAACATCCTGCCGAAAGTCAACAATGAGTTCCTTGGTTTTGCTAGTTTTGAGAGCTAGGTTGTTCTCAGTGCACTGTTTTTCCAGGTATTCCACCTCCCGTCTGTAGTCTGTTTCGTTGCCATCTGAGATTCAACGGACTATGGTGTCATCAGTGAACTTGTAAATGGCATTGGTCTGGAATTTGTCGACGCAGTCATGGATTATACAGTGAGTACAGGAAGGGCTGAGTATGCACCCCTGGGGAGCTCCAGTGTTGAGTGTTAGTGAGGATGAAAATTTGTCGACGCAGTCATGGATATACAGTGAGTACAGGAAGGGCTGAGTATGCACCCCTGGGGGGCTCCAGTGTTGTGTTAGTGACAATGAAATATTGTCCCCAATCTTCGATGGTTGTGGCCTGTGGGTCAGGAAACTGAGGATCCAGTTGCAGAGTGGGGTTTAGTCCGAGATCACTAAGTTTAATAATCAGCCTCAAGGGGATAATAGTGTTGAAGATTGAACTGTAGTTAATGATTAGGATTCTTATGTAGCTGTTCTTGGTGTCAAGATGCTCTAGGGAGGAGTGAAGGCAAGTGATATAGGATCTGATGTGGATCTGTTGGTCCAATAGGCAAATTGGAGTGGGTCAAGAATAGTGGGGAGGCTGGAGTTGATTAATGCCATGACCACTGAAGTTAGGGCCACTGGGTGGTAGTCATTGAGACATGCTGCATGAGCCTTCTTAGGCACAAGGATGATGTTGGCCCTCTTGAAACAGGCAGGGACAGTGGCCTACTGCAGGGAGAGGTTGAAGATGTCGGCAAAGACCCCTGCCAGTAGATCTGCACGTATTGAGTGCACAGCCTGGTACTCCGTCTAGTCCCATTCCATTTCTTGGATTCACACGAAGGAAAACTGATCTGACCTATGATGCAATGACTGTTGAGATAGGTTCATCAGGACTTTTCGGAATAGGTGTTACCTCTCTGCCGAAAATCTGCTCAAAGCGAGCATAAAAGGCGTTGAGACGATATGGAAGGGATCTGCTATCTTGCACTGTCTCTTTTTGTTTTTAAGAACCTGTGATGTCATTCAGTCCTTGCCATAGTCGCCAGATGTCTGTCTGGGTCTCTAGTTTGGTTCGATATTGGTCCTTGGCTGTCTTAATGGATCTGCAAAGGTCATACTTGGATTCCTCATGTTTGAGTGGGTCTCCTGATCTGAAGGCCTCACGCCTGGTTTTTAGCAGGTTCTATTTGTCCTGATTCATCCAGTGTTTCCTGTGGGGAACACCTGGATTGACTTCCTTGGTGTGCACTCAACCCCACATTTACTGATAAAGTCTGTGACTGAATCTAAGAGCATTTTATTTTGACAGATATATATATAAATGATTGTAATAGTAGTTCAAAATAATGTGTAGGTTTTCTATTTATGCTCCCCCATCCTGCTGCCCCCAACAAAATCACTTACACTCAATTGAGTCAAAGAATAAACTTGAACTCAGAATGGCAGAGTTAGGCTTCATTGCTCGGAGGTGCCTATATTTGATTTTTCTTTTATTTGTGAAAAGAATCTAAGTGTCTGCTTAGATGTCTGAAATGTATGGATGCAAAAATAGAGAGAGTTGGTGACATAGACTCACAATGAGATTGAGACTTTCACATTCTGTTCTCTTTAATGTTTAGTAACATTGATTTGAAAACTACATTTTTGTTCATTCTGATTACACAGTTATCAGTAGCTTTGTTTTGTGTATTATAGTCGTTCATACTCTATAATGATCATTTATTCATTGTCGAGGATATAACTCTGCTATTCTTGTAATTAAAAGAGCCTACCAAGCTCTTGGAGACTTATAGCTCACTGAATAAAGATTGTAACAAAATTCCTTGATTGAATGAAGTGATTTGTTCTATCTTTTTTCTTTTAAAGGATCCTTATCGATGGAAGCCAGACAGATGTCACGTTCCATGTAGGAGCCGCTGTGTTCAGAGCTCACAAAGCTGTGCTGCTAGCAAGGGTCCCGGAGTTTTTCTTGCGCATTTCTGGAAAACAGTTGAACCAGGATACTCTGAACTGTCCACAAGTCATCAATGTAGAGAATTTCCGACCTTCACAATTTAAATGTTTTTTGCAGTAAGTTTTTCCACTTTTGCATTTGGGAAATGTGTTCTAGTGATAAACTTAATAGTCAATGCTATTTGAAAGACTTTCTGAACTATGCTGAGATCTTGCGATATCAAAACAATTAGCATTTATCTCCTTCCCTAAGGATGTTCATTTATATATCATCTTTCACAATTTCCAATCATTCCAAAGTGCTTTTAAACTAGTTAATTATATCTAAAATGTAGTTATTGTTGTACTTTCTTTCACATGATGAATAATCATTTGGGTGCTGTGTCTTTGGAATCCTATCACAGTCCTGGGCAAGAAAATGGTATGTTTAAGGTATATATCCACATAGTTCCAAAACCAGCTCCACAGCTAAATACTGGCAATTATGAGCAATGATTAATTGGTCAAAAATAATTATCCTGGTTCAAGGATCATCTCTGTCTTGAGTATGGGCTCATTACTTAGGTCATTCTAAATTTAACTTTCACTTCTCTCATTGGCTGTGGACTTCAAATTTCTTACAAAACACGAGGTTCTGGGTGAGATTGTGTCTGGTAGATGCTGAGAGTTTGGGGAATTGAAAACGGGGGGCATGGTCTCAGAATAATATTTTGATCACTTAGAATTGTGAAGATTTTAAAATCTTTTTGGAATTCTCCGCTCCTGAGACTTTGTCATTGAGTCCTACAGTGAAACTTGATAGATTGTTAAATGTTTTCAAGGCTGAGACAGATGGATTGTTGACCTGGAGGGATGATGAGATCTGGGAGTGGGGCAGAAAGAGGTGTGTCAAGACTAAAGATCAGCTGTGATGATATTGAAGCACACTCATGGGACCATATAGTCCAATCCTCCTATTTCTTAGGTTCTTCTGAGATTGAAACACATTCTGGTTGGTGGAGAAAATCGGCATTATTTAAGTAGTTTGTGACATCTTTTGGGTTGATCCCTTTCTTTCTAATCCAGTAATCCAAATGTGAACTACTGTGGATACTGGACATCTGAAGTAAGAACAGAACTGGGGGAGATACTGAGAGATTTACAGCATTACTGTTTTGTGGGTGATCCAGTTCTTTTTCTGATCAGCAGTGACATCCAGGGTCTTGGTATTGAATAAGTTGGCAGTTCTGCTATCGAAAGTCAGAAATCAATGAACTCTTTGTTTGAAATGTCTGTAATTGTCTATTTGTTAGCTTGATCTGTATGTTATCCAGACTCCACTGCTGGAGGGAGTTTTGGGTGGAGATGCTAGATAATCTCTGGGAATCACTGTCACTGCTCATTCTTGGAAACACAGCAAACCTTGTATCCCATTGATGCAGAGTGCACCTTTTCCTAAAGAATATCTACTTGCGTGTCTTTTTTTTAAATTAACATTTTTTTTCTAATCCACCTATTCAGAGATGTTATTACACTCCTCTGGAGAAGATGAGACTTGAACCTGGGCCTCCTGGGACACTAGCATTGCATCACGAGGGCCCTACGACTTGAGTGGAAACCCATCCCATTTATTGTGATTGGGTGTGAGTGTCTGTGGTCACTAAATAACCAGCAGTCCTGTATCTCCCGAATGTATACTGAAATATGTTGCTGAGTGAGCACTTGCTAGCCTTGATAGATGTGCACTGTCTCATGTACCGGTCTGTCCCTCTGTGTTCTGCTCAGCTGATATTTGAACTTGCCTATCTCATTACATGCGCATTGAGTAATGGGTCACAAAGTAGTCAACCCACCCATGGGGTTAATATAGACATCCACTCTGCGTATCAGCTTTCTAAAATGTTGTGCGAGAGCTCTTCCTTCTGTGGAAGGCAGACTGAATAACAATCTATCAAAATAGGAGCAGCTCCAAGCTGCTTAGTTGTATAGAAGTCACTGAACAGAATGCTGTTTTTACAGTGATGTGCAATCAATTCTGTTTTGCTCAGCATGGACCAGTTTGTGCCAAAAACCCTGCCTCTGTGCTGTAGGACTCTATTAACAGTGGAAAGTAAAACCAGTGCAAAGACTTTCCTCTGAATGTGAGTTCACTTCAGTGAAGCTGGTTTGGATTTTTCTTTATAAAATGCTGACTGTTTTTCTGCTGACCTTGATCAGCTTGCTCTGGATCAGCGGTGCTGGAAGAGCACAGCAATTCGGGCAGCATCCGACGAGCAGCAAAATCGATGTTTCGGGCAAAAGCCTTTCACCAGGAATAAAGGCAGAGAGCCTGAAGCATGGAGAGATAAGCTAGAGGAGAGTGGGGGTGGGGAGAAAGTAGCATAGAGTACAATAGGTGAGTGGGGGAGGAGATGAAGGTGATAGGTCAGGGAGGAGAGGGTGGAGTGGATAGGTGGAAAAGGAGCTAGGCAGGTCGGACAAGTCCGGA
>NC_057720.1:17574418-17607456 GCF_004010195.1 Chiloscyllium plagiosum
GCGGAGGCGGAGGAATTGGGAATACGGGATGGCATTTTTGCAAGAGATAGAGTGGGAAGAGGTGTAATCCAGGTAGCTGTGGGAGTCGGTGGGTTTGTAAAAAATGTCAGTGTCAAGTCGGTCGTCACTAATGGAGCTTGCTGTCCATTATGTCAAGAATGTATGGGCGGCACGGTGGCACAGTGGTTAGCACTGCTGCCTCACAGCGCCTGAGACCCGGGTTCAATTCCCGCCTCAGGCGACTGACTGTGTGGAGTTTGCGCGTTCTCCCCGTGTCTGCGTGGGTTTCCTCCGGGTGCTCCGGTTTCCTCCCACAGTCCAAAAAAAGATGTGCAGGGTCAGGTGAATTGGCCATGCTAAATTGCCCGTAGTGTTAGGTAAGGGGTAAATGTAGGGGTATGGGTGGGTTTCGCTTCGGCGGGTCGGTGTGGACTTGTTGGGCCGAAGGGCCTGTTTCCACACTGTAATGTAATCTAATCTAATCTTAAAAAAAAGTGTGCTGATGAGAAAAGATTTTTCTGCCCTTTGCTCCAAGCATCTCCACAAGGGATCAAAGGTTGCTGCATTTTATTGTTTGTACAAAAGACTGCTTAAAATCTGGATACCCAGCTCACAAACACCTGGATCTTCAGCTGTTGCAAGTCAGGACAATGTGTGACTTGAGGGGAGCTCTGTATTTCTGCTGCCCTTGGTCTTCCAGCTGGGAAGAAGTTGTAGGTTTGGGAGTTGCTGTCTAAGGAGCCTTGGCAAGTTGCTCCAAGACATTTCGTAGATGTACAGACTACTGCCACTGGTGGAGGGAATGAATGATTGACAACAGGATCTGCCCTGAGCAATAGATGTCAGTGATGGGTAGATTGGAGATGATGTGGTCAAATAGCTGCTTTTCTTACAGCAGGTCCACTCTGGCAAATATGACCTTTACCTATCTGGTTCAGTCAGTACTGCAAGGCAATCCTTGGTGATGGCCATTAAAGTTGCTTATCCAGAGAACATTGTGTACTCAAATTTACAGCAACGAGAATAGCTAAACAGGAAGAGTACTGATTCATTAGCTGAGGTTGCCAGTAGAGGCGATTATAGTGGGATGGTGATGTAGCAGTGTTGAACATTTAGACTGTACAGTATCATGCTGCATCAGTGACTACCCAGCTGTTGCTTGATTTAGTTTATGAAGTAGCTTGCCAATGTTAAGGCAACCCCCACCCACCCACAACCGAAGTGTTAGGATGACTTTGCAGGATTGCACCTTTGTTACCCTGGAGCCCAGATTAATGATAGTTGGCCTATTTGTTTCTAATCTTAGACATTTTCATTGCAGTTCGACATAATTGGCTTGCTACAAACAAAACTGAAATACTGCATTTGCTGGACATCCAAAATAAAAACCGAACCATGATGAAGTTTCATCATAACTGCGTCATTGACCAAAACATTAACTCTGTTGCTTGGTGTACTAAGTATTTTCTATTGAGTGCATTCCTTGGCCATTTCAGTAGACAGGTTTTAGAAAACAAGTTGTTGGTCTGGGATCTCAGACCAGGTCAGTAAAAACAGGAGGTTTCCTTTGCTGAAGGACATTTTCTGAACCAGATGGGCTTTTACAACAATGTGCTACCTTAGTTATTTTAATCAGGCTGCCTGCACATGTTATGACACAGCTCAGGGACTTGAACCTAGACCTTCTGACTCAGAGGTAGGGACACTACCACTGTCCCAAAGCCCTTTTCATGCTCCTCACTACTGAGTCTCTTTCACTGTGGACTGCTTTACCTGATTGAAGTTAGTTGTTGCAGCCTGCAGTGGTGGTGTTTAATCAACTTTTGTTCTTGGAGGTCTTTGTTTTTAGAAACTATTTTATATTTGGTGCTTTTATTTTTATATCATGAAAAGTATAAATCATAGCAAAATTAATTGATGTCCCAGAAACCAAGATGGTAGAGTGATTGTGTAACTGGCTTAGTAAGCTGCAGAGGGCAAGCCTCAGGAGACAGGGTTTCAGGTTCCAGTACAGCCACTGGGAAATGGAAATGCAAATTCAGTGAATGAATAAATCATGATGATTGACAGTGATGATGAAATAAATTGTTGTAAATTTAATCTGTTAAGTAAGTAATGTTGCGCAGGGGAAGGAAATTTGGTCTGAGCTAATTAAGACTCCAAAGCCACAGCATTGTAATTGTATCTGCAGAAGAGTCATACTGTACTCAAGCCCTCTGTTAACTCTATGTATCCACAGATGCTGCCAGACCCACTGAGCTTCTTCAGCACTTCCTCTATTTGTTTGTGCCAACCCTGTAGATAGACTATGGTTCAAGGGCAATTCAGGATGGGCAGCAAATGGTGATTATCCTCAGGTTCTCACATCCCTGCAAGAGTCTTATTTCGCTATCTCCAATTGGAATGGTATTGCAATATGCACTGCAGAAATTCACCAAAGATGCTTAGACAGCACCTTTCAAACCCACTACCAGTTCATCTAGAAGGACAACGACAGCAGATACATGGGAGCACCATTATCTGCAACTTCCCCTCCAAGCCATTCACCATCCCGACTTGGAAATAGAACAAAGAAAATTTACAGCCCAGGAACAGGCCCTTGGTCCCTCCAAGCCTGTGCCGATCCAAATCCACTGTGTAAACGTATCGCCCAATTCCTGAGGATCTGTATCCCTCCGCTCCCCACCTACTCATGCATCTGTCCAGATGCACTTTAAATGAATCTACCGTGCCTGCCTCTACTACCTCTGCTGCCAATGCATTCCAGGCACCAACCACCCTCTGTGTAAAGTACTTTCTGCGTGTATCCCCCTTAAACATTTTTCCTCTCACCTTTGACGTGTGACTTCTCGTTATTGAATCCCTCATCCTGGGGAAAAAGCTTATCTCTATCCACCCTGTCTATACCCTTCATGACTTTGTAAACATCAATCAGGTACCCCCCCCAATCTCCTTTTTTTTTTCTAATGAAAGCAATCCTAACCTACTCCACATCTCTTCATAGTTAGCACCTTTCATACCAGGCAACATCCTCGTAAACCTTCTCTGCACCCTGTCCAAAGTGTCCACATCCTTTTGGTAATGTGGCGACCAGAACTGCACACAGTATTCTAAATGTGACTGTACCAAATATCACCATTCCTTCACTGTCACTGGGTCAAAATCCTGGCATTACCTCCCTTGGGGCAGTGGTTCAAGAAGGCAGTTCACCACCTTCTCAAGGGCAGCTGGAACTGGGCAGTAAATGCTGGCCAGGTAGTAACGGCCAGGTCCCCGGTAAGTGAATTTAAAAAAAAAATGCAAGTCAACATTTTTTTTTAATACAGTGGTGATAACTGTGGCCAAAACACATTCATAGTGGGAGCCCTTCTGATTTGTTAAAACCTTTTTAGGAAAGGGCATCTGACATCCTTAACCAGACTGGCCTAAATGTAGCCCAAAGTCTCAAATGTGGTTGACTCTTAATTTCTCTATGAAATGTGGATGCTCCATCACTGAGATTATTCCAGGCTGACAGTTAGATTTATTTTCTGAGGGAATCTGGAGATTTGGGAGGGAGCAGGAAAGTGGAATTGAGATCTGCCATTATGCTATAGAGTTATGGAATAGACTTAAGGATCTTTTGACATTAGCATGTGATATGTACTTTCTGTAAGGGCCAGGAAGCATTCAAACAAAAATGGCCAGGGATTTGAGTAAGGTTTTCCCCTAAACATCTTGACTGTCCATCCCAACACTTATTGTTGCGTCCCCTTTCTATGCCCCTCGTCTCTCTTTGGGTCAATTCAGGTTAAGAAAGACATTGAATTAATTCTGGAACAGGTCTAGATCAACATCCAGAGGCACTGAGGGTTGGAACAGCTCAGAGATTTCCACTTGTGTAATAGTCCAACCTATAAATGTAATCCTCAAATTTAGAGTTACAAAGCCCTCCTCTGAGGAATAGGTAAAACCTTCACCATTATCCATCTAAATTGAGGGCAAGCAGTGCTAGAGCCTGCTTATCCTCGATGAACAGAACCAAATGAAATGTTGGAGCACCAAGACTTTGGTCTCCTATGTCATTTACTGCCACCCCTCTCACACACTACGTCCACCCTACCTATACACACACTCATTCCTCTCATGAAAAGGAGCACTGAATTGGGTGAGTGCTGTACGTAATAAATCTTCCTCTGTTCACAGCACCAGAGTTGCAGTGCTCCATATCAGTACTCACATCACACTCTCTTCTGCATTGTATTACTAATTTAGATTAATTTACGCAGAGTATACCTTGCGTCAATTAAGTTCTGAATAAAGCTGGTAAAACTAATCTTCCATGAAACCACTAGTTGAAGATATCTGTCTCTTTTACGGTAGCTTGATTTAGAATTTGTAATAACCTGAAAACTGTGGGCAATTCATAAAATGAGACCTAAATAGCTCCTCTATCAAGAAGATCTATTCTGGCGCCAGTTTTTCAATATTTTAGACATGCTTCCTGATCAGTAATCTTAAAATTATGCTTGAGTGCAGGGAGATAATGCATATTAAATTTGTTTGATTTAGATAGATTAGATTACTTGCAGCATGGAAATAGGCCCTTTGACCCAACAAGTCCACACCGACCCTCTGAAGGGCAATCCACCCAGACCCATTCCCCTACATTGACCTCTTCACCTAACACTATAGGCAATTTAACATGGCCAATTCACCTAAACTGCACATCTTTGGACTGTGGGAGGAAACCGGAGCACCCGGAGGAAACCCATGCAGACACTGGGAGAATGTGCGAACTCCACAAAGGCAGTTGCCCAAGGCGGGAATTGAACCCAGGTCTCTGGTGCTGTGAGGCAGCAGTGCTAACCACTGTGCCACCGTGCTGCCCATAGTGCTTAATATTGTTTTAAACTTTGAGAGGAAAAACTTTTGAGTACATTGTTTGGACAAACTACATATAAGCCAAGCAAAGTGCAGCACAGTTAATGAAGCACTGATTTTAAATGTTTAAATGTGGTTTTGGTTACAGCACCTGAATTACTTTTGTTCCACTGGTGTTCAAGTAGAGAGAACTTTGGGGACTGAGATTCTTGGAGTCCATATTGGAAAGGTGGAATTCATTGTCTGTTCTGGGGCAGGTTGAGGAACTGCCATTGACAGATCCCTGTGGACAGCAGTGTTGTGCTGATGGAGAGCTGCACTTTTCACATCCTTCTAGATATTTAAGATACTGCCTTTTGATGTATAAAAGAGACCATATAAATATAATAACCTAAGATTCTTCACAGGAGCATTATAAAACAAAGTAAGACACGATGCAACTTAAGGAAATATTAGGCCAGACATTCAGAAAACTTAGAGATTTTAACAGCATGAAAAGAGGCCCTTCAGTCCATGTCTGTATTGGTCATCAAACATCCATCTCTTCTATTCCCATTTTCCACCACTTGGCCCATCGTGTTTTATGCAATAGCATTTTAAATGCACATCTAAATGGTTCTTCAATGTCTTTAGTGCTCCAACCTCTACTATGCTTTTGGATAATGGGTTCCAGATACCTATGACCTCTAGGTGAATTTATATTTTCCCTTCTAATCCCTTTTAAACCTCCAGCTCCTTCCCTTAAAACTATACCCCCTGGTTATTGACTCTTTCACTATGGGGAGCAGTTATTTCCAATGTACCTTATACGCTCTCTGCTTTGTACACCATAGAGAGCAATTGGGCTGAGGCATCTGTAGGTATGGTAGCCAATGATGGAACAATCGAAATGATGTGGGGTAGGGTGCTCAAGAGACCAGGAGAAAGTGAGGACTGCAAATGCTGGAGATCAGAGCTGAAAAATGTGTTGCTGGAAAAGCGCAGCAGGTCAGGTAGCATCCAAGGAGCAGGAGAATCGACGTTTCGGGCATAAGCCCTTCTTCAGGAATGCTCAAGAGACCACAATTAAAGGAGCTACAATATGCAGGCTATGGGAAAGAGTGAGGGAATTGAGGAATTTGGAAAAAGGAGTAGAGACATTTTGTGATTGTGAGTTAGTGAACATGAGAGTTGGGTGGTGGGGAGCTGGTGTCAGTTAAGACATGGGGAAGGGAGTTTTGGTGACTTTGAGTTTACAAAGTATAGAATGAGCAAGAAGCCATCAGGATTTGTCACCAGCATTGGAATAGTTCAGTTCAAAGGCACCCAAGTCCTGAATAAGAATTTCAGCAGATGAGCTGAGACAGGCAACATCTAGTGGTGATATTGAGGTGGAATAGGGATTTTGCCGCAGAAAGGTGGTGATAAACTCCTTTCTGTTTGACTGACACCAAGATCGCAAAGAGACTGGATCAATCTTTGTTTCCAGGAGGATGGAATCAGCAGCTGGGAAGTGGAGCTTGGAATGGGATCTGAAAACAATGGTTATAGTTTTCCTGCTTTTTCTTATTTAGAAGAAATTTCTAGTGATCTTATTTGTGATGAGCAACCTAATAATTGAGCAACAGTAGAAGATTGAGGGTAATGGCCATGTGTAAACTAACCCTGTTTCTTTTAGATGATGTTGCTGAGGGGCAGCATGCAGTTTGGAAATAGGAGGTCACTAAGCATAGATTCCTGAGAGATACCAGGCACCAATGGTGTAGCAGTAAGAAGAGAAGTGAATGCAAGTTATTTTCTTCCTATACAAGTCGATCAGAATGGAACCGAGTAATTAGATTTCCTACAGTGTGGAAACAGACCCTTTGGCCCAACCAGTCCACATCAACCCACTGAAGAGTAACCCACCCAGACCCATTTCCCTCTGACTAATGCACCTAACGCTATGGGCAACGTATCATGGCCAGTTCACCTGACCTGCACATCTTTGGACTGTGGGAGGAAACCGGAGCACCCGGAGGAAACCCATGCAGACATGGTGAGAATTATGCCAACTCCACACAGACAGTCACCCGAGGCTGGAATCGAACCTAACTACTGAGACACCATGCCGCCCCAATTGTATTCCCATCTAGCTGGAAGACTCGAGGTGTTGAAGGTGGTGGGAGGTTGACCACTTTATAGGCTTCAGACAGATCACGAAAGAAATTTTTAACTTTATCTTGTGTTTTGAAGCATTGTCTGCTTCAAGCTAACTTTAAAATGAAGTTTGGACTTTTCCAATGGAAAGAGAATGCACAATGTTTTTAAGCCGTATTTGCTGTCTGATTTAAAGTCAGTGATGTGGAAATGCTGCATCAGTACTGTAGTACAGGGTAGATTCCGGTTAATTTAATCCCATTCTTTATAAAGCTAACAAAAACCAATTGTACAGATTTGAATGATGGAGTTATAAAGTGGTTCAGGGGCATTATCCTATTTTTAAACTGGCTGTGTGTCAAAAATCATTCAGCTTCCTAATTGCATCAATTCAGATAATGCTCTGCATGGATCCAGTGACCTATGTGAAGGCATAATGTAATCCGTTTACAGGGGAAAAAGATCTTGCTGTCCGACTTATTTTAAAATTATACATTTTGCATAAAGGAACATTGTTCACATTCAAAAATGCTTTTGTGAAATGTATTTTCTTTTAGCTTATTTTAAATAACAGAAATACATAAATTATGATTGGGTTAATTTGCCTTGTATAAAGTGCTGATGGCATTGCTCAGCTGGTGAGGGAAGTGCAAAGGGAAGGATCAATTACTTCACCTTGACAGTATGAGGAAGCACACCTTCCATTATTAAATATAGATGTTGTCCCATTAGACTCCGCTTGAACTGATCTATATTTTTAATTGAAAAAGGAATGCAGCATTGATCTATGAACTCTTCATAACTGTCCCAAGATGAAAAATCAAAGGAAATAAACCAACCTTAACCATAATGTATCTCATGGTAGTGTACAAACACACACACAAGAAGTTGCAACAAGACACTATTCAAAAGGGCCACAACACACTGCAGTACACCAGAACTGCAAAAAGAGGAAGAAGAACACCTATAAAATGTATTCGCCAAAAACATATACCCGCGCAATTTCATCAACAGATGCCTAAGGGAAAGACAACGGAACGAGGACGTGCAGCAACCCAAAGGACTAGCCACACTACCATATACCAAGAGTATTTCCGAACTGACAGCCAGACTACTGCGACCACTAGGACTCATAACAGCACACAAACCAACAGCCACTCTCAGACAACAACTCACCAGAACGAAGGACCCGATACCAGCATGAGCAAAACCAATGTAGTGTACAAAATCCTATGTAAGAACTGCACAAAACGCTACATAGGACAAACAGCTAATGATCCGCATCCATGAACACCAGCTAGCCACGAAACGACACGACCAGCTATCCTTAGTAGCCACACACGCAGATGATGACAAGCAACATGAATTCGACTGGGACAACACTACTATTATAGGACAAGCCAAACAGAGAACAGCCAGGGAATTCCTAGAGGCATGGCACTCATCCACAGATTCAATCAATAAGCACATCGACCTGGACCCAATATACCGACCACTGCAACGGACAGCTGGAACTGACAACCGGAAGCAGCAGATTCAAACCACTACAAATGCCAGAGGAAAGATCACAGAAGCGCTTCACAGGAGGCTCCCAAGCACTGAGGATGTCACCGAGACAGGAGACGAAACGTCTGCAACGCAAATTCCTAGCTCAGTGAACAGAACCACAACAATGAGCACCCGAGTTACAAATCTTCTCTCAAACTTTGATCTTATTACACACGTCTGGAGCAGGTGGGACTTGAACCTGGGCCTCCTGGCTCAGAGTCTCAGAGGTGTAAAGCGCAGGAACAGTCCCTTTGGTCCAACTCATCAATGCCAACCAGATATCCTAAATTAATCTAGTTCCACTTGCCAGCACTTGGCCTGTATCCCTCTAAACTCTTCCTAATCATGTACCATCCAGATGCCTTTTGAATGTTGTAATTGTACCCACCGCCACAATTTCCTTTTTGGCAGCTTATTCTGTACAGGCACACCCTCTGCATGGAAAAAGTTGCCCCTTCGGTCCCTTTTGAATTTTTCCCCTCTCAGCCTAATCTTTTAAGGATGCTATAGCTATTCAACTCTTTGCACCAAATTTGCTATTCAATTTGATCATTATTAATCGAACCTCTCCACCTAGGTCACTGTGTCTGTGTGGTTAGGGACTTCAGGGCGGATTTCAGAGGCTGGTGCAGGTCTCTCTCGTGTTTTAACAAAACCTCTGTCAGGAGATTACAATTTACGTAGAGATTCCCTTATATGATGCAGGAAGTATTGTTTTACATGTTTCTTGATTTTGGAGCATCTCCTGTTTTGTGAGCAAATAATTTCTTTTGGAGTATAGTCACTGCTGCGTAGAACCTGGCAGTTAGCAAAGCCACTGATACAGCAGTGAGATAAATAAGCAGATCACTTGTTTAGTTAGTTTTTGACTAGGACAACAGGAGAACTCTGTTGCTCCTCTGCTGTTCTTTGGACGGTGCCTTTATACTGTTAACATTCAACTGTTAACATGAGTGGGTACATATTGACTTGTCATCTGATCACAAATGCAGCATCTCTGACTGTAGTACCACCTCAATCCTGTATCGGTCTATGTGAAAGGTTTAAACTAGAATGACGGGCATGGGAGCCTAAGGAGGGAGACGGAGGAGGGAGAAACAAGAACAGGGACAAAAGACAAAAGTCCTAAGCAGAAATGGAAGGCAGAAAAAAAGAGGACTGTAAATAAAACTAAGATGACTAGCAACTAACAAAAAAAGTCTAAAAGGTTTGTCTTGTGTGGAGCGTTGGCTTTAATGTTACGGATTCACAGATGTAATGAATTAAAGATATAAATAGATATAAACAGTTAAGATGAAGTTGTGGCTACAGGAGGCATGGCTGCAGGGTGAATAAGAATGGGAAATGAACATCCAGCCTTATTCAGTATTTAGAAAGGACACAAAAATGAGAGGAGGTAAGTAAACCTTTGTTAGTCAAGGAACAAATCAATGCAATAGTGAGGATGGATATTGGCTCTGAAATCGTAATGTGGAATCCGTTTGGGTGAAGACAAGAAACAGCGGGGAGCAGAAAACATTGAGGGTTATCTATAAGCTGTCAAATAGTAATGGAGATATAAGGCAAGGCTTACAGAAGAAATCAGAACAAGTTGGGTGTTATGCAAATGAGAGGATTAATTAACTGATAATTAATTATCTTTTTTTTTGGTGGGATCACCTGGGGAAGTGTGACTATAATATGCTAGAATTTTTCACAAAATGGAGTAAAGTAGTCGGGTCCTTAATAAAAGAAACTGAGGCGCAAATTGATAACGATGAATTGACAAACCTTGCAAAATGGGTTGACTGTGAAAAGGCATTGGTTTATATTTAAAGAACATGTTGTAATTCACACATACAATTGTTCTTTCCTGTCTGGTGCAAGATAAGAGGGAAGGTGGGTCAACCATAAGCAAACACAAGAAATTAGGGAGAGGGGACATATAAAATTGATAGAATAAGAAGCCAGCCTGATTATTGGGAGCATTTTAGAATTCAGTAAAAGAGGGCAAAAGTTTTGATCAAGAAAGGGAACTTGTAGAATGAGAGTAAAGTTGAAGTGAATATGGAAATTGACCATAAAATCTCAAATAAATATGTATAGAGAAAAATTAGTAATGACAAATTATTATCAAAAAGGGGAACAAAGTTGTGGTAGAACAATCTTGGGGCGCAAGATACACCAGGAGATAGAAAAGACAAAGTTGCAGTGATCATGGAGGATTTCAGTATGCAGATGGACTGGGAAAATCAGGTTGGTAGTGGATTGCAAGAAGAGGAATTTATGGAAAGTCTACAAGATGGCATTTTGGACCAGCTTGTGGTGGAGCCCCCTAGGGAACAGGAAATACTGGATTTAGTGTTGTGCAATGAGGCAGACTTGATAAGGGAGGTGAAGGTGAAGGATCCCTTAGGAGGAAGTGATCATATGATTGAATTTACTCTGCAATTTGAGAGGGAGAAGATAGAATCAGAGGTAACATATTACAGCTGAATAAAGGCAACTATGGAGGCATGAAGGAGGAGCTGAGTAGAATTGACTGGAAGAGAAGCCTAGCAGGATAGATAGTGGAACAGCAATGGCAGGAGTTTCTGGGAGTAATTCAGAAGACACAGCAGAGATTCATCCCAAGGAAAAAGGAGCATGGTACAGGGAGGATGATGAAGGGCTTTTGCCCGAAATATCGATTTTCCTGCTCTGCTGCCTGACCTGTGCTTTTCTAGCACCACTCTGATCTAAACACAGGGAGGATGAGGCAACTATGGCTGACTAGGGAAGTCAGGGATAGCATAAAAGCAAAAAATAAAGCATATAATATGGTGAAGTGGGAAACCATGGGAAGTTTGCAAACTTCTCAACAGACAGCAAGAAAAAAAGAAATAGAGGGAGCAGATTAAATGAGAGTAAGTTAGCCAGTAATATAGAAGATCTGGATCAACACAGGCTTGGAGGGCCGAAGGGCCTTTATTGTGGGCTGTAATTTTCTTTTGTTCTTAAAGGAAGACTGTAAGAGTTCCTTTAGATATGGGGTGGCATGATGGCTCAGTGGTTAGCACTGCTGCCTCACGGTGCCAGGGACCTGGGTTTGATTCCAGCCTTGGGCAACTGTGTGTGTGTGTGTGGTTTACATATTCTCCCCGTGTCTGCGTGAGTTTCCTCCAGGTGCTCTGGTTTCTTCCCACACTCCAAAGATGTGCATGTTCGGTGAATTGGCCATGCAAAACTGCCTATAGTGTTCAGGGATGTGTAGGTTAGGTGCATTAGTCAGAGGGAAGTGTAGAGTAAAAGGGGAATGGATCTGGGTGGGTTACTCTTCAGAGGGTCAGTGTGGACTTGCTGGGCCGAAGGGCCTGTTTCTACACTGTAGGGCTTCTAATTCCAATTCCAGTTCCAATATATAAAGGGCAAAAGTGGACATTGGCTGCTGGAAAATGACACAGGAGAGATAGTGGTGGTGAACAAAGAAATGGCTGAGGAACTGAAATACTTTGCATCATTCTTCACACTGGACGACGCTACTAATATCCCAAACATTCAAGAGAGTGAGGGGGCAGAGCTGAGCTTGGTGGCCATCACCAAGGAGAAGGTGCTAGAAAAACTGGCCTGAAAGTAGATAAATCACCTGGACCAGATGGATATTGGTGATTGATATCTAATTGTTTGTCACAAAAAAATCTAACAATAGTGCGATTTTGAAGTTGTTAACAAAAGGAATAAAATAATTAAAGGTGGAGTCTTGGAACCTCACTCAACTCGCCCCCTTCCAAAGCCATTTCAAGGCAGTTTGCCATTTCAAAAAGTAGGACTTTGGCATCCAATATTCCTAGCTTCCATGTCAATCCAGTCAGAAATAGTGTTTCTGCCACTCTTGTTTGTGGGAAGTGATTGCTGGGCCCCTTGCTGAGATATTTAGATTAGATTCCCTATTGTATCTTGGATAGTCACAGGTGAGGTGCCGGAAGACTGGAGGTTGGCTAATGTGGTGCCACTATTTAAGAAAGGTGGTAAGGACAAGCCAGGAATTATAGACTGGTGAGCCTGACATCAGTGGTGGGAAGTTGTTGGAGAGAATCCTGAGATACAGAATTTAGATGTATTTGGAAAGGCAAGGACTGATTAGGAATAGTCAACATGGCTTTGTGCGTGGGAAATTGACTCATGAACTTGATTTGAGTCTTTTGAAGAAGTAACAAAGAGATTGATGAGGGCAGCGCAGTAGAAGTGATCTGTATGGACTTCGGTAAGGCATTTGACAAGGTTCCCCATGGGAGACTGGTTAGCAAGATTAGATCTCATGGAATATGGGGAAAACTAGCCATTTGGATACAGAACTGGCTTGAAGGTAGAAGACAGAGGGTGCTGGTCGAGGGTTGTTTTTTCAGCCTGGAGGCCTGTGATGAGTGGAGTGCCAAAAGGATTGGTGCTGGGTCCATACTTTTCATTTATATAGATAGTTTGGATGTGAGCATAATGAGTACAGTTAGTAAGTTTGCAGATGACACCAAAATTGGAGGTGTAGTGGACAGGGAAGGAGGTTACCTCAGATTACAACAGGATCTTGATCAGATGGGCCAATGGGCTGATAAGATTAATTCAGATAAATGTGAGTTGCTGCATTTTGGGAAAGCAAATCTTAGCAGGGCTTGTACACTTAATGATAAGGTCCTGGAGAATGTTGTTCAACAAAAAAACCTTGGAGTGCAGGCTCATAGCTCCTTCAAAGTGGAGTTACAGGTAGATAGAATAGTGAGGAAGGCGTTTGGTATGCTTTCCTTTATTGATCTGTGTATTGAGTACAGGAGTTGGGAGATCATGTTGCGACTGTACAGGACATTGGTTAGGCCACTTTTGGAATATTGCATGCAATTCTGGTCTCCCTCTAATTGGAAGGTTGCTGTGAAACTTGAAAAGGTTCAGAAAAGATTTACAAGGATGTTGCCAGGGCTGGAGGATTTGAGGTTGAATAAGCTTGGGGCTGTTATCCCTGGAGCGTCGGAGGCTGAGGGGTGACCTTACAGGTTTATACAATTGAAGGGCATGGATAGGATAAATAGACAAAGACTTTTCCCTGGGGTGAGGAAGTCCAGAACTAGAGTGCATAGGTTTAGAGTGAGGGGAAAGATATAAAAGACACCTAAGGAGCAACGTACTGACTCAATGTTGCATGTATGGAGTGAGCTGCCAGAGGAAGTGATAGAAGCTGGTATAATTGCAATGAATAGGAAGGGTTCGGAGGGATATGGGCCAGGTGCTGGCAGGTGGAACTAGATTAGGTTAGAATATCTGGTCAGCATGGACAAGTTGGACCGTATGATCTGTTTCTGTGCTGTACATCTCTATGACTATGACTACATCCCAGAGTTCTAAGGGAGAGAGATGAAGTGGTAGTGGAGGCAAGGTGATCTTTCAGGAATAAGGAGAATCATGGAGGGTCCCAGAGGACTGGAAAATTGCTAACATGACACCCCTGTTTAAAAATGAGCAAGGCAAAAGACTGAAAGTTACAGACCGATTGGCCTAACCTCAATAGTGGGTAAGATCCTGGAATCCATTGTGAAGGATGAGATTTCTGAATACTTGGAAGTGTGTGATTAAAATAGGGCAAAGTCAACATGGTTTCATCAAGGGGAGGTCATGCTTGACAAATTCTTGAAGTAGCCAGCAGGTTGAACCAAGGAAAGCCTATGGATGTTATCTACCTCTACTTCAAACAGGCTTTTGACAAGGTGCTGCACAGGAGGCTACTGAGTAAGATAAAGGCCCATGGTGTCAGAGGCAAGGTTTGACTCTCGGGTAGAAAGCGGAGAGTGGAGATAAAAGGGTCCTTCTCAGGGTGGCAAGTGGTGTTCCGCAAAGCTCAGAGCTGGGACCACAACCTTTCACTTTATTTATACATCTAAATGAAGGCGCTGAGGGCATTCTGGCTAAATTTGCAGATGAATACAAAGATAGGTAGAGGGCCAGGAAGCATTGAGGAGGCATGGAGGCTGTAGATGAATGTGGACAGGTTAGGAGAGCGGGGAAAGAAGTGGCAGATGGAGTACGATGTGGGAAAATGTGAGTTCATGCACTTTGTTAGGAAGAATAGAGGCATGGATTATTTTTCTAAATGGGGAGAAGGTTCTGAAGTGCAAAGAGACTTGAGAGAATCCTGGACTAGAACTCCCAAGGTAAACTTGTAGGTTGAGTCAGTAGTTAGGAAGGCAAATGCAATTATGGCATTTTATTTTGAGAGGATTTGAATATAAAAGCAGGGATGTACTTCTGAGGGTCTATAAGGCTCTGGTGAGACCACATTTGGAGTATTGTGTGCAGTTTTGGGCCCTATATCTCAGGAAGGATGTACATTGGAGCGTGTTCAGAGGTGATCCATGAGAACGGTCCCAGGAATAAAAAGCTTAGGTCCATACTTGATGAATGATGAGGTGGGGATCTAATTGAAACATTCAAAATACTGAATGGTCTGGACGGTGTAGATGGTGGGAAGATCTTTCCATTGGTAGCAGCGATTAGGACCAGAGGGCACAGCCTTCGATTAAAGGGAAGACCTTTTAGAACAGAGATAAGGAGAAACAACTTCAGCCAGAGAGTGGTGAATCTATGGAATTCATTGCCACAAAAGGCTGTGGAGACCAGGTCATTGAGTATATTTAAGACTGAGATAGGTTCTTGAGGATTAAAGGTCAGTGGGAGAATGGGGTTGAGAAACTTATCAGCCATGATTGAATGACCGAGCAGACTCCATGGTCTAAATGGCCTAAATGTTTTGCTCCCATGTCTTAATTGAGCACATACTTTGGTTCTATCCTCAAAACCGGGTATACATACATCTCCAGAAATGTTAGAGAGCCAAAAGGCTAGTTGTAGGGTTGAGTTGAGGGAATTATTATTGAGGCAAGTGTGAGGAAGATAGTGGTGCTATGGAAACGAATGGGATTAATGGCAGCTGTTGAATCACCAGGACCTGATAATCTACATCCCTGAAAGTATCGGTTGCAGCAATGGTTGTCTTTCAAAATTCTATGGCTGCTGGAACAGTTCCAACAGATTCAATGATGGCAAATATAATCCCCACTTAAAATGGGAGTGAGAGAAACACTGAACAGTTAGCCCAACATCAGTAGTGTGGGGAAAAAGTCTAAAGAAGATGTGATAACCTTTAGAAAGCATAATGGCATTGCCAGCATGGTTAACAAATCTACTGGAATTTTTCAGGGTACATCTGGTACAATAGATAAGGGAGAACAAGTGAATGTGGTATATTTGGATTTTCAGAAGACCTTTTTATTAAATTACCTTGCCGAGTTTAATGAACAAAGTTTAAAGTATGTGGGTTAGGGGTAATGTATTGGTTTGAATTAAGAATTAGTTGAGAGAAAGGAAATGGTGAGAATAATAGATCTTTTTCCCAGTGGCAAGCAATGAGTATCGCGGTACCATAGGGATCAGTGCTTGGTCTCCAGCTATTCATGATATGCATAAATGACTTGGATGAGGGGATCAAATGCAACATTTCTAAATTTGCTGACTACATAAAACTGGGCTGAGATGTGAGGAAGCTGCAAGAGAATTTGGATGAGTTGAATGTATGGGCAAACGTGTGGCAGATGCAATGCAATGCAGTGTGGGTAAATGTGAGTTTTATATACTTGGGTGTGAAAAACAGAACTATATTATTGTTAGCATGGTTCCCTAGGTTGTGGAGCCTAAAACCAGAGGGCCCTGTCTCAGGATATAGGGGTAGACCATTTAGTACTGAGATGAAAAATTTATTCACTCAAAAGGTGAATCTGTACCACAGAGGGCTGTGGAGTCTGTCGCTGAATATATTGAAGAAAAATGAATAATTTTGTTTGAGAGTTTAAAGGTATGAAGCTATCTGGTTACTCAACCTAGAGGGAATGTTGATCAAGGGGTCTTGGGCGAAAGTGAGAAGATCACATTGAATGGTTGAACAGGCTTGTTGGGCCGAATGGCCTACTCTTACTCCTGGTTTCTGTTTCTAACCAGAAGTCCATTGCCTTTTGAGGGACCGCTTGAAAGTTTCATAGGTCAGACATGTGCTCACAACCCGACCTGCTGTTATTGTGTTTCATCTCTGCACTTTAAAAACCAGGTTTCCCTTGATCACTAGCAGGGAGGATTGCAAGGAAGGCAATAAGTATTATCCTTGGCTCCAGTGGCAACGTTTAGTTTGAAGTGAGTTGATCACGAGTCAGTCTCCACCTTGGGACACTCATATTACCTTGTCCAGGGATTATAAAACCTTTATGTTGCTAAATCCCTTTAATGTTATAAAAATTCTGCGGACTCTTAAGATGAGTTTTTTTTTTTCCCTGTCTAAAATGTTATTGTTGTTTCAAAATCAGCTCACTTGGGAATTCCCATTTGCAGTTCCATATTTGTGTTCTGGAAGCATTTTATTTTGCTTTACTTTGGGAAAAGTAGTTGCAGAAGATTAATGCAATACATAGGAAGCAATTTCTATTAACATTTTGATTTCCTCTGGGAAGTCTATGGGAGTCGTGGTGTTCAGGGAACCCTGCAAGTAACTATACATTGGCAGTAATAGCTGCAGTGCTAAATAAATCCGATATGTGCATCCTGAAACTGAATGTTGTTTACTGCCATTGAGCAGCTTTATAACTCAATAGGGAGTTTGGCGATGGGACATAAATTAGTGATCAGCTTGCAAGGCTTATTTATACATAGTAGCTCGTGCATCTAGAGACAGCAGATATTTGAACTCCATTTTACAGACTTACAATACAGCACCACTAAGAGTGAAGTACCAAAAAAAAGCTATACTGTCTGAAATTCAATATTTGAATTTCCAGCTTGTAGGCTGGTGAACGAGGGTCATCTAGACCTAGAAGAGCTATTGTAAATCTCAGACTCATTCAGAAAACATGCAAGGGAAAGATTTACAACTTTTTAAAAGATGTTATTTTAAACTTCCAAGTTGTAGTATGTAATCAGTATTGCAGAAAATAAAATCCTGTAGTTGGGAATTTGGTTTTACATTTTAAAAATTTGTCTTGCAGTTCATTATTAAGGATATTCCTGATTTGAAATGGTCAGCTAGGATTATTGTTCATTTGAACTTGATCCCACATTTAAATACAATTATCCGTACAGTTAAATGATAGGGTTGTTGAACAACTCTGAAATTAATGATCCAGATTAATCTCTACTGAAGTTAATTGTTTCCTTAATCTGTTTCCTTGGGTTTGGCAGCTCTGTTAATTTAGTCCCTTAATATCATTGGGGCTCAATAGGTAGCCAATTGCAATGAATACTATCAAGACCATTGCTTTAGCTTTTAATTTCAGTTATTGCATTAACCATGTTTTAGACAAATTATAGCAACATAGAAGTAGGGTGATTTTGAGATGCCAGTGTTGGACTGGGGTGTACAAAGTTAAAAATCACACAACACCAGGTTATAGTCCAACAGGTTTAATGAGAAGCACACTAGCTTTTGGAGCAGCGCTCTGAAACACAACCACCTGATGAAGGAGCGGCGCTCTGAAAGCTAGTGTGCTTCCAATTAAACCTGTTGGACTATAACCTAGAAGTAGGGTAATAGCAGGTTGCTCATGTTGCTTTTGGGGTGAGTCAGATGAGACATGAACACAGAATGAAACAATCCCCACTCTAGATATTTGTAAAAGACTCAACATACAGATATATACAAAAGCTCACATGGAAAATTTGGCTGTTTGCATTTCAGATCTTAGGCATTCTGTTTTAATATTTTCTAGTCTCTGCAGTATTTTGCTTCATTTCTACAATTGTTATAATTTCCCATGGAAGCAAAGTTTGATGGAAAATCCCAATGACTGTAATGCATGTATAAATATGAATTTTAATGTGATCAAGCCTTTTATGTGCTTTACCTACTCTCTTCATCCAGGTTTGCTTATGGGCACTGATAAATGAATCTATTGGGGACATGCGAATTATTTCTCACCCGTGTTACCAATGCTGACCGTTGTGTTAATTATTTTGTATGATATATATTCCAGATGTCTTTGGATGA
Organism: Chiloscyllium plagiosum; assembly: GCF_004010195.1. Classification (NCBI taxonomy): domain Eukaryota; kingdom Metazoa; phylum Chordata; class Chondrichthyes; order Orectolobiformes; family Hemiscylliidae; genus Chiloscyllium; species Chiloscyllium plagiosum. The sequence continues at coordinate 17,592,972 of NC_057720.1, forward strand.
ATAGGAAAAAAAAAGTACAAATGTTATGAGAGACATTATTAGAAAGAAACTTTCCAGAAAACAGTTGGTGAAATTGTTTCCCCTTCTTATTCTGTAATAGGCAAATTTATACAGCAGATCGAAAAGTAGACCATCTTGAAGAAGAGCTGCTCTTGAACAAAGAGCCCAATCGAGGAGGATTGAAGACTGAAGAAACTTGCTCTCTCAATAGTGTTTTTCATAATTTGGGCATGAGCAGTAGTGATAGATATCTGCCATTTAATAATTTTCCTCCTGATAATCAGACCTTGGAAATGAATGAAGAGATGTTGACCTCAAGCCTGTTGGAAGATGATATGCCTGAAGCAATGTTTGATATGCCTGAGGAAACCGAAGCAGCGGATGAGGTTTTATCCAGTGGTAGGTAACAGCCAAAGTAATAACTTTTCCATTTTATTTTGTCAGTTATGCTTCATTCTAACCTTGGCCATTTCCTAACTTTTCTTGAATGCTTGAAATTGCATGAGTCTTGGCTTTTGCTTTCCATTTATAACTAAAGTTGTCTATGAACAGGTAGGGGTATTCCTTCATGAAGGGCCAATATTTTAAAATTTTAAAAGTAGTGGAAAATTGTCTTAACCAGTGGATGCCTTTTATGAAATGCTGCCAAGCTTTAGTTTTTGGAACTGCTCTAAGGGTTGTCATGTTGAGGTGGTGGAGCAAGCAAGAAGGGCTGAATTGTCTGCTTCTGCTCCTAGTTCTTCGGTTCCTTCATTTACGGTCACTCCTCTATATCTGCAATAGGTCTTCCTGAGAGCTCCTGTGATTGATGAAATTTGAGAGTGGCAGAGCTCGTTTGAAAATAGGTTAAAACTGCCGAAATGCGAGGTTTGCCTGCAAGTGTTCAATTATGTTGCTACTTATTTTTTTTGGTGTGGCTAGACAATTTTGCAAGTTGTGATCTCAAGGATACAGAGAATTTAGTGGAAATGTTTTCTTATTGGATGGCAGAGGACACTCTCAGACCTTGAGACCTATTCCTGTTTTTCTCCCAAATTGACTTCAGGCTGCCAAGTGAAAATAGAATATCCGTCCTTGCTCGTCAATCCTACAGGGCAGTATGATCTGAATGGGACTTGCATTATGTAGTGATGTTATTGGTGGCTAGTGGCACAAACCACAACTAGGAAAAAGGCTTTCTAATCTAATCTCAATTGAAAGTTTAATATGGTCTCAGCTGTTTTGTTGCATGGGTTATACTGTTTACTGGGAGATTTGTTATATGGACTGCAGCAACCAATTTGAAACCAAGCTCGCAAAAAGAAAAGCAACCTATGTTTTTAATGCTTTAACTCTTTAACATCTGATGATATCTTCTCTGGAACAGATGATTCTGCACCAGAGCCAGCATCTATACTGGGTGCTGATCTCTTATCCCTATATCGGAAAGGATGTTGTCCTGACATAACCCTTCATGTTGAGAACAGAACTTTTCATGCACACAGGTATTGTACAATTAATTATGCCAGCATATTTGCTATCAAACAGGCATGAAGTGTTTGTGTTATTTTCTTACCAATATATTGATAGAGGTAATTGAACCTAAATGTCAAAGTCTTTCTTTATTGAGGTTCTGTGTATGTGTATATATGTACACCCATATTGCAATGTTGTACACAAAGAAATTGATTTTGCTACATGAAATATTACCATGGTTTTGTTCGTCTATCTCATTAGCATTCAAATTTTATAGACTACTTTGGATGACTGAAATGTCTACTTTTCAGCATTTTGGAATTCGTTTGAGAAAACCAAGTCTTTTTATGGGAAGAGGCATGAACTTTTTGCTTCTCATTCCCTTTTCCAATTATGATCCAGGTATTAACTTTTCCTGTTAATGATATGGTGTAACAGTTTTGAAATTCCGGAAGTGTTGGTTCATCTTGTGTTTTTATTGCTTCACTAAGAAGTCACCAAATTGTATATTTTCTGCTTCTATCAATGAGTTCATTACACAACCTCAGTTGAGTCCAGTCAGGTTGATGTGCTATTTTTAACTTGTGTAAACAAAAAGTATGAAATAGTTACAAAAACTTGTTAAAATTAACAAATGTTGCAGAGTTTGGATTGTTAATGTGTTCTGTTCCAGGGCTATCCTCTGTGCTCGCTCCAGTTACTTCGCAGCAATGTTGAGTGGAAATTGGGCAGAAAGCTTTCAGAAATCGATCACTCTTGCTGGGTAAGTATGATTACAAGGCGGCAATGGGAAGGGAGTAATGGTTTACCAGGGAACATTTTTGACACCTGTGCACAATCCCTGTGATGCACATGAAAAAAATAGTTGAAACAAAATTTTGTTAAACGTGAGGAAACTGTTTGGCTTTTATCTGTGGATAAAAGAAAATGGGAAATGAGTGGAGCACTGCTTTTGAATATGTTCTACTGTGCAACAGAAGTAGCAACAAATTCAGGAGGTCAATGAGTTCTTGAAAAATGATTTTGATATTTTCCATATATTTTAGTATTGCTGTGCAAAGACGATTAAGGTGAATGAAATGAAAATCTGCAAGCTTACCAATGTTTCACAATTTTATATGAAATACTTTAAGTTTGTTATTCTGTTGCCACAGTGTCTAACTTAAGAGAGAATTAAGGTAATTAATATTGGCAGAGGAAACACCACAGTGGAACCTTAATTATCCAGCATTTGATTATCTGAATTTCGGATTATCCAGCAAGATTGCATGGTCCTGACGCTTGGCTAAACGGTGTTATCCTGTGTTCAATTATCCAAACAAAGTACTCTCCACCCATGTTGTTAGGATAATCAAGGTTTCTCTGTGCTTGAGAAGCTAAAATCTGATCAAACTCCAGGATCTAATGTTCTAACAAGATCTGTTTAGAGACAATGGTTGCCTTCACTCTGCCTTTCCAAAATTCCCTAGATTCTGAGATAGTCCTGGTTTATAAATAAATGTAACACTGCTATTTGAGAAAGGCAAGAGGGAGATACTTGGGCACTACAGTTAGTCTGTCATCTGGAAGGCACCAGAATCTCTTTTTAGGGAAGCCTGATAACTGTTTTTATGAAAGGTGAATCAGGTTTGACAATTTTAAAAATATTTTTTGGGAATGTAATTAGTGCGGTAGTAAAAGGGGAACCAGTAAATAGAGTAATCCTGGATTTCCAAATAGCTTTTGATTAAAGTTCTATACAGAATTTTATTGGGTAAGATAAGGACTTGTTGATTTGGAGGTGCTGTGTTAACATTAATGGAGGGTTGATTAATAGACTGAAAGCAAGATAACGCAGGCATAAATGAGGTATTTTCAAGTTGACAGGTTCTGTCTCCTGCAGTGCTGCAATGATCAGTTTTGTCCTTTAATGAAAAGTCAGTGACGTGTTTAGGTTTTCTGATAATACAAACTAGATGTAATTGTAAGTTGAGTATGCAGGCTGCAATGGGATATAGATGGATGAGTGGGTAATAACATGGCAGATGGAGTATAACGTGAGCGTGAGATTATTCTCTTTGGTAAACATGGAAAAACAATATTTTTTCAAGTGCGAATTTTGAAAATATCGATTATTCTTGGCAACAAGGAACACAAAGTTAGTGCACAAGTATATCAACAAATTGAAATGCAAATTGTTTGCTGTCCATTATTGCAATTGGATTGCAGTACGAAAACAAAGAAGCCTTGCCATAATTATACAGGACTTGTTGAGACCACACCTTAGTGGAATACTGTGTGCATTTTTGGTCTCCATATTTAAGGATGGATATAATTATGTTGGAGGCAGTTCATTGCAGGATTAGTCCCTGGGATGAGATGGTTGTCCAATGATAGACTGAATAAATATGACTGATTTTGTTTGGAGCCTAGAAAAATAAGGTGGTCTCATTAAAATATACACTATTTTGAAGGGGTTTGAAATGCTAGATACAGCCTGTTTCTCATGTCTGTAGAAGCTAGAACATGGGAGCACAGTGCAAAGATAAGGGAGTGATTTGTTTCAGACTAAATTGAGGAAGAATTGTGAATCTTTGGAATGCTATACTTCAGAAGATCATGAATGCTCCATCTCTAAATATATCCTGAAATTCCCCTTGAGATCAAGAACTTATAAACAGTTGATTAGATTAGAGAACTTAGTGTGGAAACGGGCCCTTTGGCCCAACACGTCCACACCAACCCGCCGAAGCGTAACCCATTCCCCTACATTTACCTAACACTACGGGCAATTTAGCATGGCCAATTCACCTAACCTGCACATTTTAGGACTGTTGGAGGAAACTGGGAGCACCTGGAGGAAACCCACGCAGACACTGAGAGAATGTGCAAACTACACACAGTCGCCTGAGGCGGGAATTGAACCTGGGTCTCTGGCTCTGTGAGGCAGCAGTGCTAACCACTGTGCTGCCCACAATTTCACTTTAAAGAATTTTCCTGTAAACAAAAAAATCAACATCTGACCAAATGTTACCAGAACAAACCCTTTCTTTATATTGAAATTATTTTCTCACTACCTGACACAACCGTATTTAAAAAATTAAGTTTGCTGTGTGTTTTGCAGTATTTTCTAGCTTGCGTTGGTTAGAGTTCACGTCCTTTTATATTTCTATTCTTTTCTTTCTTGACTAGCATAAATAACTAACATCTTAGATCTGTAGTTAAAGATCAACAAGGAGATCCAAATGCATGCTGTCTATGGTCTCCGCAAAGAGCATTTTAAATAATCTGTTTGCTTTGCATGCTCTGTATCCATAAATGATTTCATTTCCCTTTCGTCACATTTTCTAGCTGATGTTATCCAATTTATTGAAAAACGTTCCAGAAATATGCACGTATTATCTGGTTAATTGTGTAATCTAGGATATCGTTCTGAAGTGATTATTATGTAAATAAATTCATTGGCACATTGCTAACAACATCTCAGCATTTCTCTTTTGAGGAAAAATAAATCGCAGAAGAAGCTTTCATTTATTTGAAGGAATTTTGGGAATGTGCTTTGGTTCCTAAATCATTTATCCATGCAATCTAAATTTCAGCTTTCAAGTAAAACACGAAACTCTGGATGCTGTAGATCTGAAACAAAGAGAAATTTTCGGAAAGACTTGCGTTCTGGTGAAGAGCCACTGGATTCGAAACATTAACTCTGTTTCCTCCCTACAGATGCTGCCAGACCTACTGGGTTTCTCCAGCAATTTGTTTTATTTTCAGCTTCAAAGTGTTGTCTTTAGGCAAAAGTCGAAGTAGGAAACAGCATATTAAATGGGGCTTTAGCAACTGATAATTAACACCAGTTATGTTTCATACATAGTAAGAGATAAAGGAATCTTTCTTTTCTTGACACAAACTCAGTTTGGGCTTTTTATATGATAATTGTTTTGTTTACCCAGTATATTTGGGACAAGAGAAAGGAGGTGATGATGGAGCAGTACGTGACATTAGTTAGACCACAGCTGGGATACTGTGTGCAGGGGTGGATGCTGCACTGTAGAATGGATGTGATTGCATGAGAGAAAGTGTAGAAGGGGCTTTTCAGGATGTTGCCTGGGCAGTAAGCAATTCCACAATGAAGACACCAGATTAGACTGGCATTGTTTCCCTGAGAGCAGAGAGAGCTGAGGTGTACAGAGTTGTGAGGGGCATAGACAGGATAGATAGGGAGAAATGCTCCACTTTAGTGGAGGGGTCAGTAACCAGGGTGCACAATTTTAAGGTAAGGAGCAGGAGTTTAGCGAGACTTCAGGAAATACTTTTTTTTTTACCCATTGGGTTTGGGTATCAGGAACTCGCTAAAAGAGACTCGTAAGATATTTAAGGACTATTTAAGTAGATGCTTGAAATATCATCATGTGCTAGGCTACAGCCCAAATGCTGAAAAATGGAATTAGGATAAATAGATGTTTGACTACCGCAGACACAACGGGCTGAAGGGCCTCTTTCTGTACTATAAAATCCTGACTCTGATGTAAGTTGAAGTTCTATGGGCATGCAACATGGAATATCGCAGAGGGCATTTGGCCTGTCACAACTGTAATGGTCCATGCAAGAATAATCCACCTTCATTGCCATTTCCCTCATTGTCCTGCAAATTGTTTCCACTTCAAATAATAACCCAGTCCCATCTTGAAAGCCAAGCCTCAACCTGCCTCCACACCTGTAGGTAGTCAATTCCAGAGTCTGATCACCAACTCTGTAAAATGTTTTATTTCTCTTATCACCGTTGCTTCTTTTGGTAATCAGTGAACATTTTAGCAAGTTTGGGTGGCATTATTATTGAGCAATATCTTCCAACAATGAGATTCTAATCTTGACTGTCATTGGGACAGTGCAATGAATATGTAGTTAGTGAAGCAAAGCTTTGAGCCATTCCTGAGCATGCAAAGGCCACCTGAGGGCAGCATTAGATAGAATCCAAGAATAGGTTGTCTACCTGGGATTTTTTTTTCTTTGGAGACAATGTGTAGAGTTTTTTGCGAGTTGCAGTTGTTTGTGAATAGTCTTCCCTCTTGCAGTGTTTTCCATGTGATTCATTAAAAATGTTCTATTTTAATTACAGCGTGAGCCATGTGGAGATGGAAATAATGATAAACTTTTTATATGGAGCCATTTTAGACTTGCCCAAAGAAGTTCTTCCACGGTAAGATTATTTCTGGTTTCAACTTAAGTATGACCTGAGGAAATGGTGTTTGTCCATCTAATAATATTTAATGATAATATGTATTTTAGGAAATGTAAAATATTTTAGGATTTTACTGTGAAACATTTATTAAATCTTTCTCCCTACGTCTGCAGGGATTTCTGCCACGTGCTCCAGTTTCACCCCTCCATGTGCAGCCCAGGTGTTTGATGACGCTAAATTGCGCATAGTGTTCAGGGATATGTAGGTTAGGTACGTTAGCCATGGCAAATGCAGGGTTGCAGGGAAAGGGTAAGGGATGGGTCTGGGTGGGATGCTCTTCGGAGGGTCGGTGTGGACTCACTGAGCTGAATGACCTGTTTCCACACTAAGGATTTTATTATAAATGTCTATAGTACAATTACCTCTGTCTCTTTCAGTGGAGAATAATGCTGGCTTTGGGAGAAAGCTGGGAACTTGCTGCTTCTTTAAAATAGAGAATCAAGATGTAATGAAGAGAACCACAAATGGAGCCTTTGCTTGCTGGGAAGATGTTTGATGGCCCAAATGGCCTTGCTCACTTTTCCTTACCAGTTTTTTTTGTTTTTTTTTTGGTTTATTAATTCATGGGATGTGGGCACCGTTGACTGGGCTAACATTTATTGTCCATTCCTAGTTGCCCTTAAGGTGGTGGAGAGTTTCTTTCTTGAACTGCTGTCCATTTGCTGTAGGTGGACCCAGAGTGCTGTTGGGCAGGGAGTTCAGTATTTTGACTCAGTGATGTATTTCCAAGACACTTACCACCCTGACTTGGAGGGGAACTTGAAGCTGGTGGTGTTCCCATGTATCTGCTGCCCTTGTCCTTCGAGATGGTAGTGTTTGTGCTTTGGAAGATGTTGCTCTAAGGAGCTTTGGCAAATTAATGTAGTGTGTCTTGTCAGTGGTTTACATTGCTGCTACTGAGCATCGGTGCTGGAGGGAGTGAATGTCTGTGGATGTTGTGCCAGTCAAGTGGGCTGTTTTGCCCTGGGTGAAGTTTCTTGAATGTTGTTGGAGCTGCACCCAACCAAGCAAGTTGAGAGTTTTCCACCACACTCCTGACTTGTATCTTTTGTAGGTGGTCAGGCTTTGGGGAGTTGTGAGGTGAGTTACTTGCTGCAGTATATCTAGCCTCTGACCTGCCCTTTTAGCCACTGTATTTATATGGCTACTTCAATTGACCTTTTGGTAACCCTAAGATGTTAGTGGGGCATTCAGTGATGGCAATGTCATTGAATGTCAAGCGATGAAGTTTAGATTCTCTCTCGTTGGAAATGGTCATTTTCTGGCACTTGTATGTCATTAAATCATTTTAAGGACGAAACAGTAACTAGGGAGAGAATAGAGCCCCTCAAAGGTCAGCAAGGCGACCTTTGTGTGGAGACACAGAAGATGGGGGAGATACTCAACAAGTATTTTGCATCAGTATTTACTGTGAAGAAGGGCTTGGAAGATATAGAATATAGGGAAATAGATGGTGACAACTTGAAAAACGTCCATATTACAGAGGAGGAAGTGCTGGATGTCTTGAAACACATAAAAGTGGATAAATCCCCATGACCTGATCAGGTGTACCTGAGAACTCTGTGGGGAGCTAGGGAAGTGATTCCTGGGCCTCTTACTGAGATATTTGTATCATTCGATAGTCACAGGTGAAGTGCCGGAAGACTGGAGGTTGGCTAATGTGGTGCCACTGTTTAAGAAGGTTGGTAAGGTCAAGCCAGGGAACTATAGACCAGTGAACCTGACGTCTGTGGTGAGCAGGCTTTTGGAGGGAATTCTGAGGGACAGGATTTACATGTATTTTGAAAGGCAAGGACTAATTAGGGATAGTCAGCTTAGCTTTGTGTGTGGGAAATCATGCCTCACAAACTTGATTGAGTTTTTTGAAGAAGTAACAGAGATTGAGGGCAGAGCAGTAGACGTGATCTATATGGACTTCAGTAAGGCATTCGACAAGGTTCCCCATGGGAGACTGGTTAGCAAGGTTAGATCTCATGGAACACAGAGAACTAGCCATTTGGATACAGAACTGACTCGGGTAGAAGCCAGGTGGTGGTGGAGAGTTGTTTTTCAGACTGGTGGCCTGTGACCAGTGCAGTGCCACAAGGATCAGTGCTGGATCCACTACTTTTGATCATTTATACAAATGATTTGAATGTGAGCATAAGAGGTATAGTTAGTAAGTTTGCAGATGACACCAAAATTGGAGATGTAGTGGACAGTGAAGAAGGGTACCTCCTGATTACAATGGGATCTTGATCAGATGGGCCAATGAGCTGAGAAGTGGCAGATGGAGTTAAATTTAGATAAATGCAAGATGCTGCATTTTGGGAAAACAAATCTTAGCAGGACTTATACACCACCTGGGGAATTTTGCTGAACAAAGAGATCTTGGAGCGCAGGTTCATAGCTCCTTGAAAGTGGAGTCGTAGGTAGATAGGATAGTGACGAAGGCGTTGGTATACTTTCCTTTATTGGTCAGAGTATTGAGTACAGGAGTTGGGAGGTCATGTTGCGGCTGTACAGGTCATTGGTTAGGCCACTGTTGGAATATTGCATGCAATTCTGGTCTCCTTCCTATTGGAAAGATGTTGTGAAACTTGAAAGGGTTCAGAAACGATTTACAAGGATGTTGCCAGAGTTGGAGGATTTGAGTTACAGGGAGAGGCTGAACAGGTTGGGCTGTTTTCCCTGGAGCATCAGAAGCTAAAGGGTGACCTTATAGAGGTTTACAAAATCATGAGCATGGATAAGATAAATAGACAAGGTCTTTTCCTTGGGGTTTGGGGGTGGTGGGGGGGGGTGGAGTCCAGAACTAGAGGGCATAGGTTTAAGGTGAGAGGTGAAGGATATACAAGAGACCTAAGGGGCAACCTTTTCATGCAGAGGGTGGTGCATGTGTGGAATGGTCTGCCAGAGGAAGTGGTGGAGGGTAGTATAATTGCAACATTTAAAAGGTATCCTAATGGATATATGAATAGGAAGGGTTTGGACTGGGTGCTGGCAGGTGGAACTAGATTGGGTTGGGATATCTGGTTGGCATCGACAGGTTGGACCGAGGGGTCTGTTTTTGTGCTGTACATCTCTGACACTCTAAATGGCACTCGGCACTTGACAGTCCAAGTCTGGATAATGCACAGGTCTTGCTAAGTTTGGACATGGATAGCTTCAGTACCCACGGAGTCACAAATGGTGCTGAATGTTGCACAAATAGTGAGAAGTGGGGAAGACTGAGGATGTGTTGATTGTTCTCCAGATGCTCAGACCACTGGCCATTTCTGTTAGTGTACCTGTTCCAATGAACAACTGGCAGACTTCAGTAAGACCCCAATTCTGGTTCTGAAGTGCATACTCCAAACTCAATTGGTGGATACCAGGAACTTGAGTCTGTTTATTTGCCAAGATATTTAAATCAATAGTTAATTAATTGCTGATGTGGCATACAAATAATTGATTTATAAAAACATATTGTGAAACTGAATTGAAGTTTGTGGTTTTGTTTTGGTATTTTTGGCAAAAATGCTTTTGCTTAGAAAAAGTTTGGGGGGTGGTGAGAAAAGCTGAAAATGACTCCATCTTGAGGTCATTGTGTAAGAAGTTGGTATTTTTTTGAGCTGCGGGCAATGATCTTTTAGATTTTTAACTGTTCGACAAGAAGTTAAAAGAACAAAATGATCGTGCCTTGACGTTCAGTTGCAATAAGTAGGTTTGTATCAGAAGTCTGAACCTATCTTAGAGTTGTAGTATGAACTTTGCCATTGTTAAAATTCACGTGACTCTGGGTTATAGTCCAACAGGTTTATTTGAAATCGCATGCTTTCGGAGTGCTGCTCCTTCGTCAGGTTCGTCGTCATTGGTAGGGCATGAATGGATTACAGCGGAGCAGCTGTCTGTTTTATACTCTGCTTGATCATCTCCTGCCATGACTAAGAAAAATAAGGTTGAGTCGTCCATTTTGTGCTATTGCCTCCTGAAAACCCATGATCCCATTGGATGTCATCAGAGAAGGAGGGGAATAAAAAGAAGCTGACAAAAGAGATTACTGATCGTGAGGGGGAGAGAACTAAATGCTGAATGGGTGATAACAGGAAGTATGAATAGTTGACAATGTGTCAACTAAGCTGGGAGCAAGTCATAGAGCAGGGTGTGGAGATGGATAACAAACATGGGGGAAGATGTTATGGGCTGTGAGGCTTCTAAGTGGAAGATGAGGTGGTGTTCTTGCAGCTTGCATTGAATTTTACTGGAGCGCTGCAGCAGGCCAGAGACAAACATGGGAATGGGATCACGAGTGAGTTGAAGAAGCAAGCAACTGGAAACTTAGGGTAATTTTTAACAGAGCAATGGTGTTACACAAATGCATTTTTGTGTCTCCTCTGCACTGGAGACAATGTTTGTGATCAGCGAATGCAATAGACTAGATTGAGTGAAGTGCGGGTCAAGTTTTGCTTCACCCGGAATGTGTCTGGGGTCTTGGGTGGTGAGGAGGTAAATGGGGAATTGATGTCCCTTCTGCGATTTGAATGGGAAGGTGACTGGGGGTTTGAGGGAATGGAGGAAGAATGAATGAGAGTACCCTGAAGGGAATGGTCCCTGTGAAACCTTGACAAGGGAAGGGAGGGGAATATGTCTGGTTTAGCATCCTGCTGGAAGTGGCAGAAATTGTTACACTGTTTCTAATGTACGTGTCTTTAGTCCCTTTTACAGTAAGTTTTCATTCAGAGTTGCTCATTCAGTGTCATTCTGCTTTAAAGCCATAGAAAATAGTCCTTGGTAGCATGATATGACCTAATTGCCATTTTGGAACATCCCCTCCCAGCCCCCCCTCATAGTGATGACTCGAGAGGTCAACAAGAAGTAAAAATGTTTGAGAATGGCATTTTGTCAGTTTTTTTTAGTCTAGCATTTATCACAGCAATTCAAAAGAATGTCATATTGAGGGGAAATACTGAGGAGAGTGCTGATCAGTTACCAAGTGAACTCTGGTGGAGGTAGTGCTATGGCGACTCACTTGATTGACAATTCCCAGTCCAGTGGGATACCTCCACCTCCACCTCCACCTCTATGCAGGGACCATTCCCCCAGGGCACCTTGATCCACTCTTCCACTCTCACCACCATCCCACAGCATCTTCCTACACGATTGCACAAAGTGTAGTATCTGCCCACTTACTTCCTCCCTCCTCTCTAATCAAAACTCCAGACACAACTTCCAGGTGAAGCAGTGATTTACCTGTACTTCATTTATTCTAATCTACTGTGTTCATTGCTCACAATTTGCTCTCTTCTACATTGATGAGATCAAATACAGACTGAACAACTGTGGAACATCTATGTTCTGCCCACAGAAATAACCCTGAGCTTCCTATTACTGACCATTTCAATAGACCAAGTTGTTTCCTGGGAGCAAGTGAGGATTGCAGATGCTGGAGATCAGAATCGACAGTGGGGTGCTGGAAAAGCACAGGTCAGACAGTATCCGAGGAGCAGGAGAGTAGACGTTTCAGGCAGAAGCCCTTCATCAGATTCTTGAAGTGCTTATGCCCGAAACGTCGATCCTCCTGCTCCTCTGATGCTGCCTGACCTGCTGTGCTTTTCCAGCACTACACACTCAAGTTGTTTCCTGGCCAACGTGTCTGTCTCTCATTTGTGGCAGTGCTCCAGTGAGTCTTAGCACAATCTGGAAGAACAGCATCTTCTTTTTCACTGGAAAATTCTGCAGTCTTGAGGATTCTATCCAGTTCAATAATTTTATGGCTGAATGCCACCTTCCATGTCCTCCAGTCTTGTCAATTCATGGGCCACTTTCAGCGGGGGAAAAAAATGTGCTTGCTTCTAGACCCCAGTCACAATTCTCCTTTCTCCCTGGCTTACCATATTCCATCCCTTTGTCTGCCCAACTTTTGTTCTTTCTCCCTGGACTCCACCTCGATCTATCATTTACATCCCACCTCCTGCCAAATCCCTGTGTTTATTATACCACCTATTCCTAGCTACTATCTAGTTCTGAAGAAGGCTCACTGGGCCTGTATCATTAATTCTGCTTTCTTTGCAGAGATTCTGCCAGACCTGTTGAGTTTCTCCAAAAATTTCTGTTCTTGCTATTGATAGTTAAATCTAAAACCAAGTAGTTTGACTCTGGTTAAGTCTTGCCTTGAGAATTGACTTAGCAAATCGCTGTCACTTTTTGTTTAGTTGTCATGGATGCAGTGCATGTACATGTTTTGTCTGTAGTGTAATATTATGTATATCTTCTGTGCTACACTGAGAGCCCAAACAATAATAATCCTAAATTGGTTGCTTGCATAATACTTTGCATACTTGAGATTATCTGGCAAATGTTGTTCCACTATTGGACACTGCACTACAGATATTGGTTTGCTCATTAATTGGTATTCTTGTAAACTTATCTGCAATAGAAGTTTTTCAACAAAATATGCCTTTATTTAACAGCTGTTTTGATAAATTTAGGAATGATCAGCATTTTCACGTGCAGGGAATATGTTTTAAGATTCTGTTCCATAGGACCTAAGTACAGTAATCGGCGCTTAAGGATTGTGCCCCTTAAAATTAGACTATAGGTGCAGGAGTAGGCTATTCTGCCCTTCGAGCCTGCACCACCATTCAATATGATCATGGAATGCAGCTACAGTGTTGTGGGGAATTACAGTACATTGTGGCATCGGAGTATGAATAGAGGCTGAAAGAGGAAACTGTTTAGACCCACAGCTTTGCAATTTAAGAAGAAATTTGCCTCCGAGTTGAAACTTGTTTCGTTACATTTTTCTAATTCAAGTTAGATAAGACTATTTTTGTAGTTATTATTTAGGTTTCCATTTTTGAGCAAGCTCAAGCATTTTGTGTCCAGCAACTATAACGGTCTTGCATTTCTGCTCTGCGCTGGATTTTGGTGAAGTTTGTTTGAAATCAGCAAAATAATCAGGGGAAAAAAAAAAGGTTGTGGAATCTTGGGTGCAAAGTGAGTTTCCATGATCTTTAGTTTTCAGAAAAGATGGTCAGGGACTTCCCTCGTAACTAGCTAAATCCCCAGATTGAATTGGGAAATTTCAGATGGCTCTGTACTCCAGTAAGCTAACAAATGGTTATAGAAGCGTAGAAACAATAGACAATAGACACCTAGGTGCAGGAGTAGGCCATTCAGCCCTTCGAGCCTGCACCGCCATTCAATATAATCATGGCTGATCATTCCTAATCAGTATCCTGTTCCTGCCTTATCTCCATAACCCTTGATTCCACTATCTTTGAGAGCTCTATCCAACTCCTTAAATGAATCCAGAGAGTGGGCCTCCACTGCCCTCTGGGGCAGAGCATTCCACACAGCCACCACTCTCTGGGTGAAGAAGTTTCTCCTCATCTCTGTCCTAAATGGTCTATCCCGTATTTTTAAGCTGTGTCCTCTGGTTCGGCACTCACCCATCAGTGGAAATAGGTTTCCTATTGCCAGAGTGTCCAATCCTTTCATAATCTTATACGTCTCAATCAGATCCCATCTCAATCTTCTAACTCGAGGGTATACAAGCCCAGTCGCTTCAGTCTTTCAGTGTAAGGTAATCCTGCCATTCCAGGAATTGACCTAGTGAACCTACGCTGCACTCCCTCAACAGCCAGAATGTCTTTTCTCAAATTTGGAGACCAGAACTGCACACAGTACTCCAGGTGTGGTCTCACCAGGGCCCTATACAGCTGCAGAAGAACCTCTTTGCTTCTATACTCAATCCCTCTTGTTATGAAGGCCAGCATGCTATTAGCCTTCTTCACTACCTGCTGTACCTGCATGCTTACCTTCATTGACTAGTGTACAAGAACACCCAGA